>NC_029774.3:127798277-127924318 GCF_000817695.3 Arachis duranensis
GGTTGTGCTCTTCATCCTCCTCTTTCTCTTTCGCCATCGCCATCTTTCTCTCTTCTGCAAACTCCCACAGTTTCTTTCTCTTCAGCTCTGTTCTCTGACAATAATAATAATAATAGTAATATTAATAAGGAATTAAGGTTGTTGGACTCTTCTGACACAAATACCCCTCTTCCAACACCGAATTGCGGGATACCCTAAAGGGTAGTGATTGTAATTTGATGAGAAAAAGAGGGGCAAATGATAAAGGGAATGGAGTCAACGTGGGTAACACTTGTCCCCATGATATTTCGAGAGAAAATATCTGCGAGTGAATTCCCACCAAAAAGCTGCCACGTCATAGGGGTGGGAGGAAGATATTTTTGTGTGTTTGGCGGGTAATGTGTGTTTATCGGCAACTAACATGGATATTAGTTTTCGATAGGTACGGTGCCTTTTCTATTTCTGATTCCCTTGGAAGCGCGTGTTTAACACCTTCATTCTCCTGCGTCTGGGTTTATGGGAATGGACAAGGCACATTGTTTAGCTTCTCTTCATGTCAATGTGTCATGCCCAAATATCATAGTCCATTCTCTCAAAGTCAGGCATACCAATCCACATGTAAAACCTTTCTAAACTTTTAATATTTAATACCATCTTTCATGTATTATGTATATTGAAAATAATTATTGAAAATTTGTTTTCCATTTTTAATTCTATATATAAATATATGATAATTGATTTTAATTTTAAAGTGAGAGTTAATTGGGATTTTTTTTCATTCTCTTTTACCGTGTAACTTTAGACAAGAATAAATGTATATATAATATTTTGAGAGAAGGATAAATATGTTTTTGATCTTTTGATTCGTAAATATTTAAGTTCTTGATAATTTAAAAATGTATTTAAATTATTGATTTTTTAAAAATTTAGATATATAGATCTTTTATATTCATTTAAATGTATCAGATACAACAGAAAAATAAAATGTGACTCCTATTATATTGACTTAATTGATACGAATGCACACGCGAAATAATTTTTAAAATTAGACAAATTAGACTTAGGGATCGATATGTCAATATTTTAAAAAGGTCAGATACTTAAATATATTTTTAAATCTTTAGAGACTTAAATATCTACGAATCAAATAAATATTTTAAAACTTATAAATAATACAGGTATATATAAATCAAAACTAGTGTTAATTTAAGAGACTCAATATTTATTTATTAAGTATCAACACTTCAACAGTACACATGTTGGTTGAATCACTGCTAAATTCACTATGTTATATGAATATTAAAAAGTAATTATTTATATAAAGTATATATTTAAATATAAAATATTATTAAAATATATAAAATAACAAATTTTTTATACATAAATATATAATAATTAATTTATAATTAATTTTTATGTATAATGTTTTTGTTGTTAAATTAAATAAGTGTAACAGTTGTAACTTGTAACGCAGTAGAAAGTAGAAACTGCAAAGCAGAAAAATAGAAAATTAATAAGTGGGTAGTGTAATTCGAAGAGAGAGCACACAGTAATACCACCAAGATACCAGCGCCCATTGATTACAAACAATCTCCAACATTAGTCATTAGCTATTCTAAAATCTAAACTTATCCATTAACCTTTTTTTAACGTTCTGCTGTTTGTTGCTTATGACACCAATTTTTCGGTTGACAATTGATGACAACTTTTTTATTTTTTAATATAATAAAAATAATTTTTAGAAATGAAAATTATAGGTTCTTAAAAGTTTTTTGATACTTTTATCAGTGATTCTATTTTTTACGAAAATTTCCTTTTGAAGCATGTTATAACTTGAAACTAATTTGATTTGAGTAAAGTACCATTTGTACCCATGAAAGTTGAAAACGCTGACAAATGTATCCACTAGAAAAGGAAACTACCAAATGTAACCATCAATCGTGACATTCGTGGGACGAAACTAACCACGGCGTGACATGGCTTGGGGGCCTCTTACGTGGATTGCTGAGCTGTGTGACCGTTATAATGTATCCTCAACCCCAAAATTTCCCAAATTCAAAGCTTGTTCCATCCCCAATAATAATCCTAACCCTAGATTCACAAAAATCTTCGAAATTATACCGATGTCGAGGCAAAGACTGTTTACTCCAACTTCGAATGGCAATGGTAGTGTGTCTGGAAGCTCAAATTCAGGAAGGGTGAATAATAGGAAGTTCAATGGGAGATGTCTCTGTGGGTTGGGGGTGACGCTGTTATAGTCAGGGACGGCGATGAATCTTGGGAGATGGTTCGTACGTTGTCCCAATTGGAAGGTAACCCGTTTTACATCCTGTTCTCTGTGAGTTGAATCGGTATCTGATTTTAGTTTTTCTGCCATGGATAGAACTCGGACTAGTTTTTCTGCCATGGATAGAACTTGGACTGCAACTTCTTTGCATGGGTAGACGAAATCGAAGGGCAATGGGAGGATTTGAGGAGAGCACTGTCAGAAAGAAAGATGCAGGAAAACGTTAATGAGGCTGAGGCTGAAGTGAAGATGCTCATGATGTTAGGGAAGTTTAAAGCTGAAGCTAGTAAAGTTAGGTTTTGGCTTGTGATTATGTCAATGGTGGTGGTATGTAATGTTGTCTGCACTTTGTATTTGGCTCTCAAAGGGTTTTGAGCCCAAGCAGCTTGCAGTGTTAGGGTTTGATAAAAATACCCATGTTCGATTATGTATCTGTCATTTGTAGACATGTGGAAGACAGAAAATGTCAAAAATAGTCTTATAAGACTTGTAAATTTGCAGAAGTTATCTATTACTAATACTAATTTCAAGTCATTTTTTACTTTCTGCTCCAAAATAACATGAAAGACATGCAAAATAAGCTCATAAGTACGTAGAAATTTAGCAACTGAAGTGTTCAAGTTATACTAGTTATAGGTATGAGTTTTCAACAATGACCATGCACAAACACCGAATACCAAAACATAAGCAATTGTAGGTATAGTATGTGACATATCCAATAATTGTAATCTAAACTGCCATGGCACAGTACCAAGAAAAAAAACATAATATAAACACTCTTGCTTCAAGGAATTGGAGTGGAGTTGCTGCTGCCGCTTGATCCTTCCTTCAAATGTGCAGTTGTTGACCTCTTTTTTGGTGGATGACGGAAGGCAGGCTGAGGCCACGGAGTTGAGCTTGATCCTCTCCTTATGGGAGTAGGCATGAATTCCATGAATCTGGAAGTAGTCCCCTGGGAGGCAGCTTGCATGGTTTGAGTTGTCACAACAGGTGGGACATCAGAGGCCGTGGATGATGGAGTAGTAGTAGCTGGTGTTGTTGGAGCAGACTGTGGTTGGTGAGTAGTTGGTGGTGGTCTTCGCAGATTCTTCTTCTTCCTTGGTGGCTTTTTTGTAGTTGTTGGCCTAGTTGAAGGAGACCTCACTGGATTAGGAATGGATTGAGGAACTGAGTTTGTCTCTTACAATAGTAGAAACATATGATTGATTTCATTAAGAACTTTTAGAATGAAGTTGTAAAATACAGCATTAGACTTACATTTGGTGGCTGAGATGCTGCTGCTTCAGCTGCTTCAACTGCTTCCAGATTCTCTTCCCAAAACATCTCCTCTTGTCTAGCAGCCTGATCCCCATCATCCTCAGCAGGTGGGTGTGGATTTGTACTTTGTCCCCCAGCACTCCCAGCCATGGCTTCCTTCTTCTTGGAACAGCTACGACTGTTGTGTCCAGTCTGCAATACATGTAACATGAATTTTCAGGTTGTGGACATTGAAAGCACAAGTAATGGGAGCATATGAATTATGGTTTACCTTTGGGCAATACTTGCAGGTGATGGGGCCATACTTTCTGGGGGCCCTATGAGGATCTGGGTGGGGTTCCTTTGGGGCGTCATTCTTTTTGTCTCTCTTCAACTTTGGCCTCCCAATCTGCTTCTTATATACTGGGGGTAATATAGGAGGTAGATCAACATGCTGCCAGTATTCTTGACTAGGGACAGGCTGGATAATGTATTAATATGTGCTATTATATGCCCCCATGGAAAGCCAGTTATGTGCATGTTCCTCTGGCTTCTTATTCTGATATGCCAGTGCAGCACATGCATGCCTGCACGGCAAGCCAGTCAGTTGTCAAGACCTACATGAACAAGTCCTCTTTCCTATATCCACCATAACCTTATAAGGCAGGCACTGTACTTCATACACATTGCCAGGATCATCTCCGGTGGGAAACGGCCGCCACTTGTTGCTCTCCTTTTTCTCTTTTTCAAGCCTACTCTGTTGCACAGGAGTGATAACTCCGTTATAACCTGTTATTATAGGCTTCCCTCTCATTTTCTTGATCCTAGAATTGAATGATTCGCAGTTGTTGTTTGTGTAATTGTCAGATTTTGGGTACTCACTAAAACCACTCCTACTCCATTGACTTGGAGGGATCCTATTCAGATACTCCCAAGCATGGGGATTAACCCTTTTGATTCTATCCAGGACAGCATTGAACTCTTGAGGGATTGTGGCCTTGGCACATCTCCACATTGCCATTTTCAATTCTGTGGCACCCCACTGCTTTCTGAAGTTCTGCCATATGTGCATAGCACAAAATCTATGATGTGCTCCTGGATTCACTTCACGCATAGCTGGGATGAGACCCTGGTAGACATAAGTAAAGCGACCAAATCATTATATTATATGATGGACAATAACTATGACAGCAGCAGGCAAGCAGATACATTATAACAAACTAAAATTACAATGAAGACATACACATGGGATAGGAATTCAGATATTACCTTCTGCATGTCTGACATGAAGTTGACACCATTGATTGCAGCGTCACCTATGTCTTCTTAGAGGATTTCCAGAAACCATTTCCAGCTATCCTTGCATTCACACTCCACAACAGCGTACGATATCGGATAGATGTGGTTATTGGCATCATAGCCGATTGCAGTCAACAACTGCCCATGGTAGTAACCCTTTAAAAAAGTTCCATCTAACCCTATAAAAGGTCTGCAGCCAACCGAAAAACCCTTCTTACACCCTTCCAAGCATATATATATCCTTTTGAATTTATGCCCAGTCCCTTCAACATAATCAGTACTAATCCTCACAGTGGAGCCAGGGTTGGTCCTCATAATTTCATTAGCATAGTGATGATTGGATTTTTGACGGTTTAGAATTTTTCAAATGAAATCTCGTCGAAGTATAGTTTCTAAACCAACACAAATCCGTTCATACAAAAATTTGTTTGTCACAAGTACAAACCCCTAAAATTAATAACCGAAGTATTTAAACCTCGGGTCGTCTCTCAAAGGACTTGCAGGGTAGTGTTCTTGTTATTGGTTACGGACTTGTTTATTTTGGGGTTTTATATGAGAAACACGAATAGTAAATGGTAAGAAAACTTTATTAACAAAATGGTCTTGGCAAGATTTGGTTGTCAAGGGTCTTCATCATTATCACTAGCCACAAGCATGGTAGTTGCAAGGATTAATCCCACTTAGTCATCCTTAAATCAATTAACAAAGGAAAGTCAAGTGAGTTATATCAATCCTAGTCCATAAATCCTAACTTTCCACTAATTGGATTAATGAAGGCTAGAGTTAATGGCTATCAACTATCAATCAATTGGACACTAGTGACTCATTTACCTTCTCAAGCCAAGAACATAAAATTCTAGTCTAACATTCTTCCAAGCATTTAATCAAACACTTGGAAAGCACAAAAGGAAAGCATAGTAAAATTGCAAGAAAAGTAAATCTACACTACTCAATTGCAATGAATTAAACAACAACAAATCAAATGAACACAATTATTATGAATTACCTCTAATTGAATTAAAAGAGAATAGGAGGAACAAAAGTAGATCTATAACAAAGTATAAGAACAACATAAAGGAAATTACAACAAAAGAATAGAGGAAGATGAATGTAACAACAAAGAATTGAAAGGTAGAAGTAGAAGAAAGCAAAGATTAAAACCTAGATCTAAGAACTAATCCTAATCCTAATCCTAGAGAGAAGTGAGAGCTTCTCTCCCTAGAAACTAACTCTAACTACTAAACTATGACTAATGATCAAAAGTATGAAAGTATCTTCATTCCTTGGCTTAAATAGCATCAGAAATGAGTTGGATTGGGCCCACAAGGCTTCTAAAATCGCTGGCCACGTATTGCATTAAGTGGGTCATGTGCCACCATTGGCGTGACCGCGTACCGTGGGCGTGCGTGCCCCTATGCGCGATGCAACTATGGCAAATCTTATATCGTTTCGAAGCCCCCGGATGTTAGCTTTCCAACCCAACTGGAACTGCATCATTTGGACCTCTGTAGCCAAGTTATGATCAATTAAGTACAAAGAGGTCGGCTTGACAGCTTTTGCGATTCTTTCATTTCTTCATGGACAGCTTTTTGGTTCCATCATTTCTTCATGAGTTCTCCAACTTTACATGCTTTTTCTTCATTCCCTTGATCCAATCTTTGCCTCCTAAATCTGAAATCACTTGACAAACATATCAAGGCATCTAATAGAATCAAGGTGAATTAAATTTAGCTATTTTAGGTCCTAAAAAGCATGTTTTCACTCTTAAGCACAATTAAAGGAGAATATACAAAACCATGCTATTTCATTGCATAAATGTAGGTAAAAGGTTATAAAATCCCCCTAAAATCACTACAAGATAAACCCTACAAATGGGGTTTATCACATAGTCCCTAAGAACACCATACTGAGCTATTTCACTCCCTTCTATTAGTTGTTTCGCCTTCACCATAGCCCTGTATATCTTCCTCTCGTTCACAATGACGTCATACTCCTTCTTGAAAAAATCTTGTCCCTGCCTTTGAGTTAAGTCTGGATGATCACGGATCTTGTCCTCAAGCTCCTCTACAACCCATTTACCATCTGCAGATTTATTCTTGTTAACCCTGCTGCAGGTATGTTCATTCACAAATGTTTTCACCTGAAAGCTTAATGGAAATGACCGTTTTGCACAGTATATCTGCCACGGACAACTCTCATCATAACATATGGCCTTGCACCTAGTTGAATCAACCCTTGGAAAGAATATGCTTCTCCCTAAATTGATGTTGAACTTCCTAACTGCCTTCTTGAAATGGTCTAGATTTTCAAACTCCATGCCAACCTCCAACCTTACTTCCCTCACTGGAGCATCTGGATTCGCTTGAGGAAATGCTACCTGCTCACTGTCTTCATCATCACTTGCAACAGAATCAAGCTCCTTCGACTCGTAACAATGCATCCCTACACTTGGTTCTGACATATTTTCACCATCCACAGGTATATAGAATGAAGGATGCTTGTTTGGATCCTGGTTGGGTATGAATGATTGCCCTGAAGGTGGAGGCCTGACTGTTGATCGTCGCTTGGACTTCTGTTGACTACCCCCAACCACATCTGGATTTAAATCTGGTTCCGGCTGTGAACTACTGGGTTGACTACAAGTACCAGGTTCTTGACAAGGTTGTGGGATGTACTGTGTGAAAACCTCGACAGATTCGGCAGACCCTTTATCCATAGTGGAACCACTGACTCCGCAGACACTGGAATTTGGTTTCCAGTTTCCTCACTTGCAGTTGACACATTTGGTTGTTCAGGTTGTGGAAGAGTCTTCTCCAGAGGTTGATATTGCGGTAAGTTGGGTTTAGTGGGTGGATTTGGTAGCTGAATGATCCTTGGTGCCTCATCAAAGGTTACCTTTAGTGAATGGGTGGGTATATTTGGTTGATCATTGCTGAATTCTGGTTGTGTTGTATTTCTTGGGGTATGATGGACTTCTTTCTCTCCCTCAGCATCCTCTGTTTGGGCATCCGGTCCAAGCACACCTCCTACAGTCTCACTCAATTTCACCACTCTCTTTCTCTTCTTCTTTGGGGTTTGGGGTCTCCTAACACACAATTTGGTTCTGTGCTTCACTGGGGTCCTACTAACATTTAATATCTCAAGCTCTGGTTCTGGTTCATTGTTCTCTTCTGCGATCTCAGGAACGTCAACTGGATGCTCGGTGAACACTTCAGCTCTCCTCCCATTGGCAATGGCTGCTTCATACATACTCACCACATCCATGTCTAGTCTAAGCAATCTCAACCCACCATCCAACTCATTCCCAAGTTCAAGCCAATAAAGCTCACTCACATCATTGTACCCTATGTCCTTTACTAAGTCATTCATGAAGAACTTATTAAGCGTGTCCACATTCACTCTTTCAATCTCTGTTTTCTCTCCACCAACATATGCCAGTTTCCCATCATCACCCTTTTCAAATTTTTCTCTGTGACTAATGACTAGTGTAATGTGGATAGTTGCCATTTGCAAACACACATGTATACACAAAAGAAAACCAATTCACAACTAGATCATAGCCACTACAAAGACACCCTAATAAAAACCTCATACCCACAACCATGCACCAAAAATCCAGAAAACAACGACAGAGAAATCGAGGCTTAGTGCTTACCTATGGATGACACCACGCAACTCCAAGAGCTTACACGATCCACACCAACAACCACCCTCTCTTGACCACGGAGATTATCGTTAGGGCCGGAGATTTTCTGTGAGTGGAGAAGATGAACAGTTTAGCCTTAGGGCTCTACCCTCTGTTCTGTGAAACGCGCGAAGAGGTTTACCTCTGATAACTGTTCAATTCTAATTTTCCTTTTTTTAAAAAAAATTAAATTTCGAAATCCAATTATATTTTTAGGTGATTGTATTTATAATTTTCACTTGTGAAGCCCCCAAAGTCATGTCACGCCGGGAAGTGCCACGGAAGATGAGTTACTAACGGAGTCAACGCCGGAATAAGGCTTGGTTAGTTTCGTCCCACGAATGTCACGATTGATGGTTACATTTGGTAGTTTCCTTCTCTCGTGGGTACATTTGTCAGCGTCTTCAACTTTCATGGGTACAAATGGTACTTTACTCATTTGATTTAGATAAAAGCTATGATGCACGGACGGGATACGGGACATGATATGATACAGGACGCAGATACATAAAATAATTTTTTAACGGTTTTTAATGTTTTTTTTAGTTATATAAAGTATTTAAAATATTTTTTATTTTAACAAATAATATATATTATTTTTAAATTAATTTTAAGAATACACGTTAAGAATAAGATTGAATACGACATGTGATAATATTTAAGTGTGTTCAAGCGTTTTGAAATTTATTTTTTATTTTTTATTAAAATACGTTAGAACACTGTAGACACGCGTGTCAGATAAATATCGTGTTTAAAATGTGTCTGGCACAATTCAGCAAAATATCCGTATTTTATAGGTTAAAAACTAAAAAAAAAATTAATGACATAGCGGCTGCCAATGCAAACGCAGGGACAAGATAGCCAACTAAACTTTAATATCATCAAAGAATTTTATTAAAATTTTTCAAAATGCGTATTTATAAAATGACAGATTTCTTTAAAAAAAATGATAAGTTTACGTTGAACTGTCTAGAATAAAAAGAAGGATTGATAATTTTATAGAAAAATATGTATATTAGTTGTCTTCTAAATCTCGTCCAAAACTTAAATTCAAATGATTATTCTTTGATAAAAGATGAAAAAACAGCATGTGAAATCATTTTCAGGAATCATAATGGAAAATTTTTAACTGCTTAAAATACTAATTTGGACACCTGGTACTTGTTAAGTTTCGGTCTATATCTTGTGTTCAATATGAATTTTATTCAAGAGTCAACCAATTAATATTTATTTCTCGGATCCTTTAGTATTGACCATTCAGAATCGTTAAAGCATTGGAGAGTTAGAAGTACTTCCACCATGAATTTAAAAAAGCAAATTCTTGTCTAGATAATAAACTAATTTTAGATGGCATAATTATCATATATTTTTTTTCTACCTCCATATATTTCTCTTAATTTCTCTTAATTTTTCTGCTAGTGTGGTTGAAATAATATTTTTTAAAGTAATGAATATGTAATCTGTATTTTTTTAGATATTTCTATCCCGTTATTTAAAGAAAATATAATACTACTCTTATTTTTTTATATCACTCCATATATGAATATTTTACATTTATAATTGAATAAATTTACAAAAAAAAAAGTAACATTAAAGTAACAATATCCAATTATCCATTTCCTCTTCAAAAGCCGGAAAAAAAGTTTGTATTCTCCATCAGCGAAGTAACCAATTAGCTAAGGGGTGGACTTAATTAGACGATCAAAACAATTTCTTTAACATCTGTAAAATTTTATAACAATAATTTGGAATTGACGTTCATAAATAAAACGACTAATTTATACTTCTAATTATTATGAAATTAATTATGTTTGACGAGATTATTTCAATAGCATTATCTTTTGAGAATAGAACGAGCTATTATATTATAAGATCATAAAATTATTTGTATATGAGTGAACTAGCAATTTAATTTTTGTCTATTTTTTAGAATACTAATATGACTTTTTAAGACAAAAACGATTCACTTCAATTTCTATCATCTATTTATATGACATAATGTCATTTTTTATGGATGTTTTTTCATCAACTTTAAATGAAAAATGTTGATGTGTCAGGTTTAGAAATAGACAAAAATTTAATGGTCTCTAAATTCAAATTAGTTAAATGTTTATTTGTCCTTATTCTTTAAATAATATTTTTTTAAATTATTTTTTTATTCATTATATTAATATTCTTTTTTTAATAAATTATTAAATATATTGTATAATAAGTACAAACTAATTAATAAATTATTCAAATTTAAAAATATCATTTATTACAAAACTAAATAAATATTTTTTAAATATAATTTTTAGATATATAAATAATAAATAATAAAATATAATTAATACATTAATAATAATAACTATATGATATATTATTAGTATTATGATCTAGATAATTTTTATAATAAAGTAAAAATTAAGAACACATTATTTGATATGAAAAAGTATTGGGTACCAATATACTATCTGCTAACTTATTGCCAACAATAATTAATATCAAAGACATTTCCACTAAAAGACACGTGTATAAAGAGATATATCCAGAAGACACATCCACAAAGACATTTTGATTAGACACAGCCATAAAAAATATATTTTCATTAGACCTATCCATAAAGACACTTTCATTAAACACAGCTATAAGCAAGAGTTGGCAGGAGTTGTCAAAATTCTTATTGGTTACGTAGCGAGATTGATTTGATATATAGTAAAATTTTTCTGGAATAAATAATTATTTGTACCCATGAAAAATACGAACGCTGACAAATATACCATCAAACAAGAAAACTAACGTTGTACCGATAAAAGATATATTCCGTATAACAAAAATATTCGAACTCTAATTTTTTGTTGACTTTTTAATAACATTCCCAAATTACTCGCCTTCATCTTCAACCCCCCTCTCTCTCTTTAATAATGGCACCTATTGATCCTTACTCGTTCATTGAGTCAATTCAGTCAGCCACCACTCACACAGCTTTAACTCTGGACTTCGACGTCTCCTCTTCTACCATCCACGTCTCCGCACTCTTCACTCTCTAAACCCCCCACTTCAGCCCCTTCTTCCTCAAGACTCGCTCATTACCATCAGCTTTGCCCTTCATGCCAATGAAGCCATCCGTCCCCTTCTTTTTCTCCACCACCTCTGACCCCATCAAGGGCACCCTCTTCACTCTCACGCTTTTTTAACCTCTCTTCCTTCGTCCTCACCTTCTCCATTATCTCCCCTTCCTCCTCCGCATTCCAATGGCTCTTCCCTCCATAAACCTGCAACAAAATCCACCCTTACATCTATACTCAGTGCCAAGTCATTCGTGCGCGCTCTATCTTTCTCTCCTATGACACTCTTGTTCGAAGGATTTGCTACTCCGCTATCTTCAACATCCCTTTCAAGCTCTCCACAGTCATGGCTGCAAACCACATGACGACAACGCCGCTGCCTTTGCTTCATTGAACTTGAACCGATGCATCCAAAACTGCGTGGTGAAAGAGTTTGTGATGGAGTAACTGGTGCTTCGTTACCTCTTTGCCTTCGCGGTTGGGACCTAAGACTAGAATTTTACGCGGAGGAGAGTTCGATGGTACTAGACTCAATGGCAAAGGAGTTCGAAGGATCAGAGGATATGATTAGGAAAGGAGACAAACTCTTTGAAAAATACGACTAGAAAAAATTTGATCTTTCGGTGCTGTCGTCGAATTTTTTTACGGCAAAATAGAAAATTCAAAGATGGTGTTCTTAACTCTTACTGTGATTAAAGAAGATGATAATGATGATCAGGTTGTGGCTCATAAAGAACTTGTTCACATTTGAACTAATAACTTTATCACCAACAACTCAAGACCAACAAACATTTCTGGCTCAATGAGGATTTTACTACATATGCTGAGAGGAGGATTGTGGAGGCTGTGTAAGGAGAGAAAAGAGATAGAGAGAGGGGAAGGGTAATTTAGGAATTTTATTAAAAAGTCAACAAAAAAATTAGGGTTTAGATATTTTTGTCATACGGAGTTTATCTTTTATGGGTACAACATTAGTTTTCTTGTTTGATGGATACATTTGTGAGTGTTCGTATCTTTCATGTGTACAAATGTTAATTTATTCAATTTTTTTAAGTAACAATAAATTTAATTTTTTTATCTCTTTAAACAATATATGTAAAATTTTAATTAATTTACATTATTTTTATATTAATAAATATTTATTGATCTATATCTTTATCATAATATGTATTATTAATAAATGAATAATATTATTGATGCTTTGAATTTGTTGAGTCTATAAACAATCTTCATTTATTTCAGGGCAAAACACATAAGTAAACTATAGCTAGGTCAATATTACATGAATCAGCCAAATCAAAAATTGGTTCATCAATCAACCAAAGGAGATTTCTATATAATTCGAACCAATTTGGTTCGAACTCAATCTCCATGTAATTCGAACCAATTAGGTTCGAATTACACCTTGTAAAGGTTTGCCAAATAATTCGAACCAATTAGGTTCGACTTACACATTTGCCAAGTAATTCGAACCAATTTGGTTCGATTTACACCTACTATGGTGGTTCAAATTAGTGAGGACCAGAGCTGTATTTATATGGTTTGAACGTGAGTTGGTATCATTAGAGAGGAGGTAAGATGGCTAGTGAGGAGAGTTTCGTAGTGTTGGTTCACCACAGAGGATCCATTAAGAGAAAAACTCGTTCCGGTGTGAAGTTCACTGATAAGGATCCTCTCTGTGTTATCGTAAGGCCTATGACGAGGTATGAGGACCTTGTTAACTCTGTACTGCTGAAACTTGGTCTAGAAGGTGTGAAACGGGTTAAGAAGTTTTTTTATCGAATTCCAATCACGGTGCTCCAGGAAACCGTAAAGTACGATTGTTTCACAATCGGGAGTGATGATGACTTGCAGGTCATGTTTCATTGTTGCCGGCAGTTTCCAGAGGTGAGGACACCAGAACTGTTGGCAAAGTTGGTTGACGCCGTGTCCAGCTCGGGGGGTTCGAACCGGAATACCACCACTTTAGCCACGGTAGCCGGTTTTAGCTCAAGACCAGCCGTGGCATCTTCCTCCGTCCCTGCGTACGAGCCGCCCCTCTAACCTGTCGCCTCCCCTTCGTTCGCTGTTGATCACAACGGGAGTGTAGGCGACAAGGTCGGAGAAGGGGAATATCCGCGGACCTCTTTACAGTGTCTTGTACCGGATGGGGTTGGGATAGATTCTTGGATGATCCAGAGGAGGATGATGCCGAGCCGGATATGATTGCTGATGACAGTGGCGATGATGTTGGAGCAAGTGAGCCTGCTGGGGCGGGCGGTGGTTCTAGCTCTGGCACGCAGCAGTACCCTCCACATTTTTTCTTTTTGGACTTGGCTGCCATGAGGCAGGAGGGGGTACCTGGGCAGCCGGCTGGATTTGGCACTAGAGATGCTGAAGGGTCTGCAGGTCTGACAGAGTTTTAGGTTGGTCAGCAATCTATATGGTAAGTATGGGGAAACGTTGCTTGTTGCGATTGCACAGGACGGGAACTCCAACATACTCCCTGTTGCATTTGCATTAGTCGAGGGTGAGAACGCTGAGTCATGGTCCTTTTTTCTCTCCCACCTGCGTCAGCATGTGACACCGCAGCCGGGTCTGCTGGTTATCTCAGACAGGCATAACGGCATCAAGGCCGCGCTTGAGGCTCCTGACGGAGGCTGGTTACCTCCGTCTGCATACCGGGCATTATGCATTCGACATGTTGCAGCAAATTTCGCCCTCACCTTCAAGGGCAAAGACGCAAGGAGGCTACTTGTGAATGCGGCGTACGCTAAGACTGAGGTCGAGTTCCATTACTGGTTTGATATTCTTAGGTCCGAAGACCCGGCGATGTGTGACTAGGCAAACCGGATTGAGTATTCATTGTGGACACAGCATTGTGATGAGGGGTGTAGATTTGGACACATGACGACGAATATATCTGAGTGTGTGAACTCGATCCTCAAGGGTGTACGAAACCTACCTGTGTGCTCGCTAGTGAAGGCAACATACGGAAGGTTGGCCGAATTATTTTGTTCGCAAAGGGAGAGAGGCTGAGGCGCAGATGGGAACCAGACAACAATTTACTCAGCACTTGGTGAAGTGTATAGAGGCCAACTTGAAGACGGCTAGGTGCTTCACCGTTACTGTGTACGACAGAGATAACTCCGAGTTCACCGTCGCAGAGACAACTCCGACTGGTTCTTTCTCACTAGGTAGCTACAGACTCTCGCTTGCATCTCAGACATGTGACTGTGGATACTTCCAGGCTCTTCATTTTCCGTGTCCCCACGCACTGGCATGCTGTGCCTACTCACGGCTTACATGGGAGCCTTATGTCCACCACGTGTATCGTCTTAGTTCGGTCTTCAGTGTGTATCGGATGGGTTTCACACCTCCCATTCCGGAGGGTTTCTGGCCACCATATGACGGGCCGACTGTCATCCCTGACCCCAATAAGAGGAGTGCGAGAGAGGGTCAGCCGAGGTCCACTAGGATACGGACCAATATGGACAAGGCAGATCCGAACCGGCCAAAGAGGTGTGGGCTTTGTCGGCAGCCGGGCCACACACGTCGAAGTTGCCCACAGCTCGGAGGAGCAGAGCACACACGGGGGCATGATTAGGTGTTTTGGTGGATTTGGTACTTTTGTTGTTTCAATTTCACGTTTAGATTCCACTATTATCGGTTTTCTTACTTGTAGTTGCTGACTGATAGAATTTGTTAACGTCAGTGTGATGTACTTTGAATGGGAATTTAGTTAATGAATATGTTCTTTCTCCACAGTTTTAAACAAAATGTATGTCTAATGCACACCGGAATAAATAACTCTGCGAGTTTTATTAAACCATGATGCAGAAACTATGTTCGTAACTTACATTGCTGTGCGGAACGAATTCTTAGTAATTCGAACCATCTTAGTTCGAATTACTTGCTGGCTAATTCTTCACACTAATTCAAACCTAATTGGTTCGAATTATATGTAGAAGTTCGAACCTAATTGGTTTGAATTATTTGGCAAACCTTTACAAGGTGTAATTCAAACCTAATTGGTTCGAATTACATGGAGATTGAGTTCGAACCAAATTGGTTCGAATTATATAGAAATCTCCTTTGGTTGATTGATGAACCAAATTTTGATTTGGCTGATTCATGTAATATTGACCTAGCTATGGTTTACTTATGTGTTTTGCCCTTTATTCAGTTAATATTAGTAGTCTAGTTACTCATAGTGTATTTTAGTGTAAAGATATCAAATATAATTATTAATTTAGTTTAAAGAGATAAAAATTAAATTTGCTATTATTAATTTTTTTTTACTATATATAAAATAATGTGTTTATTAATTTTTATTTTATTGTAAAAATTATTTAGATCATAATACTAATAGTATACCATAGGGTTATTATTATTAATATATTGACCGTATTTTAATGTTTATTATTTATATATTTAAAAATTATATTTAAAAGTTATTTATTTAGTTTTATAATAAATAATATTTTTAAATTTAAATAATTTATTAATTAGTTTGTACTTATTATTATACGATATATTTAGTAATTTATTAAAAAATATTAATATAATAAATAAAAAAGTAATTTGAAAAATATATTATTTAAAGAATAAGGACAAATAAACTCCTAACTAATTTAAATTTAGAGACAATTAATTTTCTGTCTATTTCTGAATTTGACACGTCAGCGTTTTTCATTCAGAGTTGATACAAAAATACCCCAAAGAATGGAGTTATGTCACAGAAATAAAGGCCAGGGACCGAAATAGATCATTTTTATTTTAAGAGATCGCATTATTATTTTAAAAAACGAACAGAGACCGAATTGGTAGTTCACTCTATGCATATAGTTAATTAGGAGTTATAATTTAGGATTAAATACGATTTTGATCCCTAAGGTATACGCCGAATTTTTTTTTGTCCCCAACATTGTTTTGCATACAAAATCTTCCCTAAAGTTTAACTTAGTTTTAAAATCGTCCTTACCTTAGGGACTACAATTGTACGGAGATGGCAACAGAAGCGGAGAAAGAAGTGGATCGTAAACAGCTTCTTCTTCTTCTCTTTTCCTTTCTTCTTCTTCCCTTCTCCGTTCGTAAGAGCAGAATCACTCTCTTTTTTTATTTTTTTATAATTTTTTAATTACGAGTAACTTGATCCAAAATTTTAATATTTAAGTAAAAAAATACGATTTTAAATTTTAGGGATTATTTTGTATGAAAAAATAAAATTTTAACTTATATTTTAGAGGCCAAAATTATACTTAACCCTAAAATTTATCTAGCAATTTGATTCATTTAGCCCGCTAAAAAAAATAAATTATACGACATTAAATTTAAATTTGCAGGAAAAAAAAGTCTGTCTAATACGCATGTCTGATCCTTAGATTTTAGTAAGGCAAGACACACTAAATTAAATATATATTATTTGTTGTTTAGAATATTTATAAATTATTATGAATTTTATTGAATTTTGCAAGAATGTCACTGCTTGTTTTTTATTTAGAATACTTTTTATTGTTGAAATTCAATATTTTGAGTGAAACATTGAATTGTGGAGTTGTTATTTTTATCTTATCTTTTGTCATTCATCTATTCTTTTTAGTTTAATCCAGGTTTAACAAAAAAATTTCGATTTAAATTAAAAAAAAAAACACCTTACTTCTACTCACATTTCAGTTTATAAAATTTTGATTTTTGTTTTATTTTAAAAAATTATTTCTGGTGAATTAAGAAGGACACGTACACTTTGTGACTGCGTGCACATTTAAGCAAATATACCCATTTGTCACCGAGCCCTAATCATAGTCTAGTAGTTAAGGATTATTTGTAAGCAATTTTCATCGACTGTTAGATTTTTTTTTGGTGACTCATCGACTGTTAGATTTAATTCTCCGCTAACAATTTTGTATATCTTTTAATTCCTGTAATTTATTTATTTTTGGCTTTGGTTAAGGGAAAAAATTTTAAATTTTGATTTTGAAAACAAAAACAAAAACAAAAACAGAAACTTATCTGT
Organism: Arachis duranensis; assembly: GCF_000817695.3. Taxonomy (NCBI): domain Eukaryota; kingdom Viridiplantae; phylum Streptophyta; class Magnoliopsida; order Fabales; family Fabaceae; genus Arachis; species Arachis duranensis. The sequence continues at coordinate 127,815,806 of NC_029774.3, forward strand.
TAACAAAAGAAAAATAGTGTTTTTCAAAGAAGAAAGAATATTTCTAATTTTCATATAATTCCACAATAAAATTTGAAATCTTAAAAAAAAGTAACGAATGTAACAAGAGCTACTTGATTTGATTTAAAAATGTAAAAGACATTAAATCTAGTTATTTTAAAATTTATTCACTTTCTTAATTAAAAAATAATATAATGAAATATCTTATAAAAGGAGATTTTTATATCAATTAAAATATTGTTTAATTCATAATTTCATATAATTAATTATAAAATATATGCTAGGATTTAGTCTAAAAATCAATCAAGTTAATTTTGGAAAGAATTAATTATGGTGGGTGGAAGTAGCATTGATTGTGAGGTAGCCCTAGCTTTGATCCAAAGTGAGTGATTGCTTTCTTTGCTCCCCATATTTGATATTCCTTCCATCTTTCACAGTCACCTTTTTTTCAACTCAAATTTATAAGTTTTCCATTCCAATCTGTTACAACAATCTCACCATTCTCTCTGCTTTCCATTGATTAAATCCAAACTTGTTCACTGCACTCTCTATTCTACACTCTTTTTTCTGCTATGGCCGCCAACAACAATCCGCATTCTCTCACTGATCAGAATGCAAATTCTATGCCTCTGCTTATTCTTGATCATCAATTCTCCACTACCACTGCTCTTAGGCTTCTGGTCGTTGATCATGATCTTGAACACTTAAGACTTATTCAAGATATGGCTTTTCAATGCAACTATCAAGGTAACAAGGTTTCTTTATTTATAAACAATTCAAGTTTTGATCTTTCCCGAAAAAAAGTAATCTTTATGCTATACACAAATAAATGCAGTGACCACATGCTTCGAGGGTTCTTATGCTTTGAATCTTCTTCGGGAGAGTAGTGGGTGTTTCGATGTGGTACTATGTGATTTTCATATGCCAGGGATAATGGATGATGGTTCTCGCTTACTTGACCATGTTCTCCAAGAATTCAACATTCCTGTCGTAAGTAAGTAACTTTGACTACCGACCTTGTTTGAATGATCAATTATTGATGATTAGGGATATTAATTAATCATGATTATGGTGTTGTTGTTGTTGCAGTGATGTGTGCAACAGATGATGAGTCATCAAGTGCAGTGATGGAGGGTATGAAAAAGAAAGGGGCTTGTTATAATTTAGTTAAACCTCTTAGCGAGCAAGATTTGAGGAACATATGGCAGAATGTGGTGGAGAAAACCCAGAAAGAAGTTTGCTATGATGATGATGAAAGCAAAGGAACAGTTAATAGAAGGAAGAGGAGCTTATCAACGGAAAGAGACGATCATGATCATGATGTTCAGCCCAACACTCCTAACAAGAAGCCACGTTTTATTTGGACCACAGAAAGGCATCAAATGTTCGTCGATGCTATACTCCAACTAGGGATTGATAGTACGACCATTCTTTTTTCTTCTTCTTTCTTTTAATTCACGTGCATGGTTCTTTGCTTATTAATAATGCAAGTTTCAATTTTTCAGAAGCTGTGCCAAGAAAAATTCTAGAATTGATGGATATCCCTGGTTTGAGAAGGGAAAATGTAATTCTAGAATTGATGGATATCCCTGGTTTGAGAAGGGAAAATGTAGCAAGCCATCTCCAGGTACGTTACTAATGCAAATAATTAATAAACTTGCATTGTGTATGTTACATTATTTATTTGAACCCTAATTTATTTGAACACTATATAATTATTCTGTTATTGATTTACAGAAATATCGGATGCATCTTAAGAAGAAAAGTGAGGAGACTAAACAAACAAATAGTGATGGGAAGATAAATGTTAATAGAGAAGCTAACAAGCAACTTTGTGCATCATTGAGGGTTCAAGCTTCCACCAACATTCCTCAAATTACACAAACACTCTGTGCCAAAACATGATCCCGTTATTATGGCATCAAAGTGTGATCATCGTTTCCATCATCAGTCTCAACCCATTGTTAGTGCTGTACCTCATGCTTTGATGAAATCCCCTAATAGTAATAGTAATCCCTTTGACATCAACAACGGCATTGTTGGAAGTAATATGACACTTAATCATCAGAATAATAATGATTATGGTCGTTACATTATTCAACAATCTAATTATAATTATCCGATGATGGCTCCTCAATCCTGGGATGGAGCTGCTTTTCAAGGGAGAATGAGGGGAGATAGTGGTGGCTGTAGGAGTGATCCTCTCGTTGATTACAATGCATATTCATCTTCATCATCATCAGCATCAGCCCCACTTGATCATTATCATCATCAAATGAATAATTCAGTCAGCGAAAGTGGTGGCATTGCTGATATCCTCAATGATGGCTATATTCCAACCTCATCACTTGATAATACTAAAATAAAATGATAATTGTCAATCAAGTATTAAGATTTGAATAGGTTCCAATAATGATTAGGAGTAAATAATTCTAAATTGTATTATATTTTTAAATTTAAAAAATATAATTATGACAAATTTAGAATTCAAATATTTAAGGATATTGTTAGATATATATATTTTTTGTTGTAAAAAATTAAAATTTATAATATAAATTTTTTTAGTAAACTTCGTTAATTTAAAATAGATGACATAATTTAATGACTAAGAGATCTTTCTTAGTACTAGAATTCTATTCAAAATATTTTACATGATACAATAAAAAATAACTATTTAATATAAACTCATCTTGATATTAATTTAGTATGATTCTATATAATAAAAATAGATGCATAAATAAATATATTGCATGACTACTCTCTATTATTGATTTAATTAATTAAATTATAACAGAACGAATTTTTATTGTAACTTTTTCACATCTTTTGTTAATTACCTCAAGCAATTTTTCACCTCTTTTGTTATTCATCTATCCACCATTGAGGGTTCAAGCTTCCACCAACATTCCTCAAATTACACAAACACTACCCCTTCATTACCAATATTATTCTTCATTATCTATGCCAAAACAGATCCCATTATTATGTCATCAAAGTGTGATAATCAATTCATCATTTCCATCATCAATCTCAACCCATTGTTAATGCTGCACCTCATGCTTTGATGATGCTTTGATGAAATTCCCTAACAGTAATAGTAATTCCTTTGGTCTCATCAACAACAATGGCATTGTTGGAAGTAATATGACACTTAATCATCAGAATAACAATGATTATGGTCATAACATTATTAAGATCCTATTGAAACAGCTAACAGGTGCAAAATCACTATTTTTAATACTAATGTATTCTAATATAGTACTCTTTCTTACACACTAATATATTCTAAAATAGTACTCTTTTTTATATAATAAAAAAGGTACTAATTTTTTATCCATACAACATATTTATTATATTTTTAAATTTAAAAAAAATTATGACAAATTTAGAATTCAACTATTTAAAATTATTGCTAGATATATTTTTAGTAGTAAAAAATTAAAATTTATAATATAAGAAACTTTTTTTTAGTAAACTTCATTAATTTAAAATAGATGACACAATTTAATGATAAAAGAGCTTTCTTAGTACTAACATTCTATTCAAAATATTTTACATAATATATCAGATGACTACTCTCTATTATTGATTTAATTAATTAAATTATAACCTAACTAGTTTTAATAAAACTAGATATTTGATTTCGAATCTAAATATAAAACTATAAATATTAACAAAACTTTTTCGCATCTTTTGTTAATTACCTCCCTGAATGCAGAAATAATTTGACAACACAACGATATTTTCAATCTTTATATTTTAATAAAAATTGCTATATATATTATTATATATAACATAATATATAATAATAGAAGTCACCAAAAAAAAATAATATATAATAATAGAAATATGATATCAGAATAATCACAGGCTACGTATCTATGTTATAAATAAAATATTACTTCTTACAAACAGTTTAACGGAAATCTTCAAACATTTAACTTGTAGTGATTTAATTATGTTACTAACTAAATGTGAAGTCTTTTTTCACTGTCCAAAAATTTGGAGGCCAGCCGTCGGAGGTCTGAAGTTAACATGTCATTATTAAGAAAGAAAAAAATATGTGCTCATAACTGTGTGTGTTAACAAAAAAAGAAAAATTTCATCTTGCTCCTCACAAGAACTTCCTTCTTGAAACAATGAACTATACAACCATCTTTGTCTGTTCACTTTGTGTAAAAATTAAATTTTTATCAAAGAACACTGAAAAAAAACAATAGGTGACCGCATGCATTCTTACTATCTCAATGTGAATTCCATTGATTCAGTATTTTTATTTAATTTTTTTGAGACTTGAAATGTATAGATTATATCTAACCTAAATGCAATGAATTTGAAAGAGTCAAAAAATACAAGATTAGATCTGCTATAATATGTGAAAAAAAAGGAGACTAAATCATGGAGCACAAAAAGGCTAGTCAGCAAATATTTTTCATTATAAATATTTTACAATTTCACTACCTCAATGCACGTATTCTTTTCTAGAACTCATATAAAAATTTATTTTGTCTAATCTTTTTTTCATTCAACGATTACCATAAAGAAAATATTTCTCATTATTGGACAAGTAAGGGAAAAACACGATATACGTCACCTATAAAAAAATGTAGAACTCAGAGTTCACCATCGACAGAGGACCACTATCTGAAATGCAATCAAGTATGTTACTTCTTACATTTAAATTTAAATTCTTTGTTGTAGCTTTGTGTTATAGACAATTTTTAAAAGTCTTAAAAAATATAAAATCTATAGCTTCGTTCAATATAAACACATATTCTCTATATAGCCCAATGACTAAGTCAATCTTAGTATAACAAGTCAGCTACAAAAGACATAAGTGATATCTTTGTCTCTTATTTTTTGGTTTGCCATTATTATAAATATTTAGATTAAGTTAGCATTGCTTCTAACAAGATATGCTACTTATTCGCATGACAATGCATATAAATCTACTTAATATGTTAAAATAATCATTGTTCCAGAAAAATTATTAATGCAGAATCACTCAAACTTCATAGTTAGCTTATGCTTTAGATACTGTAATTAAATCCAATTTAATGCTGTTTGTTTATTTCTTTCACAATTTAACGAAAAATATCAAATATTTTTCAAATTAAATATTATAAAATACAATAAAATTTAAAAAGATAATCATAATTGTTACTCTTAATTTTATTCCTCCATTGAATTCTCACAACTAATTTTTAATATAATAAGGACAAATTTGTTTATTGTTTATACAAAATTAGTGCTTTATTTCCTATATAAATTGGAAGTGTTGCATTAAGATGTTTAAGTTTATAATATTTGAACATTAAAACTTAAAAAACATGTATCTTTCGAAAATTTTTACATTAAACTATTATTGTCAGGTACCGGAGTCTTGACATTTATTTTACATTTTGATGAATTTAGACATTTATTTTATATTTTAATGAATTTATTAAATCTCTTTTTATCCTATACATTTTTATCTTCTATAGTCTATATGAAAATATTATTGTTTTGTAATAAAATAATAGTGACAACTAATATCTAATTAAAAAAATTATTTAAAATAAAAAATTTTAACCAATGAATACACTTTCACTATTTTTATATTATATTTGATTTTATGGTGAAATTTATCCTAACTATCTCTATCAAAAATAATAAATAATTTAAATTTGTATAAAAATTTTGTATTCAATATATTAAAATCATAATTTGTTCAAATTAAATAATCATTTTGGCTAAGCCAACTAATTAGTTGAGTATATATATTTTAGTAATACCAAAATGAACTTTTTTTAAATTATGAATAATCTATCTGACACAATTAATAATGCCATTAAAACTTTTTTAAAAATTAAAAAACTGAACTACATTTAACAAAAATATTTTGAAATATAATACTGCAATTAGTAGCTAATTTATATTTTAAGTTTAAAGATATGTATGAAAATTGTTTTTATATAGTTGTTATTACAGTTTTATCGAGTTTTCCATCTAAATTAAATTATTTATTGGATGAAATATAATTTATGTAAGTCACAATTTAAATATTTTCTAAACTTGCTATCTCTCTCTTCCTCTCTCTCTCTCCTCCCCCTCTCTCTCTCTTTCTTTCTCCCTCTCTCTCTCTATATATATATATATATTAAATTTTGTATTTATGAAAAATAATACTGTTAAAGATCTGAAAATTATATACACTTTAATTTTTTAAATTTAACATTTAAGATAAAAGTCTTTCAATTAGATGATATGTTTAAAAGTCTACATTTTATATAACATTCTAAAAAATATATATATGCATTTCTGCAACACTATTTAATATGAGAGATAATATTTAAGGAAATTTTTATTGTTCCTCTTAATAAGACTTTAATTGATGTTTTAAAATTCTTCTCAAATATAATTTCAGGTGAATTGCATTTAACTTTTCAATGAACACTTTCAACTCGAGGAAACATCACGGAAATTAGGCAATCAGTAGAAATTAATGAGTCTTTTTCTATTAACTCACATTCTGAATTTAGTTGGAGATCTCAAGCAAAGTTTTCAGATCTCCGATGACCTATTCATATCACTATGGAAGGTAATTAAATTTTTTAACTTTATCTCTTAATTAGAAACGTGGATAGTATTGTAAAATTGACTCTACTGTCCTTTTTAGGATGCCAAAAAATTAGAACAACTCTTATCATTCTTTGATATTTAACAACATTACTACCAATAATCAAGTAGAAGAAATCAATTAAGCAAATAACAGCTTAATCACCCAAACACCAATATTAGATACTCTCCCTTCAATCAATATTTCCAATAGTCAACCATATGTTGGATTTACAACAGAAGATCACAACTAGAAAATTGCTTAATACAGATAGATTTGGTCTATATTACAGATGGATTTTTGGTTACTGATGAAATTACCAACGGATTTTATCTTTCTATAAAAGCTCCGTCGAAAATTATTTACCGACGGATTTTTTCTGTCGGTAAAATACCGACAGATTTTCACCAGTTACCAACCGATTTTTCTCTGTAAATTTTCTCCTCCATTCTCCTTAGCGTCAAAATTTTCGACGAATTTTTCGTTTGTAACTAGAGACAGATTTCTCTACAGATTTTTTTGTCGGTAATTGGCAACAAATTTTCCATCGATAATTAGAACCTTGAAAAACCATTCCAAACTCTGAATACAGACAGAAAATTCGCCTGTAAATTCGTCAGTAAGGTAAAATAATTTTTTTAGATTTTTTCGTTGCAAAATAAACCTGTTTTCATACAAAATAAATATAAATTTAATAAATACAACTTTTTATCTAATTTGTATTCGAATATTTATAATATTTCAAAAAATAAACAAATTCATTGTATTATCAAACTAAAAGAGAAGTACTATAAACAAGCAAGTCAATATAATTCAAAACATAAACAAAGTGTATTGATACATCAACTATAATAATAAGTAACAACCATACATCAAAATATGTTGATACATCAACTATAATTCAAAACATTAACTCAATGTATTGTTCAACTATACTAAATTATGCAAATAACAAGACCATATAAAAATTCCTCATATGTTTGAAATTTCAGGACGAAAATCTACTAAAAGATCAAGTCATTATTTCATCTCATTACATCTCTGTTTACAGCTTCTACTTTTGTTTTGACACCATGTTCAATCCTTCTAACTTCATCAATATCCTTCTCCATCCTCTTCTTGATAGCTGAAAATGATGTTGCATTTCCGTCGGTGATCATAGAGTATTAAGTTTCAGCCACACATAATGTCCTAATGGAAAAGGCAATATATTTAAAAATTATTGATTTGATGCAATATGAACCATGAATATTTACATAGCCAATATTGATGCAAAAAAAAATCTCACTTAGGATTATGACCCAATTCGACTCTGATGCTTTCGACTAATATATAGGGGGAGTTTACATTGCAATATACCTTTCATAGCAGATACTTTTGTAACGGCTTTTGATTCTTCATTAGCTTCCTGCAACATTTTCATTTAGTAACAGCTGTAGATGAAACCTAATTTGTGATTTAAAGAAATTCTCAATTCTCATAACTCAAACATGCAATAATGAAAAATATGAAATCTTATTAAGATATTCCAAATCTAAATTAAAATAATGTTATAAAAAATGAACAACTTTCAATAGTGATATGAGAAACAGGGAAAAAATGGAACACAACTTAGGGGATTACCTGAAATTGAAGATGGTAGCAAAGGTTGCTATTTCGCTACTTCTCAATATGAATTACCTTCAAAATGTTGAAAAAATTTCAACTTTAGAAATTTCAGAGAAGTAAAGTACTTCTATGCCTCAATTAAGGTTGGAGTTGAAAGGATGATAACATTAGATTCAGTCAATAGAAATATTTTTGCTGAAAATAGCATCACATAAATCAAGTGTTTTCATATCAGAATTATTGGGCTTCAATTACCTCCTAAAGGAAAATATAGTTTCCATTGCAACATATATAGAAGATAGACATTCATGCTGGTTGCATTAGAAAAACAGGTCAAAATATCTCTTAACAAATATCCTTTGTGGCAATATTACACTAGAAAGCATACCATTTTTCGCTATTGTTGTGATTATTAGACAAGAAGATCAAACCTTACTGCACCCTGTAAGAAGCATAAACAACGATTAGCTAGAATCAAAGACGAAACGCTAAGAGAAAGGGAAGCGTGAGAAGCATTCTAATTCCCTAGGTGGTAGAAACACTATCATAGTACAGTCCAGTTGCATGGAAGGGGAATATTGAATTTAGGGAATTGGACCAAACAAATTGGAATTAGCAAGGAAATAGAGAAACAAAAAGGGAAGGGAACAGAAGGGAAGGAATGAATCACCTGAAGTTAGTTTGATCTGAAAACAGAAGAAGAAGTGAGAAAGAAGCAAAAAAGAAAAGGGATTTCGAGGTTACTAATGATAAAGCTAACAGAGCTCTAAGCAGATCACTAAGCTTATATAAGAAATCCCATACCAAACTCACCTCTTTGGCCTCCATCCTGTCCATCCTGTCACATAATTTATTAAAAAACGGATTTTACAATTTCCAAAACGTACACCTGGACCTGAAATAGAAATAGATATAAAATAATGTTATTTGAAACATTAGAAATCAATCACAAGTTTAGTAAGAGTCTACCTTGCTAACACCACAAAATCAAGAGTAGGACTTATTTGAAAATTGAGTAAAAATATTGGAACCGCTAGTGTAATTAAACCAAATATTATTCTATCGTATATATGCAGGAGGATTTAAGTAGAGACAAGCTTGCCTTGGTTAGCTTTATCATCAGTAACAACATTTTCCTTTCTTCTGATGGCTTTATCACCAATAGAAAAATTACAGGTGATTCATTAGTAAGACATATGGAATAGAAGAATTGCAGCTAACAGAGCTCTAAGCAGATCACTAAGTTCAACCCTTGTAAAGCATAATTCATAATCGTATTCTCTTAGAAGGATCACTATCACACTGCAGCAAGAAGCAGCAGCATAAGAAAAGAGATAGTGCAGTGAAAGAAAACACTAAAATTGAAAAGCCTTGAGGAAAAAAGTTTCAACAACAAATTTCATTGGTTAGGATACTGATAGTGCGGTTTTCCATGTGCATACTAATCCAAAGTCAATAATTTTGATTTATGCTGGCTTCACAGTGCTACACATGAAACACAATTTCATTCAACCTCAAGATGAAATAGCTAAATTCAAGATTTGACATACCTACTTAGAGAATAGCTTAACAATGCTAAGTGATAATCCTCTAAAAAATACTCCAGAAAGGCAGAATTTCCTTACAACAGTGAGTACAGTAGAAGAACAAAGGAAAATTGTAAAGTAGGGGCCAAATTGTACATAGGACAAATCTGCCAGAAGGGACCAAATTGTAAAGTAGGATAAATGAAAATCAAGCACAAATTATAAAATTTTTTATAGGTGCCAAGCTTGGAAAACTCAAACTTAAGAAATGGAACTATTTTCATTAGAGTTCATTCTTCATTTCACCCATTTATAAACAATGTCTGATAAAGCTATTAAAACACATTTGGAAGGTCAAAAAAGGCAGGTCATTCAAACAACCAGAGCACATCACAATCGAGTTCACACGCGAGCGCGCACACAAAGACAGTTTCATACAGCAAGATGAGGGTGTTTTGCAATTGGGCATTTTCTCAAACAGATAGTGAACAACCAAGCATTATTTAGAAATAGAAATGGATGCATCAAAGAACAGTCAAAACAAGTCCATCATTAAAAGAATTTACCTGAGGAAACAAAGATGAAGTGTGTTTGGGCCTGAGAAGTGAAAGCTGCAGCATCAGATATGTGGTATTAGCTGAATTCAAGATTTGACATATCTGCTTAGAGAATAGCTTAACAATGCTAAGTGATAATCCTCTAAGAAATACTCCAGAAAGACATTCATGCTAAGTGATAATAGGGACGGTACCTTTAATTTAGCACAGCCAAAATAGTCAAAGATCAGAATTGATTGCCATGGTAAAAACATATGTATATAAATATGTATGCTTTCTTCTCAAACCCTAAGTAACATACATGGATCCTCAGCAAAATCACACCAAAATCGAGGACATTGAACTCGCTAAGCAACTAAACTTGTGGCTGCATGTGTTGCAAATGGAAATTAAAATTAAGAACTTAATATTATATATATAATACACTTAGAGAAAGTGGAAACCACTTTTACTTACTAATTAAGTTACTAATGTAGTAGTTAAAATTGAAAATAAAATTATAACAAGAACGAACAACCTAGAATAGATATATCATAATTATTGGAACAGATAATAGTACCATTTGATAAATTTCCAGTAGCAACTTGATGAGAATCCTTGCAATAATTATGATAATTTTCTGAGCGATTATCAGTCTGGTCACTATATGGATTGCTGTTATTAGTTTCATCTTCCACTGAAGATGGATTGGGAAGGCTGCTGCAGTTGATTACTGGGCTCTGGCTTCTTTCCGTTGCCGAGCAGTTAGGGGCTTCATCATCACCATGCTCTGTTGAGATATGAACTTCACACATGCCCGACTCCCTCGAGTCATTAGAAATAACTTTGAAAGTGTATTCCATAGCAGGAATAAGATCTCTGACACTGAACCTTCTATTTGGAAGAAGCAAAGTGCAAGTAGGGTCCACTGCGTAGTCCTCATCATCAGCTTTGCGATGCCACAAGGTGAAACCAGAAATATTTTCTCCATGATTTTCATATCCCAAAATAATAGCAAGGGATGTTGCAGTGATGTCTTCAAACCTCACCATGCTTGGAGCAAGCATTTTTACATCTGGAAGTGTCAAGTAAAATTCAATAACAATCTGCTGACACCTTCACTATGCAAAAAAATATCATAGTAATGTTCATCTAAACATAATTTTGGCTAATTGGTGGAGGTAACATAATTACTAAAGGGTAAAAGTAGACGTTATTTACCGTTAGGTGTTAATTGCTCAACTTGAGTAGTTAGATTAAGTGATATATGTGAGATCCTTTTCAAAAGTAGTGAACCAAGAGATTCCAGAGCAGATCCAGAGTTTCTGAACCCCTGGTCCAAATGAAAGCCTATTCACAATCTCCCTACCAATCTTTGCTGGTGAGCTGGTCAATGGACGCACGTCAGGTTCAAGTTTCTTCACTGCTTCATCAACAATTTCATAAAGCTTTTGATACATTTTAGTCCCTTGAAGAAGTCTTTGGCATAAGGAGACACGGTAACAAAGTATGTCCACACGTCTGGTATCCTTTGCCACGGTCAGTTGTTTTCTCATGCACCTAAATTTAAGAAACAACACTAGATGAGATTGACCTTATCCTACAGATTTTCAAAATTTAATTCTTCAAGGAACACAGCATATATACTACATATAATAAAGGAACAAATTTACCATCTGTTGCATTGAATTTATAATAACTACTTCATAATGTTGAGTATAATTCACTGGTCATAAGAGAACATTCAACAATTTCTCAATTTTTTCTCTCTCACACTCAAACAGATCATACCAAGATTCATCGACGAATGGCATTCAATTCAAGTTAAAGAAAATTACAAACAAAATGCCCTGGTTCTAACTCCTATATTCATATTCTATTCATACTCTGTTGGTCCTTATAGTTTCGCAAAATTTTCAATTAGATCCCTATAATTTTTTTCCTTTTAATTTGATTCCTACACCAATTTTTTTTTCCAATTAGATCCCTCTTGACAATAATTAATTTAATTGTATAGGGACCCAACTAAAACAAAAAAATTGGTGCAGAGGTCCAAATAAAAGGAAAAAAAACATAGGGACCTAATTAAAAAAATTGGTGTAAGGACTCAATTAAAAAGAAAAAAAGTGTAAAGATCTAACTAAAAATTTTGCAAAACTATAAGAAACAACAGAGTAATTAAACCTTTTTAAATAATGCAAAAGAATCAATTCATTATATTGCTTATTCTACAGGTTATCTGGATGTTGGAGATCCAGAATATCAATGCGAGTATTGTGGTTCTAAATTTTGGTACAAAGAACGGATGGATAAACATTACAATTCCAGAAATCCAAGATTTAGTTTATGTTGTCGTCAAGGAAAGGTAGAATTACCAATGTTACAGCAACCACCTCAAATACTTGAAGATCTCTATTTTGGCACCAGTGCAAAAGCCACTCATTTTCAGAACAACACCCGCACATATAATAGTATGTTTGCCTTCACTTTCTTTGGTGGAAAAATACATAAATCTCGAAGCAATAGTCACGGGCCACCAACGTTTATTCTACATGGACAAAATTATCATCTAATGGGAAGTTTATTTCCAGCGGAAGGAAGTACTACAAAATTTGCTCAACTTTACATATATGACACACAAAATGAGATAAGCAACCGGACCTCTGTTGTCAAGTACTAAAAATCTAATTTAAACAAATTTGTTTTCGTATATTTTAATCCTTTATTGCAATCCCTTATTTACTTTTAATGCATAATTTTGGTTTTACAGTTTTGGAAACAACACTGATAAATGGAACGTAGAAATAGTGTCTGACATTATAAAGATGCTTGATACACATAATGTGCTTGAAAAACATTTCGCATGGTGCAGGAGGTATTTAGAACTAATCCGTCTACTGATGTGCGCCTTCTACTTATTGGAAAGAGAGGAAAAGATGGAAGACGATACAACTTGCCATCAATTGATGAAATAGCAGGTTTGGTTGTGGGAGACTTTGATGCAAATAGACAAGAGAGAGATATCATTATTGAAACTAAATCAGGAGAACTTCAAAGAATATCAGAACTAAATCCATCATACTTGAGATTACAATACCCTTTATTATTTTCGTACGGGAAAGATGGATGGAGAGAAAAAATTCTCTTGAATCATATAAAACCAAATGCTAACAATGAAGAGTCATTTGTTAGCATGAGAGATTTTTTTGCATTTAGAATTCAACACAAACCTTGGCGTGAAGGTGTTTTGTTATATTCTAAAAGACTCTTTCAACAATTCTCGGTTGATGCGTTTTCAATGATTGAAGCTGCCAGACTAAAATATGTATACTCAAAACAAAAGCAGTACAGAGCTGAAATTTATAAAGGCTTAAAAGATGCAGTGCTTAATGGTGAAACTGAAGCCTCTTCACTGGGAAAACGCATCATACTACCAGCAACGTTCACATGAGGTCTACGATATATGATTCAAAACTACCAAGATACGATGGCTATATGTAGGTCACTTGGGTACCCGGACTTATTTATAACAGTTACTTGTAATCCTCAATGGGAAGAAATTAAACAGTATTGCAAGGAAAATAACCTTAGACCAGAAGATAGACCTGATGTTGTATGTAGACTATTCAAAGCTAAATTGGATAAGATCATTAAAGACATAGACAAGAACAGACTATTTGGCGTGGCTATGGTAGGTAAATCGCTGACCTTTATATTTACCAAGAGTATTTATACTTATATTATACATCTCTCTATTTATAAGAACAATATTTTTTATTTTTTATTTTACAATCATATATACTATTGAATTCCAGAAGCACGGATTACCGCATGCACATATATTATTGTTTCTTGTGCAAAGACATAACTATCCTACTCCTGAGGACATTGACACCATCATATCAGCTGAAATTCCAGATCCAGTGCTAGATGTAGAATACTATAAAGCAATTAATAAGAATTTAATGATGCATGGGTCATGTTGAACTGCACGAAAAAACTCACCTTGCATGGAAAATGGACAATGCATTCGTCACTTCCCTAAAAAATTTGTTGAACATACCACCATTGATCAGAATGGGTATCTAGTTTACAAACGGCGAAATGATGGTCGCACTATTGAGATATCTAGAATTCAGTTGGATAATTGATATGTTGTTCCTCACAATAAGTTCTTATTGTTAAAATATCGTGCTCATATAAATGTTGAGTGGTGCAATCAATCCAGATAAGTCAAATATCTCTTCAAATATGTCAACAAGGGAAGTGACCGGGTTACAACATCTTTTTATTCAAATTTAGAAGCTGAGAATACAAACTGTGCCGTTGATGAGATCAAAATATTTTATGATTGTCGGTACATTTCACCCTGTGAATCTGCATGGAGAATCTTTGCATATGATATATACTATAGAAAGCCATCTGTTGAAAGATTAAGTTTTCACTTGCCTGATGAACAGATCGTCATATTTGAAGATAGAGACACACTAACAGAGATAGTTCAAAAGACAACTGTTAAAGAATCGATGTTTATAGCATGGTTCAGAGCTAATAGAAAATACAATGAAGCCAGACAATTAACTTATACTGATTTTCCAAGAAAATTTGTGTGGAAAAGCCAACTTCGAGTATGGGAACCACGAAAAGCCGGCACTATCATTGGAAGATTATTCTTTGTACCACCATCATCCGGTGAATTATACTACTTGAGAATGCTATTGAATATTGTAAGGGGCCCAAGAAGTTTCAAGGATCTAAGAACCTACAACAATATTATTTACTCTTCGTATAGAGATGCATGTTATGCACGCATGAGGTTTATTAGACGATGAACAGGAATATGTTGATGAAATTAAAGAAGCAAGTTATTGGGGTTTAGGTCAATATTTACGGAAGCTCTTTGCAACCCTATTATGGTCAAACTCAATGATACGACCAGAAGTCGTTTGGGAGAAATGCTGGACACTATTTTCAGATGGAATTTTGCATAATCATATAAATTAATATGTTTAACTTACCAGGTATATTTCAATATTAAAGTCTATATAAACATATACACTATCTTTGTTTGCATGCTGTTAAAAAAACTATATTTATAAATACAATAACTAATTTATATTTAAAAAATACATATTAAATGGATTAATTTAATTTCTGCTTATATT
Organism: Arachis duranensis; assembly: GCF_000817695.3. Taxonomy (NCBI): domain Eukaryota; kingdom Viridiplantae; phylum Streptophyta; class Magnoliopsida; order Fabales; family Fabaceae; genus Arachis; species Arachis duranensis. The sequence continues at coordinate 127,831,239 of NC_029774.3, forward strand.
TTTTTATTCATTTTTTAGATCTGGTCATGTCAGATGAGGAGTTATTACAACTAACTCTCATTGAAATTGAGGAAATACTTAAAAGCAATGGAAAGTCACTTTAAGAATTCCCAACAATGCCATATATCTAAATATAGATAAATTAATCTCAGAAGACAAGATGTTCTACACAACAAATTAATATTAGATGAACTTAACTATGACCGTATTTTGTTAGCTGAACAGCACAAACAATACTTATCTCAAATGACAACAGAACAACGAAACGTGTACGACCAAGTTATTGAAGCTACAATTTTAGATAATGGTCGTTTTTTCTTTCTATATGGATACGGAGGTACTGGAAAAACATTTCTTTGGAGAACACTCTCAGCTGTTCTTAGATCTAAAGGTGAAATAGTTTTATCTGTAGCTTCAAGTGGAATAGCATCTTTTTTGTTACTAGGAGGGAGAACTACTCATTCAAGATTTTGCAATTCTTCTTATTCCTGACGAATTTTCTACTTGCAACATTAAACAAGGCAGTCCGTTAGCAGAATCAATTTCAAGAACAAAACTCCTTATTTGGAATGAAGCACCAATGATGAATAAGTTTTGTTTTGAAGCACTTGACCGAACAATGAGAGACTTACTTCGGCATACAAATGAATCAAGCTTAATCTTGCTGTTTGGAGGAAAAACAGTTGTTTTTTGGTGGAGCTTTTAGACAAAATTTTCTAGTTATTACAAAAGGATCTAGGCAGGATATTGTTAGTGCATCTATAAATTCTTCTTACCTATGGCGTAACTGTCAAATTTTAAATTTGACCCAAAACATGCGACTAAAGTCTTCAAATGAAAGACAAAGCACTGAGGAAACAAAAAGATTTGCAAAATGGATCCTTTATCTTGGAAATGGGAAGCTTGGAAATTCCGATGATGGGAGCAATTTAGTTTTCATACCGTCTAAACTATTAATCAATATTCTTGGCGATCCAGTTGAGACAATTGTTTAGGCTCAATACAGTGACTATCTAAAGGATTGTCAAAATTCATATCACCTGCAAAGTAGAGCAATTTTAGCCCCAGCTATTAACAGTGTTGAAGAGATTAATGATTACATGCTATCTTTGAATAAGAATGAATTGAAAACATATCTGAGCTCATATTCACCTTGCTTTAAAAAAGAAACTGATGACACAGTTGCTTGCGTACATAACCAAAATTTTTGGCAACAATAAAATCCTCTGGGTTGCCAAATCACGAACTGTCATTTAAAAAAGGTTGTCTAGTTATGCTAATTCGAAATATTGATCATTCTGCTGGACTTTGTAATGGAATTAGACTAATTGTCACGAGACTTGGAAATAAGATTATTGAAGCCAAAATTTTATTGGGAAACAATCAAGGTGAAAAGGTCTTCATTCCTAGAATGACATTAACTCCATTAGATGTAAAGTTACCTTTCAAGTTTCAATGTAGACAATTTTCTCTGATTTTGTCATATGCAATGACCTTAAATAAAAGTCAAGGGCAGTCTCTAAATCATGTTGACTTATTTCTGAAACAACCAGTTTTTACACATGAACAACTTTATGTCACAATTTTATAGGTCACGGCCAAAGATGGACTCAAGATTGTAATATCTCATGATAATTCTAACAATTTTACTGCAACAGAAAATGTCGTTTACCTTGAAGTTTTCAGAAATATTTAAATCTCCACTAATAGTCAAAAGGTAACGTGTCTTCGAATATTAGATACTAATTTATCTTCAATAATGCGTTTAACATTTGCTTATTTAAAAAATATGATATATTACCATTTTTTACTAATGATAATTTTTTATTTATGATGAAAATATGACCTAAGACTATGTGTAATTATAATAATTTTATACTGATTTGGTTGATTTATTTTTTAAAAACCAATGCCAATGCTGAATGTGAGTATTTAATAACTTTTGTTATGCATAATACTTTTAGATATGGCATAAGGTAGCATTCTTGTATCTCTTTTTATCAATCAATTCATCTGTTTGACCTCACAATTGATTTAGAAAATAATTACTTTATTATTTGTTGCTGTTAATTTGAAATTTTTATGAGATTTTTCTCAAGAGAATCACTTAAAACTCTTAAGGAGTGGTTAAGTTTCTAATAACTACAGTAATGATGAAGAACGAATTTTTTTTATAAGGAGAAATATTAATAATATGAATAGAAAGTTATTATACATATGAAATAGAGTATAGAGAGATTCCTTTATACAGATTATATGTAGTCTCAATTAGGTAGATATCAGAAACAAGAAAGCCCTCTATATTAAAATAGGAGATGGCAGCAGGGAAGGAAAGGAAATATGACATGCTTAATGGGAAATGATTGTGGTTAAAATAAGAGCTGTGCAGCTGCCCTTGCAATGAGATTTACAAATCATGGACACCCCACTACTGTGGTCTCAACTGACCTTGCTCTCTTCTTAAGCATACTATTAAGTTGAATTATTAGTGATTCATTATTTATTATAAAATTATTACACATCAATAGTCACTCTTGCTTTTTGCCCCCTCCCTTTTCAATCAGCGGCAGAATTTTTTATATATTTTTATCAACTTTGTTTAGTACTCATGAAGATTTGTTTTGAAATATTCTTAAATATTGTAAAGTCACATATTGATTTAACGTATATTTTCTAGAATATTACCTCAACTTCGATATAATTTAATTTTTTCAAGGAGTGAGGAACAATTGCCACTGTCCGTGTTGAACAAGGAATCATAAAATTTGGTGAAAAAATTAAGGCTTTTAGACTCATGAAGGACTGAAGATATGTTTACTGAGGCTTTTCTTGGAGTTTGAGTTTCTTTTAAATTTAATGCATTGCTTTTAATTAAAATGTTAATTGTAGACATTTAGTTGCACCTGCAAATTGTGGTCATTGTTGCATTCCATGTATAGCTATGAGTTATGACCTATGGTTAATAGTACTTTGCAAACTTTTGATGCTTTTCACTTGCAATGTTGGTATGCAAATGTGTCATGATTTCTGTAGTTAAGATAGCAAAATTTTAAATTGTGAATTAGATTCTATTTTTTAGTATTCTTGAATCAATACAAGACTCATTATCTGAAACTCTACGCATGTTTGAGTTAATATTCTCCATTTGATTCTGAGATGAGATGTTACTTTTATTAGATGAATTTATGAAATTCAAAAAAGGCACCTAAACCTGCACACAAAATTATTTAAATTTTGAGTATTTATCAAATTATGAATTTCAAAACAGAAAATTGATTGATCGATAAACATGTGTATCTCACATAAAATGCTAGTTTCGAGGCAATATTTACCAATTGAACTGATGAAGCATATAATTCAATTTTAATGAGTATTTGTTTTGATCATAATGAAAAAAAAAAAGGAAAAAGACAAGAGCAAAAAATAATTATTTAATTTTAGCTCCATTTTATATTTTAATATCTTGTTAATGCATGCTCATTTTTATTCTTCAGGATACTACAGTTGACATTCTAAAAGCAAGATGTAATTTATAGGGTTAGTTGTACATTAAAAATTCATAGTTGTTGTCTTATGTACATGTTAAAATAGTTGAAACAACTTACTTAATCTGAGGTTTAATTGTTGCATTATTATTCAATTCTGTTTATCAATGATTAGTAATTTTACTGATATAAAAACACTGTAATTGAAGTGCTTTTTAGTGGGCAGATTTCATACTTTGCAAACTCAATTATCAATGCAATTAAAATACAAAATTAAATTGTCAAAAGTTGAACAGCTATAAAATTAAATTCTTACAATAAAAATTATATTAGATAATCAAACGTTGAAAAACATTCAACAAAAGTATTTTATATTTATATTTACCAAGTGAAATGTTATCATAAATTTTTTCAATTGTATAAAATTAATAGTTAGATTATTTAAAAATATAATGCTAATTTAGTACATAAATCAATAATACGTAAATATCTATGGTTAAAAACATAATTTATAATTTAAAATTAACAAATTTATGAAAAAAAGTTGTCTCTCACCCGCGTATATGCGCGGGTTTTTGCTAGTAAAAAATTAATAAGTGGGTAGTGTAATTCAACGAGAGAATACACAGTAATACCACTAAGATAACTCTTTAGTGCACTCTTTCATATTTTTTTGTCCTACTTATAATAATTAATAATAAAAAATCATATTTTATTCTCTCAATTATTAAAAAAAGATCTCGTTAGGGAGATAATAGACTATTTGTACAATATGTACAATGACCTATTGAGTTATAAAATAAACATCATTCATACTATTATATTGAGTTACAAAATAAACATCCTCCATACTATCTAGAATAACTATCCGAGTACTAGGGATAATAAATATCTTCCCGTCGAATCTAGCGCTCTAATATTATATTATGATACCCTCATCTTAAAAACTTCAGTTGATAGAAAAAGATAACACTAATAATTATATCTCTAATATTTCATAAACTTCCATTATATACATTGTATAAATATTTCATTAACTCCTCATACTTTCCTTTTAAAAAATTGAGAGAATCTATTTCGCCAAGATACCAGCGCCCATTAATTACAAACAATCTCCAACATTAGTCATTAGCTATTCTAAAATCTAAACTTATTCATTAACTTTTTTTAACGTTCTGCTATTTGTTGCTTATGTCACCAATTTTTTGGTTGATAGTTGATGACAACTTTTTTATTTTTTAATATAATAAAAATAATTTTTAAGAAATGAAAATTATAGGTTCTTAAAAGTTTTTTTATACTTTTATTGTTAGTGATTCTATTTTTCACGAAAATTTCCTTTTGAACCATGTTAAGAACGGCAAATTTTTTCTGGATATTATAAAATGAAAAGGATAATACGTTAATGTTATATTAATTTAATGTAATGTACTGATATAAGAGTTATTAATATCACAAAAAATCGTGACTAACGATTTTAGAAAGGAATAAAATATATATTAAAATAAGATTAACAATTTGAAATAAGACCAAAAATTTTTGAAATCACTGTCACTATAAAATTTATAAATTGATTCCAGTTGTTCATCAATGATCAAATACTTCCTGAATTTTTTTCACCTTCTTTCTCTTCAGAGATAATTATTAATGATTTCTTTTAAATTGAAGTTATCGATTTCTTTAGATACTGTTATGAATTTTATATATGCGCATTACACATTCAAAATCTCATTTTCACGTATTACACAAATCTAATTGGTATATCAAAAATAAAAAACGGTTAAAAACTTGAAACTAATTTGATTTAGTTAAAAGCTAAGGAGCTTTTTTTAAGACATAGCGGCGGCCAAATGCAGGGACAAAATAGCCAACTAAACTTTTAATATCATCAAGAAATTTTATTAAAAATTTCTAAAATAAATGCGTGTTTACAAAATGACAGATTTTTTTTAAGGAAAATGATAACTCTAAGTTGAGCTGTCTAGAATAAAGAGAAGGATTGATAATTTTATAAAAAATAAGTGTAATAACTCGTGCTATATACGTGATAAAATTAAAATTATAATTTTAAATTATTTTATTAAAATTAATTCAAATTGTAATAATTTAAGTAATAAATAAATAATATGATGTATATTGTTCGTTTTTTTTTTAAATATAATATTAAATATATTAACTCAAATGTAACTATTAAAGGTATAAAAATTATGTTTGAATTATGAATTCTTTAAATGAAATTTTTCTATTTAAAATATTTAAATTATGATTCCAATCATAAATTACAATTATGATTTAAAATTTTTTTGATATAATATTACATTTTTTTCTCCATTTTATTATTAATATATTGATATTGCAAGTCTAAATTACAGTATTTTACTGAATCTTGACTGAAAAAAAATAGTTACGTGTTTCTATCATTTAATTTAGTTAATATACCATGTGCTAACACTAACGGTATTTAAAAAAAAAATATTGATAAAAATAGATATAATATAATTACAAATATAACATAAATAAATAAAATATATAAATAAATACAAAACAAATATGTTTTCTAAAATTTTTGTTAAATTTTATAAATTAGAGAATAAATTATGTATTCGGTTGCTCGATGATCATATAAATAATCAAGTAATTGGATTATAAATTGATATTATAATGTACATTTTTTTTCTCATTTTTAAATGAAAGCGAAAATTAAGAGAATTAGTTATCTTCTAAATCTCGTCCAAAACTTAAATTCAGAAAATTATCTGATAAAAGACGAAAAACAGCATGTGAAATAAATTTCAAGAATCATAATGAAAAATTTTTAACTGCTTAGAATGCTAATTTGAACACTTATTACTTGATAAGTTTCGGACTATATCTTATCTTCAATATAGATTTTATTCGTGTAAAGATGGAAGTTGACACAAAAGTAGCTGGATCTATATGTCTTCAAGAGTCAACCAATTAATATTCATTTCTCGAATCCTTTAGTCTCTACCATTCAGAATCGTTATAGCATTGGACAGTTAGAACTACTTTCCCCATAAATTTAAAAAATTTAAAAAATTAAGTGGTTGTTTATACGTTATTATTTTGATAAAAAAGATTTTTTTAATAAAAAAATATTTTTTTTATTTTTTAACGTGTTTAACAAATTTCTTAAGTCTGGTTTGGGTGAGTTTCTAAAAAAAATTTTCGACTTATTTTTTTAGAAGATCTTATGTAAAAGTAAAAGTAATTTTATATTTGAATATTTCATATAAAAAGATCTTTTTATCTATCAATTATGTTTGGGTATAATAATATAAAGTAATTTTTTTGTTTATTTATTACATGAAAATATCTTTTTTTAAAGAAAAAAGGTCTTTTAAAAAAAGATGTAAATTATAACTTCTCAAAAAAGATATTTTTCTGATTTTTCTACAACTTTTACTTTTACTACTAGAAATTTGCTAAACACAAAAAAAAAATAAAAAAGGACATTTTCTCATTAAAAAAAGATTTTTTTTCAAAATAATGACATCCAAATAAGCACCTAGTAGTAAAAGTAAAAGCATTATAAAAATAAAAAATATCTTTTTTGAAAAGATGTAATTTACATCTTTTTTTAAAACATCTTTTTTCCTTAAAAAAATGTTTTTCATATAATAAATAGACAAAAAAGTACTTTTGTATTATTATACCCAAACATAATTGATAAATAAAAAGATATTTTTACATGAGATATCCAAACATAAAATTACTTTTACTTTTTCATAAAATCTTTTAAAAAAAAATAACTCAAAAAAAAATATTTTCTTAAAAACTCACCTAAACAAACTCTAATTTTATATGGCATAATTTATAATATAATTGTGATATGTTTTTTTTTTCTACCTCCTTATATTTCTCTTAATTTCTCTGCTAGTTTGGTTGAAATCATATTTTTTAAAATAATGAATATGTAATCTATATTTTTTTTAGATATTTCTACCCCATTATTTTAAAAAAAATGATAATACTACTCTTATTTTTTATATCACTCCATATATGAATATTTTACCTTTATAATTGAATAAATTTACAAAAAAAAAATAACATTAAAGTAACAATATCCAATTATCCATTTCCTCTTCAAAAGCCGGAAAAAGAGTTTGTATTCTCCATCAACGAACAAACCAATAAGCTAAGGGGTGGTGGACTTAATTAGACGATCAAAACAATTTCTTTAACTTCTTCTGTAAAATTTTATAACAATAATTTGCAATTGACGTTCATAAATAAAACGACTAATTAATACTTCTAATTATTATAGTCTTTGGTGCATATTTAATTAGTTATTATGAAATTAATTATGTTGGACGAGATTATTTCAATAGCGTTATTGAGATATTATATTATAAAATATAAAATTATTTGTATATGAGTGAACTAATAATTTAATTTTTGTCCATTTTTTAGAATAATATGATCCCTTAAAACAAAAATAATTTACTTGAATTTCTGTTCTTTATTTTTGTGACATAACACTAGTTTCTCTAGGTATTTTTTTATCAACTTTAAATAAAAAATATTGACGTATACAATAATTTAGTCTCTAAATTTAAATTAGTTAGAGGTTTATTTATTCTTATTCTTCAAATAATATCTTTTTTAAATTATTTTTTATTCATTATATTAATATCAAATATATAAATAATAAATATTAATAATAATAACCCTATGATATACCATCTAGATAATTTTTACAATAAAGTAAAAATTAATGAATCATTATTTGATATAAAGTAAAATTTTTTAGAAATAAATTATTATTTGTATCCATGAAAAATACGATCATTGACAAATATACCCATCAAATAAAAAAATTAACGTTGTACCCATAAAAAATTAGATTCGGTGTGACAAAAATATCAAAATTCTATTTTTTGTTAATTTTTTAATAAAATTTTCAAATTACCCTCCTTTATCTTCAACCCCCCTCTCTCTCTCTTTAACAATGGCACCTATTGTTCCTCACTCGTTCACTGAGTCAACTCAGCCAATCGTCACTTACACAGCTTTAACTCTATACTTCGACTTTCCCTTCTCCACCATCCACACCTCCGCACTCTTCACTCTCCAAACCCCCCACTCCGACCCCTTCTTTCTCGACACTCGTTCTCTCACCATCCGTTCTGTCCTTCACGCCGACGAAGCCATCCCCTTCTCCCTTTCCACCACCTCTGACCCCATCAAGAACACTCTCCTCAGATCACTCTTACGCATTTTAACCACTCTTCCTGTGTTCTCACCTTCTCCACCTCCCCTTCCTCTTCCACACTCCAATGGCTCTTTCCTCCAGAAATCTGCAACAAAATTCACCATTACATCTACACTCAATGCCAAGCTATCTATGTACACTCTATCTTCCCCTCCTACGACACTCCTGTCTGAAAGATTTACTGCTCTGCCATCCTCAACATCCTTTTTGAACTATCCGCAGTCATGATTGCTAACCACGTGACGACAACACCGCTGTCTTCGTCTCGTTGAACTTGAACTGGTACAACCAAAACCGTGTGGTAGAGAAGTTTGTGATGGAATAGCTGATGCCTCGTTACCTCTTTGCCTTCGCAGTTGGGACCTAAGACTAGGGCTTACGCGGAGGAGGGTTCGACGGTACTAGACTCAATGACGAATGAGTTCGAGGGATCAGAGGATAGAATTGGAGAAGGAGACAAGTTCTTCGAAAAATACAATCGAAAAAGGTTTGATTTTTTGGTGCTACCGCCAAATTTTTCTTATAACAGAATGAAGAATCCAAAGATGGTGTTCTTAACTCTGATTGTGATCAAAGGAGATAACAACCGTGTTTAGGTTGTGACTCATGAACTTGCTCACATTTAGACTGGTAACTTTATCACTAACAAAACCAACGAATATTTCTGACTCAATAAGGGTTTTATTACATATGCTGAGAGGAGGATTGTGAAGGCTGTGCAAGGAGAGAAAAGAAATATAGAGAGAAAAGGGAGGGAGGGTTGAAGGTAAAGGGATGGTAATTTAGGAATTTTATTAAAAAGTCAATAAAAAAATAGAATTTGGATATTTTTGTCATACGGAGTTTATCTTTTATGGGTACAACGTTAATTTTTTTGTTTGATGGATACATTTGTGAACGTTCGAATACAAATGATAATTTTTTCAATTTTTTTAAGTAATAATAAATTTAATTTTTTATCTCTTTAAACTAAATTATAATAATTCTATTAATAATACATATTGTCATAAGACTACAGATAAAGAATAATGTGGATTAATTAAAATTTTACGTATATTAAAATTCAATTAAATCTACATATGTTTTACTCAAAATTAATTAATATTTTGAGTAAAATATATGTAAATTTAATTAAATTTTAGTATACGTAAATTTTAATTAATCTACATTATTTTTGTATTGATAAATCTTTATCGATTTGTAACTTCATGACAATATGTATTATTAATAGATTAATAATATTATTGATGTTTTGAGTTTTAGTAATTTATTAAAAAAATTATTAATATAATGAATAAAAAAATCTGAAAAAGATATTGTTTAAAGGATAAGGATAAATAAACTCTAACCAATTTAAATTTAGAAATAATTAGGTCCCAGTCTATTTCTGAACCTGACACGTCAGCGTTTTCCATTATGAGTTGGCAGAAAAATACCCAAAGAAATCGCGTTGTGTCATGAAAGTAGAGGATAGAGACCGAAATAGATCGTTTTTATCTTAATAGACCGCGTTGTCATTCTGAAAAATAAATAGAGACCAAATTGGTAGTTCACTCTTCGTATATAGTTAATTAGGAGTTGTAGTTTAAGGTTAAATATAATTTTGGTTCCTAAGGTATAGGTCGAAAATTTGTCCCTAACCTTTTTTGCATATAAAATCGTCTCTAAAGTTTAACTTAGTTTTAAAATCGTTTTTAGCTTAAGGACTACAAGTTTACAACTTTATGGAGGTGACGATGGAAGTGGAGACAGATGCATATCGTAGACAGCTTATTCTTCTTCCTCCGTTTTCCCTTCTTCTGACCCTTCTCCCTTCGTAGGAAAAAACCACTCTTCTTTTCTCTTTTTTTATTTTATAATTTTTTTTAATTATGAGTAACTTAATCCAAAATTTTAATACTTAAATAAAAAGACAATTTTAAGAGTTAGTTTTAAATTGTAAGGACAAATTTGTATAAGAAAAAGATTAAGAACAAAAAAATATTTTATCCATATTTTAAAGATAAAAATTATACTTAATCCTGTAATTTATCTTGTGATTTGATTCATTTATCCCGCTAAAAAAATTTATACGACATTAAATTTAAATTTGCAGGAAAAAAAAGTTTGTCTATTATGCATGTCTGATCCTTAGATTTTAGTAGTGCAAGATACACTAAATTAAATATATATTATTTGTTGTTTAGAATATTCATGAATTATTACGAATTTTATTGAATTTTGCAAGAATGTCACTTCTTGTTTTTTAATTTAGAATACTTTTTGTTGTTGAAATTCAATATGTTGAGCGAAACATTGAATTGTCGAGTTGTTATTTTCATCTTATCTTTTGTCATTCATCTATTCTTTTTAGTTTAATCCAGGTTAAACCGAAAATTTTCGATTTAAATTCTAAAAAAAACACCTTACTTCTACTCAAATTTCAGTTTATACAATTTTAATTTGTTTTATTTTAAAAAATTATTTCTGGTGAGTTAAGAAAGACGCGTACACTTTGTGACTGCACATTTAAGCAAACATACCCATTTAATTTGTCACCCGGCCCCTAATCATAGTCTAGTAGTTAAGGATTATTTGTAAGCAATTTTCATCGACTGTTAGATTTAATTCTCCACTGACAATTTTGTATATCTTTTAGTTCCTGTTATTTATTTATTTTTGGCTTTGGTTAGGGGAAAATAAATTTAAATTTTTATTTTGAAAACAAAAGTAAAAACAGAAACAGAAACTTTCCGGTTAACAAAAGAAAAATAATGTTTTTCAAAGAAGAAAGAATATTTCTAATTTTCATGTAATTCCAAAATAAAATTTGAAATCTTTAAAAAAAGGGTTAACGAATTTAAGAAGAACTACTTTATTTGATTTAAAAACGTAAAAAACATTAAATCTAGTTATTTTAAAATTTTATTTACTTTCTTAATTAAAAAATAATATAATGAAATATCTTATAAAAGGAGATTTTTATATCAATTAAAATATTGTTTAATTCATATAATTAATTATAAAAGATATGCTAGGATTTAGTCTAAAAATCAATCAAGTTAATTTTGGAAAGAATTAATGGTGGGTGGAAGTAGCATTGAATGTGAGGTAGCCCTAGCTTTGATCCAAAGTGTGTGATTGCTCTCTTTGATCCCCGTATTCCTTCCATATTTCACAGTCACCTTTTTTTCAACTCAAATTTATAAGTTTTCCACTCTTATTCTTTTCCATTCCAATCTGTTACAACAATATCACCATTCTCTCTGGTTTCTGTTAATTAAATCCAAACTTGTTCACTGCACTCTCTACTCTTCACTCTTTTTTCTGCTATGGCCGCCAACAACAATCCGCATTCTCTCACTGATCAGAATGCGAATTCTATGCTTCCGCCTATTCTTGATCATCAATTCTCCACTACCCCTGCTCTTAGGCTTCTGGTCGTTGATCATGATCCTGAACACTTAAGACTTATTCAAGATATGGCTTTTCAATGCAACTATCAAGGTAACAAGGTTTCTTTATTTATAAACAATTCAAGTTTTGATTTTTCATGATAAAAAAGTAATCTTTATGCTATACACAAATAAATGCAGTGACCACATGCTTCGAGGGTTCTCATGCTTTGAATCTTCTTCGGGAGAGCAGTGGGTGCTTCGATGTGGTACTATGTGATGTTCATATGCCAGGGATAATGGATGATGGTTCTCGGTTACTTGACCATGTTCTCCAAGAATTCAATATTCCTGTCGTAAGTAAGTAACTTTGACTACCGGCCTTGTTGGAATGATCAATTATTGATGATTAGGGATATTAATTAATCATGATTATGGTGTTGGTGTTGTTGCAGTGATGTGTGCAACAGATGATGAGTCATCAAGTGCAGTGATGGAGGGTATGAAAAAGAAAGGGGCTTGTTATAATTTAGTTAAACCTCTTAGCGAGCAAGATTTGAGGAACATGTGGCAGAATGTGGTGGAGAAAACCCAGAAAGAAGTTTGCTATGATGATGATGAGAGCAAAGGAACAGTTAATAGAAGGAAGAGGAGCTTATCAACGGAAAGAGACGATCATGATCATGATGTTCAGTCCAACACTCCTAACAAGAAGCCACGTTTTATTTGGACCCCAGAAAGGCATCAAATGTTCGTCGATGCTGTACTCCAACTAGGGATTGATAGTACGACCATTCTTTTTTCTTCTTCTTCTTCTTCCTTTTAATTCACGTGCGTGGGTGTTTACTTATGAATGCAAGTTTCAATTTTTCAGAAGCTGTGCCAAAGAAAATTCTAGAATTGATGGATATCCCTGACTTGACAAGGGAAAATGTAGCAAGCCATCTCCAGGTATGTTACTAATGCAAATAATAAACTTGCATTGTGTATGTTACATGATTTATTTGAACCCTAATTTATTTGAACACTGTGTAATTATTCTGTTGTTATTGGTTTGAAGAAATATCGGATGCATCTTAAGCAGAAGAGTGAGGAGACTATGCAAACAAATATTATTGGGAAGCTAAATGTTAATAGAGAAGCTAATAAGCAACTTTGTGCACCATTGAGGGTTCAAGCTACAACCAACGTTCCTCAAATTCCACAAACACTGCCTCTTCATCACCAATATTATTCTTCATTATCTGTGCCAACTGTTAGTGCTGCACCTCATGCTTTGAAATTCCTTAATAGTAACTCCTTTGGTCTCATCAACAACAATGGCATTGTTGGAAGTAACATGGTACTTAATCATCAGAATAATGACTATGGTCGTTATATTACTATGAACCTAATGCAACAGCAACAGCACCAACAGCTACAGTCACCGGTGCAAAATCACTACCATCATCGTAATCAAAGTCATTATTATCCAATGATGGCTCCTCAATCCGGTGATGGAGCTGCTTTTCAAGGGGTAACGAGGGGAGGTAGTGGTGGCTGTAGGAGTGATCCTCTTGTTGAATACAATACATTTTCTTCATCATCATCAGCATCACTTGATCATTATCATCATCAAATGAATAATAATTCGGTCAGCGGAAGTGGCAGCATTGCTGAGATTCTGAATGATGGCTATATATCATCATCAGCACCACCCTCATCATCATCGTCCCTTTCTCCAACAGGATTCTTCTCAAGAACTCACCACCAGCACAATCATCAGCAGCTTCCAGCCGGGGACCTTGACGACAATTTTTGGGACGGCCTATATACTCTTTGAAAAATAACAAACAGTAATGTCGCACTTTTATGCTAATTAAGAAAAAACATTATCAAACCAAGTACATTGAGATGTTCTAGATAATTTGTATCTAATAGAGAATAATTGTTTAAATATTTTTGATATAGATCTCATTTAAGATAAAATCTTTTGACATTTGGGTGATGCTTTAAAATCATTTTTAGAATTTCATTTAAAAAAATTAAGATCAAATTTATTAGATGTGATCATTGAATTTTTATAAATTGTATGGGATTACTTTTTTCTTGATTATTAAAGTAATGAAACTATTATCAATAGATGTCAATTTTATAAAAAATATATTATTTTTTCTTCTTGAACAGTCTTTCTCTTAAAAAAAACCATCAATTCTTTAAATTTTTTTTATCATTATAGTTGTAGAAAGTTCAGAATATATATAATGTTAAATAGGTAAAGAAAAATTATAATTACAACAATAAATCTTAAAAATTATAATGTATACTTACTAAGATTTGAATTTTTTGTACTAGTAAAAAATTCCTTTTAATAAAATAAACTAAATTGAGTAAAAAATCCATTACTAGAACATGCCAACTAACTGAAGTCCTATGTGATTGGGTTATGTGAGTATCGAACTGACTTGCATAGAAGAATTGCAGCAGCTGTAGCTATTTCACAAGTTCCCACTCTATATGGTTCTTCTTCAACATCCATTGATTCCTTACTTGATGGTTATCAAGGACAAGTTTTCATGGATAATAATCACATATTATAACTTTGGTTTATATCAAGGTAAATCACAAGTACTTATCAACCTTGAGGTTTAATTTTGATTGAGAAAATGGATTCAACCCCAATTATTCTTTTTTTCATATATGTTGTCTTCACATATTAGGGTTAGTTTGGATATAAGCTGTCTTTATATATTAAAATTAGTTTAGATTAACTCTGGAAAGAAAGAAAGAACTTAAATTTTTTATTTTTTAAAAAAGTTTTTTTTAATAAAAAAACTATTTTATATTTAGATAAACTTTTTTAAAAAAATTTAAATATAAAAAGTATTTTTAGTTTTATTTAGATAAACAAAAAAAATATTTTTTATTTAAATTATAGAAAAGAACAAGATGAAAACACAAAATTTATTATTAATAACTACATCTCTTTTATATGTTTCAACTCCGATCCTAATACATGCCATTAACATATCTCTAAAATTTAAAATACTATACAATCTTTTTTAGTAGTCTAATATTTCTATCAATGCAACTAAATATCCATTAAATTCTTCTATTTTTCAGCTATGTTTTTTACAAAAATTTCAAATATATACTTACAAAGTTACAATAACTGCATCTAAATTTAATGCTTTTTTTTTCTTAAATTTAATTTTGATAAACTGTAGTATAAAATCATTAGTATAAAACTATTTTATACATACATCCAATCACATAAAATTATATTATAAAAAATAACAATATTTTATGTTGATTGCGTAAATGGTCATCTAAGAAAATGATTATGATTGCACGATTGTGTAAAATGTTTTACACTGTGAGTGCATGAAAATTAAATTCTTTTTTCTTTAATATTAAAAAAATCAATTTAAAAATTTTAAAATTAGTTATTTTAAATTAAATTTATAATTTTTAGAATTATAACTTTTTAAAATAAAAAAATACTAAATCATTTAATCTGGAAGCAAGAAAATCAAAAACAAAAAGTTAAAAAAAATTTTTTAAATGAAAAGTTTTTTTAATGTGAGTGTAGTTTAATGTTTAATGATATTTATTTTGAATATAAATTTAAAGGGATTTTAGATATGTTTAAAAAATATTTTGTGTGTTATTATGTTATTTTAAATGTGTCCTAGACTTAGTTTATTTTGGATATATTTCAAAATCTTATATTTGTTACAAAGTTTAATTAGATAAAAAACTAAAGGGATTAATTACTCTGTTTGTCCCTATAGTTTTGCGAAATTTTCAGTTAAATTTCTATCTTTTTTTTTAATTAGGTCTCTGTATTATTTTTTTTTTCAATTAGGTCCCTTTTGACAGTAATTGACTTAATTTTATAGAGACCAAACTAAAAAAAATTTGGTGCAGAAACTTAAATAAAAGAAAAAAAAGTGTAGAGACCCAATTAAAAAAAAATTTTGGTACAACGACTCAATTGAAAAGAAAAAAACATACAGAAATCTAATTAAAAATTTCGCAAAACTATAAAAAAATAACAACAGACTAATTAAACCAAAAATAAAATCAAAATACAAAATTCATGACTAACAACCACAATACATCCTTTGTATATTTCAACTCCTAATATACATACCACTAATATGCCTCTAAAATATAAAATACTACATCATCTCTCTTAGTGTAATCTAATATTTTTATATAGGACAGCATGTGTTTGCTCAACTTAATTATATAAATAAAAATAAATAAATACATATTCATAACTTATAAAAGAGATATCTTTAAATTGCTCAAGAATATTAACATGACATCATTTGAGTTTGTTCTTCTTATGTAGTTATGCAAAGCAAAACAAGTTCATAGGATTTAAAATTGAATTTTAAACTTAAAATTAGTCATATTTTGTAAAAATTTTCACTTTGTTTTACAAATCTCAAAAGTTTGCTCAATAACATTTAAAACACTTTGAATAATAATAGTTAAAAACTTCATCACGTGATGTAAAAAGAGTATTATGTAATCTGAACAATGTGCTAAACTCATGAAAATGATATTTTGCATTTTTACAATGTCCTAAGAATCTTTTAAATATGAGAAAGTATAGGGAGTCAATGGTTTAAGCGTACAATGTGTATAATTGAAGTTTAGGAAGTATTAGAGATATAATTATTAGTGTTACATTGTCCTGTCAGATTATGTTTTTGGAATGAGTGAGTTTATCATATGGTATTAGAGTTCTAGATCCGAAAGGTCAAGGGTTCGATCTTTGATGCATTTCAAAATCAACTTAAGTTTTTTGGATGAGTCATCTTATGACATGAGATGTTTATTATCCTTGGTATCCGGATGGTTATTCTGAATAGTATGGGTGATGTTCATTTTATTCATGGATCAAAATTTAGCCCATTATACACATTGTACGTTTAGGCCATTGGCTCCCTAACACTACCCTTTAAATATAGGTTAGCTAGAATCAATCTTTACCTGAATTGCTTTTAGTTAAGTCAATTCACACAAAGGTGTAAATTATTGTTCTTCCATTTATTCATTTTGATTTTGCTTTTTGTTTTCTGAGAAGAGATATATGTATTATATATGTATTTTGAAATGAGGAGTGTTAGGAGCCAGCAGAATTTGTAATGTGTAGCCATTAATTAGCCATCATCAGTATTTTTAATGGTGTGAGATCAGGTATAAAATTCTCTCATTTTTTTTGATAGTTAAGTGTTGACCAAATTTTAATAAGAGTGCTACTTCTTAAACTTTCTTATTAAGATATTTTAACATTTATTTCAAATATAAATCTTTTGGTGAAATAATTAATTATAAAATGATTTTACATCTACACATGAAACAACTTAAAATTTTCAAAATATATTAAATTTTATTTTCAAAAAGAAAACATTTAAAAAAGAATGAAAAATAATAATAATAATAATTAAAACGAGAACATACAATGAGGGCGATCATGCATGCATGTGAGGCAAGAAAGTTAATTATAAACAAATACTTGGCCATACAATAATTTTTCTCCTGCACTACTGGTGGCTTATAATGATATACATTATCGCAGAATTGCATTTATATAATTATATATGACCATATGTAAAAGTAAAATATTAATTTTGGATAATATGTTCTTCTAAGATTAAAAAGTAACGGAATGGAAACATTATTACATATAATTAATAAGCTCCATATATAATAAGGAATTCAAGCAAATAAGTGGATACATCATGAGAAATCGATGGGTTGAATCAGTCTCGAACTGTCCCAATTTGATCTTTAACGAAATGATGGTGGGTATGTGCAAGTTGCATTACCTACTACCTAGTACCTACACATAAGATCGATCATGGACATATCACATATTAATAATAAAGTTGTTATATATAGAGTTGAAATCTTAGAAAACATGATTGTGAAGTAACAAAGTGTCAGGGATTTTGTTATTGTTCAATTATGGTTCATGTCACTATGCTAAGGATAGTAACATATCATCAACCATAATATTTGGTATGGTGCTGCCGACATTGCATCATGCATGGGGGAAGGAATGAATTGAATGAAAAACATGAATGAATAAACTATACAGTGAAACATGCATGGAGAGATAGATAGGTAATGATGATATAGAAATCGTTAATTTTAGGATTATTTTTATTAGTATACTGAATCTTCTTTTATAATTACGTTTCTTTCCAAAATAAAATAATCATTGGCGGAAGCAGATTTTTACTCGACAAAATCAGCTACTATATCCTGCATCATGCAATCTCTGAGAGGGACTAAAGAAAATATGAAAAGAAAAAAAAATTGCATGAAAAAAAAACACATTTGATCAACATATTCAAATTATAATTAACTTTATTTTTTTCAATTATACTGGCTAATGTGAAGGCATAAAATAATTTGATTAAACGATGAAATAAAGTATTAATATAAAGCAACCAATTATTACCTATCAAGATTATAAATTAAAAAAATGATAATTTCCCTCTTGTTTTTGGTAATATCACTCTTTATATATATATTTTTTAGTTATATATTTATATGAATTTATAAAAAAAATGAGTAATATTCTCTTCTACCATGCTCATGTGCTACAAACAAGAATTTTTTTAATAAAATATTATTTTTGTTTAAAACATTTAGAGTAGATGTCTATATTATTTTTAACGGTTTTTTTAATCATATTTGTGTTCCAAATGTTTTCAAAAGTTATCCTCACTTTTAATTGTTTTAAGAATATTAACACAATATATTTTCTCCAATACTACTTTTTTTTATATTGGATTCGATGGCTCTAGAACGTTTAGACCATTAAATGATCTCATAATAAAACATGTTTTTTAAATTTTTTTAACAATTACTAAATAGTTCTTTTTAAATTTTAATTATAAATTAATTCCATATATTTTATTTAATTATAAAAATTATTTTTTATTTTAGAAATTATTATTTTATCATTCATCTACTATGTTTATTAACAATCAAAATAGAAAACAATAACGAATTAGATCTTTCATAATAAATTTTTTGGCCATTCTAATCGATTAAAAGTTTATATTTGATCTGTGACATTGTGAAATCGTTTTTATTTAAAAATCAATCGATTGATTATCAAAACAATCGATTGAATTTCAAGTCTCAATCGATTGGATTACAAGTTATCACAAAACAATCGATTAATTGAACTATGACTAAAATGTTAATTTTTTAAAATTCAATCGATTTCTTATGTTGGTGCCATAGGAGGCTGAGGAAGAGAACAAGGAGCACGACGATGGCGTAGTTCATCTGGAAGTAAGCCATGTTGGTGCGCACGCGCGAGAGCGCGTCTGAGAATCCAGATGGGAGACCGAAGGAGTGGAGGTTGAACATGAGCTTCCATAGGCGGCGCGTGCCTAGACCTTCCTTGATCCGCTGCTTGGCGCGTGAGAGGAACTCCAGATTTGAGGAGGGAGAAGAGGAGGTTGGGATGGTTCCGTACGTCGTCATCGATCTCTAAGCTTCGAAGTGAAGAAGACGACGAAGGATGTTGACCAGCTTTTGGGGATTTTTCTTAGAGTGAACGTGCTGATGGGAAATGGAAAATGGTGAATGAACGCTGAATCATTAATAGGAATGCCAATTTTTATTAATTAATTATTTATTTATATTATAAGCTCCAATTTTTATTTATTAATTCAATCTATTGGGTAATCAAATGAATTTTAAAAAATTCAGTCATCATTCAATCGATCAAAAGCATGCTGCCTTGCAATTTTCAATGGATTGTTTTGTGATAACCTGTAATCCAATCGATTGAGTTATGGAAACCTGAAATTCAATCGATTGTTTTGATAATTTAATAGATTGATTTTCAAATAAACACGATTTCACAACCTGAACGAACGTCACGGATCAAATATAAACTTTTAATCGATTAAAATGGCCAAAAAGTTTATTAGATAATTAAATAAAATATATGGGATTAATTTATAATTAAATTTAAAAAAAAACTATTTAGCAGTTATTAAAACAACTTAAAAAACATGTTTGTTATAAAACCATTTAATGATCCAAACGTTCTGGGACCACCAAATTCTAAGCCTACTTTTTTTTGCAATAGAGAAAAAACTTGGATTTATATGGTTATAGAAACTTAATGATGACGCGGAGTCAATATATATATACTAAAATTTATTTGTTTCCCTATTTTTAATTTTATTATTATTTTTTAACTATCTTTTAAATTTATTCACAACAATAATATCATAAAAATTTGTTAGAGGCAATATTTACCTTTTATGTCACTAGTTACTATCATTACTAATTTTTTATTGAGTTCAAAGTAGAAAAACATTCCATCACGAAAAGAACATTGATACGTGATTGGGACCAAAATGATGGTTTACCTACAAGGCTACAACATAGAGAATAACATGAGATATACCAATACATTTGAAGCCTGTAACATGGGATACAAGTGATACGTTTTGATAGGCTACTTGTTCTTTCTTGTCCCCTACAGATTGATTATTTTCTTTGCAGAATAACAAAAGATATGCATCAGTTGAACTGAAAACCCTGTGGAACTCATCCACCTTACAAGGTTTATCTTTAAAATCTTCTAAATTAATTAGCCAAGAACTTATCTTCCTCTTCTAATTTTCACTGGCAATTTTTCTAAAGGATTGCCATTTAATCCAAAAATGTCCGACGATATCCATTGTCAGGCGATGCGTATGATCTGTAATCCGATAGCAGCCTATTAGGATCAGCTCTTTGAATTCAATTTCTCCAAGAGGATCTTGTTAAGGAGACCTGGATTTGCCTTGCCTTTAGATAATTTCATCACCTGCTTTGTGGACAAAGAGGTATAAAGATTACTTCATAGATGATGAGAAAAATAATATATGAATTGCTTCCAACTCCACAGGTTCATACCTGGCCAGCAAAATAACCTTGTAGTTTGGTTTTGCCACCGCGATATTGCTCTAACTGTTTCGGATTATCTGCAATCACTTTATCCACAATTTTTTCGATCTCAGCGGGATCTACTATCTGTCAATTTCCAAGCCTCATGAACATTACATTTTCTTTCTTAGCATCAAAATAGAGCACCAATATCACACTATTTTTAATTGAATTTCAATGATGCATGATTGTACAACTAACCTGAACCAAGTCTTTTTCCGCTATAATTCCCTTAACAGTTCCTCCCTTGGATAATAGTTCAAATAGTATCTGCAAATGCATGAACAAATTGTATGAGCAAAGTATGATGGAAGCTTAGAACTTAGCTAAGCACCATTCGTTAGTGCCGAACCAAGCTATACCTCCTTGCCAATCTTGCCACTGATGACTCCATCTTTAATGGACGCTATCAACTCAAACAGCTCATCAGGTGTAAGCTTTATTTCATTTATGGTCAACTTTTCGTTTTTCATGAAGGCAGCAACATCACTCATAATCCAGTTGGCAACCAGCTTTGCATCTGCACCCTTTGCAACAGTAGCATCAAAAAAATCTGCAACCTAATAATCATTTCAGACAATAAAAATCTTGTTAGATCACTTGTATTAATAGTGTAATACAATTAATTGACATTTATTATTATTTATTTTAAAATATTAGAAAACAGCAGCAAACTCACATTTTTGTCATTAGCCAGGAAAAGAACATCTTGCATGCTTAAGCCCATGGTTTCATATCTTCTCCGCTTAATTTCTGGAAGCTCTGGTAAAGAACTTTGAATATCATCAACATATTCTTGAGAAAGTATTACTGCTGGCAAGTCGGGTTCTGGAAAATATCGATAATCAGCAAGCCCTTCCTTTTTCCTCATTGTAATTGTTTTCTAAACAGATAAAAAAAGTAATCCTCTTAAAAGACTACAAAGGAATATAGTACTATCTTCTGCCTGCTAGATTGGAAAGAAAACTAAAACAAAATCACAATACTAACCTGAGCGCCTTCTTCCCATAGACGAGTTTCCTGTACTATCCGATCTTCCTGGCCTTCTCTATGGAGTTGCACCTGTCTCGCAATTTCGTAATCAATGGCTCTGCTCACGGATGAAAATGAGTTCAAATTCTTTATTTCAACCTGCCAGAACAATTTTTCAAATTAGCTGCTAAAGCTGAAATAAATTGTCTTTTGCTCTTATTGCATTGAGGGGAAAAAAGGTATAGTCATTCTGTGAAACTTTATTTCTACCAAAAGCAAGGGTAGATGAACTTTGCTAAAGCACTGCTACAAAAAAAATATATATATATTTGACAAGTTTTTCCAACACACAAGACCTGCTTATAACAATATTATTCATAATTCTTTTAGCCTTCATGTTAGTAAAAGCAAAAAATTCTATGCACTTAATTGTTGTCCAAATAAATAGTAATAACAATTTTAAAGTAACTAATATCCAACAAGCTTCATAATGATGAAACAAAGTGCTGATTCTAAAAATTCAGTAACAGGCCTGCAAAAGGCCAATAGCTACATACCTTTGTCCCGAATTTTGATTGACCAATGGGTCGAATTGAGACATTGACATCACAACGAAGAGATCCTTCTTGCATATTGCCATTGCTCACTCCCAAATACCGAACCAATCTCTGTATTTCTGCTGCATACTCTGCTGCTTCAATACCAGTTCTCATATCAGGCTCAGAAACTATCTCAAGCAAAGGTACCCCTGCTCTATTTAGATCAACCTATCATGAAAACACTACCAACTTCAACACTCTCTTATCATGGATAATGGTTGTTGAGCATCTTTATGTGTGATCAAATAATGAAGTGTACACTACAAAAGCTATGAGGAATTGTCCAAATATAGATGTGTGAAATCATTTCCACATCCTAATAGTATGCAATTCAGCAAATAAAAACTACATATCAAGCACTGAAGTTAGAACAACTAAAGTTCCAAAAAAGAAGAAAAAAGGATTACCTGTGAGTAATTTTCGCCTTCTGTATGTAGGAGCTTGCCTGCATCCTCTTCCATGTGAACCCTTGTAATGCCAAATCTCCTGTGGCCCCCACCAAACTCCACTGGAATATCCACATCAAGAAAACCAGAAGTTGCAATTGGGACATCAAACTGAGAAATCTGATACCCTTTTGGAAGATCTGGGTAGAAATACTGCTTCCTATCAAACTTGGAATTCAAAGCAAGGTTGCAATTAAGGGCAAGACCCAACTTCACAGCAAACTCAATGACCTTAGAATTCAGCACAGGCAATGCACCGGGCAAACCCATGCAAATTGGGCAAATTGTGCTATTGGGAAGGGAGCCATAATTGTAAGGGCAACCACAGAATGCTTTGGTGAGAGTTGAGAGTTGAACGTGAGTTTCAATCCCAATAACTGCTTCATAGTCTTTTGGGATTTTGTCAAGCTTTTTGGACTGTGTGCTCTGTGAAACTTTGGTTTGTTGCCTCTGTTGGGTCTCTGTTTGGGATTGTGAGGACTTTGTTGTGAAGCGGAAAACCCCATTTCTCCTTGTGATTAATGATGTTGGGTAAAGCATAAAGGAGTGAACTTGAAAGCTTCTGAAAATCGTGGAAGCCATTTTAGGAATTAGCTGAAAGGAACAACCTTTACGAAACAAAACTAAATTTAGAAGCCACAAATTTTGTGGTGTTCTCAAAAGTGAAGAGATTGTGTATCACGAATATGCATTTTGGTTGAAATAGGTTGATGCTGATTGCTGAGAGGGTAATGCTGCGTTCTTGGCCAACGAGGACTGAGGAAAGAACATCAAAGCTGATAACCCCTTCAACGCATCGTTTTGTAACTTTTTCATTTCATATATTGCAATATCAATAAAATTATTCCAATTTTTATCTTCTCTATTTTAGAACTCATATGATGTATGTAATTAGATAACAGCATGATAGTTATTTTTTATTTTTATGCAAGTTTGTGCAAATAATTATTTTTAGTTTAGACGAATAAATTTAATAATATAAGATAATATTAATGCATTAGAATTAAATTTTCAATTTTTATTATTTAGATGGATTAATCCTAATTATTCTAGCAAAGTAAAAAATAAGATACAACTCAAATCAAAGTCTTTTTGAGTAATCAAGTTTAATCAAGTTGTTTAAAATTAAAAGTTTATTTGCACATCACTTTTCTCTCATTTGATGATCATCGCTTTTTTTTTCTTTTTGATATTATTTAATTTCTTTTTCTCTTTCTATTCTCTTCATATTTGATGCACAACATATAAATTTAGTATAAAGCACAAATAATTTTTAAAGACTATATGCCCAAAATATTGACACACATCCACTTACGCATAAATCCAAGTACAACACAAAAATCTTATTGCATAACATTTAATTTTTTATGTGTAACATAGAAATTTTTGGAAGATTACATACCTAAAACATTAACTAACAAAATATATTCGTAACAAAAAATTTGTATTATATGCAAAAATTTGTGTGCTATTTCAATAAATTTGTATTATATGTATTATGCTTTAAAGATTTATGTGCTATATCAATAAGTTTTTGTGTTTTCTAGCAAAAATTTATGTGTTACAAAAATACGCAAAATAAAGTAATAACATATGCACACATTTTTTTTGTTAGACTTTGCACCAACTTAATTATAAAAAAACTTATATAGGTAGCATCTCTAAAAAGTTACGTTTCTTAGCAAATTATCTATTAACAATAGGGTCATCTTATTAGATATAGTAATTAATTAAAAGTTTGACTAACTAGTAGAACTAAAATTGAAACATATTTCAAACAATATGATCAAATTTTTTAAAATTTTTCAAAAACTTAAAAAATTTTTTTTTACCTATATCGACAATAATGACAACTCTTGTTGGCATTAGGTTTTTAATGCTGCAATTTTTTTTTAAATGTATGTACAATATAAAAAGCTTTTTCTTAATGTGTCATGTAATGTAAGAGGGGAAAAAAAGTGTGCTCATCATTTATGCTTAAATTGTGCGTGAAAATTCAATAGGAACAAATGCTTGTGATTGGTAACAACACCACAACAGCGGTGGCAACAGATTAAATCTATGGATCATACACATTAACATAAACATGCATCCAAATTACATTGTTTTGGCGACATGATCATAGTGCCAAACTATACTTATTTTATAATCCAGGCAAAGGATATGTGTTACAAAATGATAATAATTAGGCAATGAAGCACTACATCCACTGAGAAGCTGCTGATTCTTTGAAAGCGCTGTAGACATTTCCTGTGACCTGTACACAAGACCACAAGAGTAGAGCATCAGCTGATGTAGTTTCCATTGGAGTAATAATCTTACCCATTTGAGAGGAAACCCTTCAACAAAAGTGTTTGAAATACACTAGTTCCAAATAAAGGGGATTATTAGTATTTCTCTTAGAAGTAATGTGCCACAACCAGAATATTTGGGTGAAGAAAAGGTTGGCTTGATCACTGAATGAAATGCAAGCATTTGCATAAGCAATATATAGAATCAGCAAATATTATTGTCAACTCGCATGAGCATATATCAAGAAGAAAGGAAGGGAGAAAACTAAATGACTGCAAAACTAACCTCTGAGACAGTCAAATCATGCAACTCAAGAAGCCTGTAAGAGGTTCTGGATGTCTTTCTGTAAAAGGGAACATATACATAGAAAATTAGAAACTATTGACATGTAAAATTTCATGGTTCTGGATCGAGGGATTGAGTTAAAATTAAGTGTAAAAAGAGGATTTTAAAAGAGATGCACCAAAATATCTCTTACCTCAATTTTGAGAGGTGAGGTGGTTGGAGCATATCTTTCAACGACCTTACCATCTTTGCTTACCAAGAACTTTGTGAAGTTCCACTTGATGCCATCTCCAAATATTCCCCCTTTCTGATCCTTCAAATATTTATAAAGTGGTGCTGCATTCTTCCCATTGACTTCAACCTAGACAACAGTTAAAGTATTTTAGGATTGGAAAAACAATGTTGTAAGGTGTTGATCAGTTCAGAAAGTACCTTATCAAAGATAGGAAATTCAGCTTTGAACTTTGTGCATACAACCTCCCGGATTTCTTCCTTATTTCCTGGTTCCTGTCCAGCAAACTGATTGCATGGAAATGCCAAGATTTCAAGCCCTGTACACAACATAGTGCTACAAAATTCACCACCTCATAAACAAAACATGACATGTATTCATTTCGGTAAAGTGATAAACCTTGATCCTTGTACTTCTTGTAGAGTACATTGAGTTCCTTGTAATTTGTTTGTGTCAAACCACTGCAGCAATTATTTAGAATAACAACAATGAATATTTAGGGTTCGGGATTTATCAAGAACAATAAGAGTCAATTGAGAGTATAAGAAATGAGTATGTTAGCAGTTACCACTGGGAGGCAACGTTGACAATGAGCAGAACCTTGCCAGTGTATTGATTCAAATTCACATCGTTACCATTGATGTCCTGCAAATTCAATTCAATTCAATTTTATTATACCACAGGCATACACAATCCTCGAAATCGAAAAACAGCATAGTGATTTGAGCAAAACCCTGGAAATTTAGAATTAGGGGAAGGTGACCTTGACAGTGAAATCGTAGATGGATTTGGAAGATTCTTGAGCCATGGAAGAGGGAGAAGGGTGCGAATGAGAATAGAGGAAGAAAGCGAGGGAGAGGAAAACAAGAGCACACAAGTTCCACGCAGTCAACAACTGCCGCATGCCAACGATCTCTGACGTGGAATGGGAATGGGAATCGGAATCTCTTTCACATTACCATATATTCGTTTTCCTTTCATTCTAAGATTAAGATCAGATCAAATCTAACGGCTACAATAAATCATCTATTTTTAAATTTACTATTTCAAAAATCGTCTAAGAATTTGATTAAAAACAACTTAATTAAGTTCCTTTTGAAAAAATAAATTAAACAATAAATAATTATATTAAAAATAGCTTATAAATAAATTATTTTGTGTTTAAATTTTTAATTTTAAAAATACTTATTTTATAAAAATATGATAAAAAATAGTAGTATTAGGAGAGAAATCATTTTTTTAAACTTCCTAAACAGCTTCTTAGAAAGCCGCAATTTGGTTTTAAAATTTGTACCAAATATTAATACTACTACTTTTCATAAGTCAAAAGCTAAAAAAAAGTTATTTTTAAAATTTTCCAAACCTGTCCTTAAATGATCTTGTCAATACGCTATAGCTCGAATGACATAATCTCTTTATACTTATTTAAGAGGTTGTGTGTTTGAGTCCCTATATATTCCGTAAAAAAATATTATCCTATAAAATTCTTTATTGTGTGCTTTAAAATTAAACTATTTTGTTATATATGTTCGGTGAATTTTTGTTTAATTATCCTAAATTGTTGTTTATAATCCTTGGTTAAATTATTAGTGAGTTAATACTTAATAGACATTAGCATATTTTGTTTATGCTATATTTTAAAAATAATTAACTTAAGATTAGTCAAAGATAAGAAATTTCTTGATCTTATAATTATAATTAGAGCATCTTTAATAGAGTGTTTTTAGAATGTCATTTTTAATACTTTTAAGAAGTGAATTGATTTAGAATTGAAATATGTACTACAATTAATTTATGAAATAAAATCGATATCACCTTAGAGAAATGGTATTACCTTGATAGAGAACTAATAAAATTTTGTCATTTGTATAATTATGTTGATAAAATAATTAAAAATAATATAAAATTATAATTGAATTAAGGAAATAGATTCTCTTAATTGTAAAAAAAAAATTGAGAGTGTAAAATGTGATCTTTAATCCTCTATTACTCTCTCTCATATTTATTTTTGATTTCACTTATAAAATTAATAGTAAAAGATCACACTTTACTCCTTCAATTATTAAAAAAATTAGAGAATCTATTCCCTTGAATTAATACTAAACATTAGAGGAGCAAATTTTATTTTTAGCTTCAAATCACTATTTATGTCATATGATCCACAAATATCTTTATAAAATCCAAAATAAAATAAAATTAAAACTAGCATCGGAGATCGTTTTAGTGAATTCAAATGTTAGAAAGATCAGGGAAAATGTCTTTCTCTTGCCCCATTTTGAACCTTATTTTCATGAATATCAAAATTCTATATACATGTCTTTTCGATTGAAAAAAAAAAGAATTATACATTCTTGTTTCTTGAAAACAAAAAGAAAGAATGAAAAAAAAAAAAGAGAGTACGAATCTAATGAAGCGTACATGGCATGGACCATGGAGTAACTATTCTAATGATTGAACCTATAAACTATTCTATGATATAAACATAATTGTTTGAAAAAATTTCCTTCCTTTTATGTTGTTTCATTCACCAGTGTTTAACAAGGAAAACTTAACCCATAAACGTATTTTACCCTTATCCAACACCAATCTTGCTCCAGTGACCAACCAATGGCCAGGGCTATCTTGTGGCCCTTTACATAACTGTGACAATTCAACAAATTTCAGTAGCTTGTGTGTTTGCACTGGCACTGGAGGCCCTGTTGGAAACACACTTGAATCCACAACCACTGATGCTGGTTTTTTATGTTCTTTGTTACTTCCAGAAATAATTGATGTGCTTATTGCTGAGAATATCCCAGATTTCTGGGACAACCCTGAAGACCCTTGTGTCCAATTTGATTTCACAACAACTGAATTAGACACCTTAGAGAACAGTAGCCTAAGATGAAGTACATTCCTTACTGAATCATGTTTCTTCACATGAAGTTGTGCCCCAGTGACAATGAATGCCACGTCCTCATTTTCAGTTCTCCATCTAGTGTTGTATTTCACTGGTGCTGTGCACACATGAGAGAATTTCTTGCTGTTGACTGCTTCATAGAAACGGTCATCGTTGACTTCTTCTGACCATATTGTTGTGTCCTCTATTTTCCCATCAAACATTATTGGAGTGTTTAACAGGTGTTGCAGGTGTATGGCTAATCTGTATCACCAAATAACATCATTATTGTCAACAATGTTAAACCACCATGATCTCTATAATTATATATAGGTTAAATTACACTGTTAGTCACTTGGTCTCTATACTTTCAGTAAAATTGTAAATTGGTTCCTACATTTTAAAAGTTTGTAATTGAGTCCTAAAGAGAATTAAAATTTACAATTTAGTCCCCGTCGGTCAAAAAGTGTTGATTTAACATAATATTTTCTCAGAATATGATGAAAATGTTCTGTTAAAATAGAGAATATGTCGAGAATATTCTGTTAAATCAAACACTTTTTGAACAACGGGGACTAAATTGCAAATTTTAATTATCTTTAGAGACCCAATTATAAATTTTTAAAGTGTAGTGACCAATTTGCAGTTTCATTGAAAGTGTAGAGACCAACTGTATAATTTAACCTTATATATATTGCTAGTGTGGAAAGAACCTGTTGCACTTGATGCCCTCAAGAAACAAACGCATCCCTGTGATTGGTCTCTTACCCACTGTAATCTGTTATGTAATTAGGACTAGGAAACTTATTAGGCAGAAGAAGATGCATGGAACGTGAGTAGTTGAATGAATATAATGTACCTTAGCTGTGTTGACATAAAGCTTGGGACCCATCAAGTTGAAGGTGAGAGAAGGTGAAGGATTGGTTCTGTTTGTGAGTGGACCCAAAGGCAGATCATTGTGAATGGGAGCCCAAAGTTTGTGTGCTTGGAAGTCAAGAAAGTATGGCAAATCTGACATAGGAGGTTTATCTACATATTTCACATTAAAGTCTAATTAACTAAATTACCATCCATGATGACGACTTCAACTAAATGAAAACAAAAAACAAGGTTATTACATCTGAGGTAGAGGTTGATAGCGTGTGAGAGGAAGCCTCTGCCAGGAGCACCTTTGAGAAGAGAAGTGATGGGAATGAAGTTGAAATGAACTGCATCTGGCTTCTCTGGAACTGTGAGAAGCCACTCACAATGGTTGCTCACTTGTGTGTCTCCTCCTCTCTTTGAACATATCACTGTTATTCCCTGCACACACAATTATTATTAGGTGGAAACTCAGGTGCAGTCGACTTCACGTGAAGTTAATATCTGAGAGCCGTTAGATGATTTGACTGATTTAACTAAATTTTCATCTAACAACTCGTAGATATCAACTTCATGAAGTCGGCTAATTATTATTATTATTATTACCATATAAAGAACCATATTCTATCTCAACAAAATTATATAACTGGGATAACTTACATCCTTTGCACAAACCCATGTGGAGCTATTGAAGGCAACAACTTTGGGACCAAACACATCAAAAGCCTGTGGTGCCTGTATACATCACATTGGAATAAGATTTAAGGAGAGGTCAGGCATAAGAAAAGAAAGTAAAGTAAAAGTGTAAAAACCTTGTTCTTGTGATCTTTGGTTTTGGGAAGGAAATTGCAAGTGCCAGTGAATAACTGATCTCCAAGGTCATCCAAGTGCTTCCTCAGATCTGATGGCCCCAAATTGGAAGACACGTCTTGCTTCACAAGCACCAAATCTTTGCCACCAATGCTCAGCCCCACCAGGATGTGTGTCCCATATTTCTCAATGAATCTGTTTAAATTACTTAATTAATCAGGTTTACATACCAACCTTGCTTAAATATGTCTTATCAGTGATTACAGAGCAGAGGAATTCTCTAATAAATGGAGTTCTTCGAAGTTATTAATGATGGCTATGCAACTTTCTTAGTAAATGATGTTATTAATTTTTTTTTTTATTTTAGAATTTCGTTCCAAAAAAATAAACAAATTCAAGTGCTTTGAGTTCAAATTGTGTATCACAAAATCATCAAATAAAAAATCATCAGAGAAAAAGGATAATTTAGTTAGCTTATGTAACACGTTTTCTTTTAGAAAATTTCCAACATTATTGCAACGTTGATAACTCGATATCATTTGTTATTTTTAAAATGCATATAATTGACCTCTACTTGTCCAATAATATGAGAATGCGACCCATGAACAGCAGTGGTGGAAAAATAAAATATAAAAAATAAATCATACATCATACATAGTCTATTGTCTATTTTTTCCACTTACTTTCTAGTTAGCATCCTAGAAATTCAGTAGACGTGAAATTATTTTATGGTAAACAGTTACATGCAATTGTTTTTACAAAAAATTCATAATTAATAACTATTAGATGATAATTTAGTTAAATTTATTAAATTATTTAACAATTTTAAAATATTAACTTCACATAAAAATAACTATTGCATGTGAGTTTTTATTAAAAAGTTGAATTAACGATAAAATTGCGGACGATAATAAACATAAATAATGATTAATGACCTAGTTTGTTGAGAATTATTTAAGAGGAAGATGATCCGGAAAATAAAGGATAAGCATTGGTGAAAACTTGAAGTTCAATCAAATAATTATAGGGCATGTGGCATTTTCTTTTATAAAGTAGTTGAAAACCATTGACGTTACAAGGCGTTTTGGGAAAGATGAGTACTGAATTGAAAGGATCAAAGGCTAAAAGTCAATTCAAACGTAGGATTGTTTGCTGGGATAGCATGCATTGCATGACAACTAATTGAGCTAGCTTCTCCGTATGAACCTCATTGCAATGAAATTCGAGCGGCACATTAAAATTAAAATAACGATAAATACAGAACATTATTATTCACATTCTCTGATCTCGTCTCCACTAATAATTTCTTTAATTTCCAAACCCTATAACTCATTGATGATGATTAATATAAGTGTGTTCGAAATCATCACGCGTAAAAGAAATTACCAGTTTGACGTAGAAAGCTTATGAATTGAGGCAACTAATATTTCTTTAGCGAAATTATTACTACATATGTATTAGTAGTTTTTTTTAGATTGTCCATGATATTCTTGACTCGACAGATTAATGATTAATCCGTTTTTGAATTTTAGTTAAGAGTTTGTTTTTAGCCAATAAATTACTGCATACAAAGATTGAGATTCGGCCAATATTTACTCAAGCATATAAAAAAGCTTACCATTCAAATAACCCAAATTGGGTACATACACAGTAGTTATGGAGTACCATTTTCGCACATTTTCTTCTCATTAATTCCTAGTACTGGTTTCACACCTAAATTCAATAACTAGTTTTATTTAAAGTGGTGGATGGAGTGCATTTCTCAATGGCAATAATGAGTCGTAGTTGACTAACGTATAAATATAGTAAACAATTCTCCTTAGGTAATT
Source organism: Arachis duranensis (assembly GCF_000817695.3). Taxonomy (NCBI): domain Eukaryota; kingdom Viridiplantae; phylum Streptophyta; class Magnoliopsida; order Fabales; family Fabaceae; genus Arachis; species Arachis duranensis. The sequence continues at coordinate 127,863,502 of NC_029774.3, forward strand.
AATAGGAGTTTAACTAACAATAAGTTAATAAATATTTTTAAATTATATTTTATATTAATTAATTATCATTAATTAAAATTATTTAAATTTTATTTTTTTAAAATATAAAATTATTAATTATTAATTATCCTTGTTTAAAATTTGACTGATTAAAAATAATTCCAACTATATTTTTTCTACAATAAAAGATGAAATGGACCACTTCTAAGTTCTAATATATCAGTGTGTATGTGATGCGTGCTGATGCTGCATACAAATAAGTATACTTATTTGACCTAGTTCGCTAATCACACTTAACGTAATCTTTTTTATTTTCATAAACAGTAATATTATTTTACTTGATTATTTTAAAAATGAAAAATTTGTTGATGAGTAAAAGATGACTGAAGCAAAAGAAAAAAAAAACATTATTATTGTTGTTTTGTAAATTAAATAAGTATAAAAACATATTCTGTACATTCTGTTTTGCTTTTGATATCTTTGTCCTGTCATTCGATTTTCTTTTACAAAACAATAAATAAATAGAAAAGAAAAAGAGTAATGTCAATAAATTTCTCACGAAAGTTAGTTATGAACTTAATGGATGAGATGTTCATATTGTATTGTTTTTTATTCGTATGGTTGATCTCGCAATTGCGTGCAAGTCAATTAGTCAATATATTGTGTGGCTCATTTTTAACAGAAATATTTGATATATATATTAAAATTAATTAATATATATTTATATTTAAATATAAGTGATTAATTTTAATAATTAAATTTTTATAGAGAAAATCTAGGAGGTCAATAACTTTTGTATTTGGTGCCTAACACTTAACCATCAAAAGAAAGGTGAGTGATCTCTCACCATTAGATGACCAATTGATGTAATCTCACACCATTAAAAACATAATTGATGGCCAATTGATGGTTACAAAACATAAAAATGACCGGCTCCCTAATACTCCTCATTTTTATAATGTACTGATGAAAAATTTAGTTTGATTTATATCTCAAAGAAAGAAATAATATATGAGGAGAGCTAAGGAGACAGCAAATAGTGTGAACAGCTTTTTTTTTTTTTTGTTGATTACATACGGATCAAAATTTATTAAAATTATTGGCTTCTAGACTTTTTCATAATATATATTTATANNNNTTCTAGACTTTTTCGTAATATATATTTATAGGGAGTTTTAGGTGCATTAATAGGAAAATTAAAGCGAGTACCTTGCAAGTGCAGGAGGATCCCAGGAAGAAGGAAGATGTTGAATGACTTGTTTGGATAGTTGAAGCGGGTATCGATCAATATGAACATTGAAGAGAATTATGAAATATCCATCAAGACCCAAATTCTTTGTGTTGGCTGCATCACTTGCCCACGAAGCTTCATCAAATCCAAACACTCTGTTGAAATACCCTGACGGAATTTTCCCATGTATTGAGCTCTTCTGGTTGAACAGCTCCGACATCTGATAATATATTAAAAGCTTAAAATGAATGCCACATAAAGTTAATAACTGAAAATTCTTAAATAATTTAATATATTTGATTAAATTGTCGTCTAAACGGTTCTTAATTATTAAGTTTATATGAACTGAAATAGTTACCTGGGTGAAGGTAAGGATGTCGAACTGGTAGCGAGTGCGGTCACCTTTGTCCCATTTGATGTCAACAGAGACATCCTTAATGGTTCCGAAACCAGGCACCCTGACATCTCTTCTCTCCGTTTCGTTCAGAACAACCATACGCTCTTCGCCTTTGCAGAACTTGAGTCTGAAATCTGAGGTCAAGTCAAACCCTTTTCCTAAGCTTCTGAATGCTTCCTCCACTATCTCCTCTTTTCCCATCATATCTCTCTCTCTCTCCCTTCCTTCTATTCCCTTTTTCAATGAAATTGATCAACTCATTCATTTATAGTGTAAAATGGAATTGACACAGCCACTTATTTTTTAACTTTCTAGGTTGTATCGTTTGTGCCATCATTTATTTTTCTTGGGGTTGACTGTGATTCCTTAGGTTAATTGGAGAGTTTGAATTCCTGTTTGGTCATTCTGTTTTCTAAGTTTTTTTTTTAATTCCATTTCTTTCCGGTTGCTACGGAAACAAGGAAACATGGGACCCCATTCACACACTGGGTTGGTAAGTACAATAAGGCAAAATACAAACAACAAAAATATTTATTTATTTATTTACCATAATCTCGTTTTGTGAGGTTCAAATAAATTCATATCCAAATATCTTATTAAACCAATAGTAAGTAGGATCGGACTTATGGCTAGATTAATGGCTCTTATCTCTAACGATATGAATCATTTTTAAAATGTACTTAATTAAAAGTACATTATATGGAGAGTGATTTATATTATTAAATGGAAACAGTTAAAAGAAAAATGACGTACGCCACACGCACTCAGGATCAAGGAGTTGAAAGGGTCTCTAGCGGTAATAAATTAACAAGTGTCGTTTTCAGAATTTAATCGCGAAACAAAATAAAGCATATGTTCATTTATTCATGGACCTCATGTTATAGTTTCAATTTGATTTGCTACATAAATTGCCTAAGTTATCAGGCACCGTTTTGGGTCTCAAACGTAGTATGTGGGTGCTATGCGCATGGTCAAAAGTTATGACTTATGAGCATAGCAGTAGCAGAAGAAGGCGCAAAGTGACGAAAGCTGTGTTGTTAGTTAGAAAAAAGACGTCAAGCTGACACAACAAGTATTTGGGTTGGACTTGCCTAAATGGCAGGCCCATTTAGATTCTACCGGAATGAGAGTTGCAGAGAGAAGTAAGAGGGACTGCAAACATGTCTTGGGTGGCTATGCAGGTAAGGTGCTTGATGGATTGCCTGACAGACGCAGATGCATAGATAGTGTTAGCAAGGTTTTTGATAGAATGCCTTGAGGGATGTTGTTTCTTGGAGCACTGTTATTGCCGGAAATGCTCAAAATGAAGCCCGATTCCTATACTTTGTCAAGCATTCTCCCTATCTTTGCATAGCATGTTGATCTTATGAAAGGAAAGGAGATTCATAATGCTAGCAGAAACGGTCATTGGAAACAGCTTAATTGATATGTACGCAAAATGTACTCGCCTGGAAGACTAGCTTCGTTCCTTCTACCTCTTGCCCAAGAAAGACACTATTTTGTGGAACACTATCATTGCAGGCTCTGTGCAAAATGGTAAATTCGATCAGGGGCGAATGATATTCCGTCAAATGTTGAAGGACAAAGTCAAACCTATGCATGATTCCTTCTCCAGTGTAATACAAGCTTTGTGCTCACTTGACTGCCCTCAGTTTGGGGAAACAGATCCATGGATGTATAATTAGAATTGGACTTAACAAATTTATAGCGAGCTCTCTGATGACATGTATGCCTAATGTGGCCACATCAAGATGGCTAGATGTATTTTCGACAAATTAGAGGCGAATAACATGGTATCATGGACTGCCATCATTATGGGATGCGCTATGCGTGGCCATGCTCTTGATGCTGTTTCCTTGTTTGAGCAGATGCTAATGGATGGAGTAGAGCCTGACTATGTAGCATTTATGGCTGTTCTAACAGCATGCAGTCACGCAGGATTGGTAGATGAAGCTTGGAAGTATTTAAACAGTACGGAAAAAGAGTTTGGTATTACTCCTGGCATGGACCATTATGTTGCTGTGGCAGACTTGCTTGGCAGAGCTGGAAGATTGGAGGAAGCCTATGACTTCAGCAAGTGTGTGGTTGACATTATTGGCTGCTTGTAGGCCTCATAAGAATGTTGAATTAGCTGAGAAGGTTCTTGACAAGATAATATTGGTTGATCCTGAAAACATAGGTGCCAATACTTTGATGTCAAACATCTAGGTTTCTGCTCAAGGATGGAAAGATGCTTCAAAGTTGAGAATCTACGTGAGGAAAAGGGGTTTGAAGAAGACTCCAGCATGCAGCTGAATTGAAGTTGGAACAAAGTCCATACTTTTACTGCTGGAGATAAATCACATCCATATTATGACAAAATAAACTAAGGTTATGTTCTTGACAAGTGAGGCACTTCATGATGTTGATGAGGAACACCAACGTGACTTGTTACTCACCTACAGAGAGAGGCTAGCCATTGCATTTGGAATCATTAGTACTCCTGGTAATCCGCGTAATAAAGAATATTCGGGTTTGTGTGGACTGCCATGCAGCAATTAAGTTTATTGCAGCAATAGTTGGCAGAGAAATCATTTTCTGGGATAATAGCCGATTTCACCATTTTAAGAATGGATCTTGTTCATGTGGAGATTATTGGTAATATTAATGTAGCAACTATGATTGACAATCATGTGCATTGCGACCTTGCCAGCAATAAGGGAAGGGTAAGCTGCAGCACTGATAAACTGAGAGGTGGATTAAAATTCTAAGCAAGAGTTTGGCAAACACACACACTGAAATCAGGAATTGTTGATAACTTATAATCCATTGTGCTCTTAAAAATTCGTTTTTCAGGAATTGCTGGATCAGCAAAACCACAATGGTGTTGTGGAATCTGTCAATTAATGTTATTTGAGGCTCTTCCCTCAGATCATTTTTCAGGTAATAACCCATATTGTTTTAACTTATGATTACAAATTAGGGAAAGTATGAAGAGCCAATGGAATATTTGTATAATGTGTACAATGGAGGTTTAGGGAGTATTAGAGATATAAACATTAGTATTATCTTTTCCCATCAACCGAAGCTTTTGGGATGAGTGGTATCATGACATGGTATTAGAACTCTAGATCCGAAAATCAGTTTAAGCTTTTGGGAAGATATTTATTATCCCTAATACTCGGATGGTTATTCTAAATAGTATGAGGGATGTTCATTTTATAACTCATATAGTCCATTATACACATTGTACAAATAAGCCATTGTCTCCCTAGTAGGACTCTACAAATTAAAGTCCAATTACATCTTTGTTAAGTTTTACCCTAATAGCTCAGTCAAATTTAACCCAACTTATGAATTATGATAATTGGATATCACCCATTGCAATGTCAAACTTTTTTTTGGTTCTTTAAAAACTATGCACACCCCCCCCTTTTTTTTTTCTCTCTCCTTCTGCTGTCTTCCTCAAGTTTACAACGAAATTTCCAGTGATTAAGGGTGTGTTTGGGGTTCACGTTGAAGAAGAGAGAAGTCCGTTTGAGTGTCTTGAACGTTACACTTTTATGTTTGGCAATCTTTTGAAACTTTCAACCTAGAAGTGCTTATACTTCTAAACGTACGTTTATGAGAAGCAAAAATTTCTAGCTTATACGTTCACGTTGGAAAAGTTTGGTTATCATTAAGAAATTAGATGAGAATTTTTTTTCTTTTCTACCAACTTTATCCTTTGTTTTCTTCTATAAAAAAATGCAAGTAACCATATAACTTTTACAATAGTTCTTTGTATATGTTTTTTGTTCCAATTTTTTTTTCATACAAATTTATTTCAATCACGCTCGAGATAAAAAATTTATTATTTTTTGTTTATATAAATTCTTTTTTCTATCCTTTATTATACTATATTTATGTTGTGTATAATTTTTTTTATTTTTTTATTTGGTTTTATTCGTATGAATTTTATTTACTTTTTATTATATTTTTTTATATAATATATGTTGTTGATCGTAATTATTATATACGATGTTTGCTATGTTTTTTCCGTTTTTATTGTACTTCTGATTGTACTTTATTTTCGTCTTTATTATATACTAATTATAAGTAACAATAGAGCCATGAATAATAAAAATTTATAGTCTAAAATAATACTAAATTAAAGAGTACTGACGATACTAAAAAAATTATAGAATATTTTCTTTTTGTGTGACATTATAAAATTTATAGTACTCTCTTTTATATTTTTATTTTTTATTGTATTTATTTTATTTATATGATAAATATTTTTTATATTATTTCTTATAATATTCTGATTTTGCAGGTATATAAAATTGATGTCTATTTTAGTAATTTTTTATCTAAAAGTGATTTTGAGTAATATAATCCAAACAACATTTATTTTACTATAATCAATTTTGATATAAAGATTACCAAACATAAATCACGTTAACTCAAACTAACTTATCATCAAAATCAATTTTACAAAATCAATTTTATGCAAACTCTGGTTTGCAAACTGTAATCCAAACACACACTAAATCACAGATGCCGTTAGAAATCCTAAAACAAAATACCAGAGAAAGTACACGCAATACTAGAGACTTCTTACAAGAACCTTAATGAGGAAGTCCTTATTGGGAAAGATTCTTCTATACAAGAAAAGTTAAAAATTCTTCATCCACCATCTCTCTATCTTTATTCTATTTCTATTGTTTTTAAATTCAAAGGTAAATATTTTCCTCCCTAAACTATGAAAAGAAATCTCCATTGTTTGAGCATTTTGCGGTGTAGGAATGTGCATGCAATGAATAAAGAAAATAATACTAATTAAGGAGTCAAAGTCCTTTGACGGTTGACCCATGCCTGAAGAAAACGAGTATAAGCATTTTCGTAGAGCTTTCATCTGCTGCCTTTTCTTTTGACTCATCGCTTTCTTTCGTCCCCTTCCTTTGAGAAAACAAGAATTTCAAGCTTTGCCAATAGCCATTGACAATGAATCCTGGCATGTATCGTATTATGACAAATAAGGCAACTTATATGATACAAATATGAAAATAACATGCATAATCGCAACTGTTGCAAGTCACAACACAAGCATCATATTGACATAGTCATTTTCCTTGTCAAAGTACTGATTTCAAGAGAAGATTTAATATCCAAAACAAACCAGTATCAAGTATCATCTGCACTAAAGGGCAACAAAAAACAGAGTTCACAATGCAAAAACAAATTATATTTACAAGTTCTCCTGATAATAGAAACAAACACTTGAGAGGAGAATTCCTACAGGATTCTCATTAACAAATGTAACAATATACACAGAATATTATCACAACCAAGAAAAAGCAAAAAAGCTCAAAAGTATGGAGAGCACAACTGAGGCTAAATAGTGAGTGACAAAGGAAAGAAAGCAAGGGCAATCTCAATACCTTGCACTACCATGCCTAGAGTAACACTTTTTGTTCCGAAACAGAAGCCAAACCATGCACCAATCTCACTATTTCAGCGGTGTCATCAAGGTAGTACTTAGCCTTGCTTGGTTTTTTACCAACAGTACATGCAAATACTTCAGCCCTGGGTGTTGCTGAAGAACCAGCCATGGAAGTGGTGATTACTTCGAACATGTCTTCGTCCGACCGATCATCTCCTATACACAAAACAAAATCAGGTGACATTCCCTTCTCATGCATCATGGAAAGCAGCCGCTTCGCCACGAGCCCCTTGCTTACGCCCTGCACGTTTATACACATTAAATAGTCATTTCCCAAAGTTTGATACATATACATAAATTAATTCATTCAGGGAGACAAAATTGAAGTATGAACCATTACTGATACTGAATCTAACACCACCAATTCTATCAGTCTTAACCCGAAATTATTAGCTGATTGAAAAACAAATATAACTTGCAAATTATACACACCTGTGGTATAACCTCAACATTGTTCTGTCCGCTCTTGACTGTTACCGGTTCATTTGCAAGCACGCTTTCCAGATGATCAAGAAGTTCCTTAGCCTGGCATGATCCGAAATCAGGATCTGCATCCTCATAGCACCAAACAAGTGCAGTTTCCTTATCTTCAATGGTGGATCCATCAGTTGTTTCTGTATAAAGCTTCATTACAGGTTCTGCAATTTGTTTCCAACTACAGTCTATAGCAGGCCCACAGGTTTCCCATTCTGCATCTCTTTTCAATCTAAAACCACAAACCATACAAACCAACATCAGCCGCGAGAAAAATAACAAATCTTTAGAAATGTTATAACTTATAGGTCCAAAAATGTTACCTTAGAAAGTAACCATGCTCAGCAGCAATTACAAGACTCTCACAAGGAGAAAACCATTCTGCAAGCCTCTTTCGGCTTCTAGCACTGACGAGAAACACCATGTTGTCCTTATCCCTACACAAACTGTTGAGCATCTTAATGGAGTTACTTGTTGGGCTCTTATCAATGGATGCCTGAGGTATCAATGTACCATCATAATCAAGAAGTATCGCCCGAGTTGTCGTCCTCTTGTAAGCCGAAACTATGTGCTCCATTGAGAGCTTCCTGAAGTTAGGATCAAGTGCCACAACTCTAAAACTCAATCCAAAGCCAATCCCCCACCACCTTCGCCGTACGTGATCACCACAAGTCCTTTCCAAATCTTGCAAGAAGCTGCGCGCCCAGTAACCTACATCATGAGTACTAACATATCTATAATGCTTCTCATGCCGAAGCTGCTTCTCTGAATCAGCCATTTCAAGGGCAGAGTCCATTGCATCTGCCACAGCATCAATGTTCCAAGGGTTCACTCTGATTGCGCCACTCAAAGATGGCGAACAACCAATAAACTCAGACACAACCAGCATGCTTTTCTTTGGAGAGGAAGCTACTCCCAAAACTTTGTCCAACCCATCATTCCCTTGACGACTGATTATGTATTCATACGGTATGAGATTCATTCCATCCCTCACTGCAGTCACCAAACAACACTCAGCAACAACATAGTATGCAACTCTCTCATAAAACCTCAGTGGCTCTTCAATAAGAATAACAGGATCATACCCTGGCTTCCCAAAGGTTTCGTTTATTCGTTTCGCGGTCGCCTTCGTCTCGGCCTGCACTTCCTTCACATCCTTCCCTCTTCCCCTTGCAGGGTTGGCTATCTGAACCAACACAACCTTTCCTTGCCACTCAGGGTGCTGAATCAGGAGCTGCTCCATTGCCAATAGCTTCAAACTTATTCCCTTAAAGATGTCCATGTCATCAACACCAAGTAACATTATCTTGCCTTCATCAGTAAACTGTGTAATAAGCTCAGAAACTTTCTCTTCAGTCTTGGACATGCTTAAAACTGATTGAAGCTGTCCCAAGTGAATCCCAACGGGAAGAATCTTGATACTAACAGTTCTACCATAATACTCAATCCCAATATAACCCCTTTTGGACTCATAGGTTAGACCAAGCATCCTACCACAACATGAGAGAAAATGCCTTGCATAGTCAAAGGTGTGGAATCCAATCAAATCTGAATTCAAAAGTGCTCTCAGGAGTTCTTCCCTAATAGGCAATGTCTTGTATATTTCCGATGAAGGAAATGGACTATGTAGGAAAAACCCAAGTTTGACTCTGTTGAATCTCTTCCTCAAGAAAGTTGGCAACACCATGAGATGATAATCATGTATCCAGACATAATCATCCTCAGGGTTAATAACTTCCATAATCCTATCTGCAAAGATTTTATTGACAGATACATAAGCCTGCCACAGTGACCTATTGAACCTGCCTCCAAGGTCTGGTGACAAAGGCAGCATGTAATGGAACAGTGGCCATAACTGTTGCTTGCAGAAGCCATGGTAGTACCTGGTGAAGAGATCAGGAGGGAGAAAAGTAGGGACACACTTGAAAGTCTCAAGAAGTATCTGAGAAACCTCATCTTGTTCATTTGGATGCACTTCCTCTTTGAGGCAACCAACATAGATAACCTCAGTGTCATCATCACCTAAGCCATCTTTGAGTTGAAGGAGAAGTGAATTGTCATCCCAAGTGAAGAGCCAGTTCCTGTTACCGTCTGGCTTTCTCTGAACCCTTATAGGAAGCTGATTAGCCACAATGATGATCCTATCACGGTGGACAGAGGAAGAAGAGGGGTCAGAGCACACACTCTCAGCAGGGTCATCATCAACATCGGATATCAAACCAGCCACAGTCATAATCCGAGGGATTCTCCTGTTCATGGTCCCAAATGATGGAGACTCACCCGATGCCAGCTCCAGTAGATTTGAATAAGATCTTGACACCATTTTCTTTTGTTTGTTGACAAATAAAGACAGCAGTTAGAAGAATGGTTTGAACATGTTTCTATACCCACATAGCAACTGGATTACTGATGAAAGAAAAAGAAATGTTTGGAACCTGGCAGTGAAGCAAGGGAGGGAGAAAGAGATGGGAAACAGCTAAGAGAGGAAAACAGCAAGGAAACGAAACAATATTCACTTACTTGCTAGTTGCTACCCACCTACCTAGCTTAGCTACTCACTAACACAACACACATACTCCTCCTCCACACTACTCTTTCTCTTTCTCAACTTCTCACAATTCTTTATCCATATTCATACTCTTATTCATCTACTCTAGTATTCTAATACTCTAATCACTACACCATTTCCGTATTTTTTAAACACAATACGGACAATGTACATTTATAAATACAATTTCAAATTTTTATATTATAGTATCTTTATAACTAGCACTTTATTTATTAAGACGCTCCGCACATTTTTTTATTTTCTTTGTATCTATATCTATAATTAAATACATTCTTAAAGTTGCATCCATACGAAATGTTCGATGTTAGAGAGGGGTTTTCCGTTTTCTTATTGTTGTCATGAGAAGAAATAATAGAATTAATTTTTTAAAGAAAAAATCTAGTTTTCATGGTGATTGGGCGACACGTGGCAAATCTTTTGGACAACACGCGTTTATCGTTGGACGGAAAGGACAAGAGGTACCAACGAGGCGGCATTATCAGGATTAGTATTAAATAATTAATATATAACCAATTGTCAATTGTCGCGGATAAGTTTTTTCTTTTTTTTTTTCCCTTTGTCTTTTATTCATTTTTTAACTTTCTCAAATGTAGATAAACATGAGAGTGTTTGCTTGGGTGTGGTGGCTATATACGAGAGATGGTGCTCCCTCAAGGGTTAAGTCCGTCCTAACCGTTAGGCAAGGTGCGACATCATGATCATCTTAGCACTGGACGGTTGGGGAGGAACGTGGTATATATATGAAAGCTCTGAGAGTGAGGTTAGCATCACATGATCACAGGAAAAGACAATACTCAACGAGTAAAGTGAACCAAGAAAGAGAGAACATGATCATCCTTCGTCGTTCATGCTAGGAGTGTAGATGATAAATGATTATAGATCATTAGATCCATTTTGATTCAATTTAAAAATGACTTAAAATAAATCGGATTAAATCACTTAATTTTAAAATATTTTTTATTATAAAAAAAACATTTGGATAAGGTCGAATGACCCGAAACATATTTTAAATTAGATCACAAAATATACTTTTAGTTTGAATTCATTCTTAAACATTTCTAATTCATCCGTCTCTAAATAACTTCGTATCTTAGATTAAAAATAAGCTTTTAATTTGTCTTTACCAATTTATATGATCATAAAAATTCCATTATTTTATTAATAATTATTTAAATAAATTAATAAAATAATATCAAAAAATTTGTCTTGCTGAAAAAAATAAGTTTAAAAAATACAAATAATAAATAAATTTTTAAAATATTTAAAAATATGATAAAAATAATTAAATATTAAATATATACTTTTAGAAAGAGATTTATAAATAAGATTCTAACGTAATATTTTACAAAAAAATTAAATAAAAGGAGGTTATAGATCAAATTTTGGTTTAATTTTTGTATTTATTTTTTAAATAATTATTTAAATATTTTACAAAAATTGAATCAAATTAACAAACTATTTATTAACTGCAAAAGTTGTTTGTAGTTTATAAAAGAATAATAGTTTTAATCATTATTTTTATCATAATTTTAATTCATTAGAAACTTTGTTTATTATTATTTGAATCATTTTGTCAGCTATACAAATATTGGAATATTATTTTAATTTTTTTGTCTTAAGTAACATAAAAAGGTATAAACAACAATTAATTTAAGTTATTATCATTCTAATCGGTTAGTTTTCTATCCTTTAATCTAATTTAGAAACTCTTCCATAGAAAGAGTCTTAATATTTGGTACTTAAATGAGTTAATATTTATAATAGCTGCTGAAATTTAATTCTTAATTTGACTCTTTTGTCATTTTTTGTCATTAAAAAATTGATCTGACAAATTTAATTGACACGTGATAATTATCAAAACGACGTCGTTTGACATGAGAAAGAGGTTAATACCAAAACCTAAACATTAACCAATTAAAAATGAAACCTCCAACCGACCCTTCTTCTTCTTCCTCCTCTCCTCATATACATACCGTCAGAGAAGAACCATAAGTGTCGCTGTAACTAAAGCTTGAAACTTTTCTTACTTGTTTCGCTTCCATTGTAAAGACTAATTGTCTGGAAATTACCATCTCTTCAAAAATAGGTTAGTAACACAATCGTTACTCTCAACATACGATGTTCTATTTTCTGCAAAATGTTACATGAGGTTTGTTCTTCATTTTTTCGCACTATTTTATCAATGAAATTTTGGAAAACTTTGGTTGATTACAGTTGTTGATAATGGTAGAGTTCTTGTATGTTAGGGTTTATTTTTTTATATGTATGTGGCTGTGATCAACTGAATTCTATAATTTTTTGTAACGCAATCATTGATTTTTCATATTCCATTTTAAAATAACAATCTTACTCCTTTATATTCCATTTTAATTGAAAATTGATTCTATTATTTGTTGTAAAATATTAGCTTTTAATTTGACATTCTAGCTGCATAGTTCTAGTTAGTTTGTTTATTTGTTCTTTTTAATTGATTTTTTATTGAAAAACTATGTAATGTTAATGGTAGACTCATGTTGTATGTCATTCAATATATTTTTGTTATGTTTTGATCATTTTAAATCTAATAGATACAATAATCTATGCAGTGAAATTTATGAGACGTGGTATAGAACAATCGAACAACTTTTGTATATCTTTAAGAAATTGCATTGATCTATGAAAATACATGTGAGATTTGGTGAGGTGACTGAAAATGTTCTATTAGCACCACATCTTGTTGTTGATGATACACAAGCTTCAGAGATTACTCACAGTCAGAAAATCAAGAACAAATAGTGATTGGTTTCTAATATTTAATAAACTGTTGACTAGTTTGTAATCGTTTATCATACACAGTTAAATGTTTTTTGGATCCAATTGATTGATGTTATTTGATTATCTTCGAGAGACTCTTGCAATTTGGAAAAATTGGGGCTGCTAGGTTTTATTTAAAATTTTTAGGGGTTAAATTAATACTTTCAAATATTTCACCATGTCATCTAACTGTTTTGCTGCTAGGTGTCAACCAAAATTGTCAGGTCAGCTTTTCGGTGATAGAAAACAATAGAAGGACCAACTTGAAGCGTGAGTCAAAATTTCAAAATAAAATTAGAATCAATTGAAATTTTGAAGGTTAAATTAAATTAGGGTCAAATTTCAGAGATCATTTTGAATATTAACTCTACTTTTAACATATACATTTTTTAATTAAAATCTAGATTAATTTGTTTACACAAAACAAACTGCAACCATATTTTTCGTTGTATTAATTTTTATATAATTTATCGCTTCAGCAAGGTCACTTTATATATATATATATATATATTCTATTCGACATAGAAATTCGAAATACAGAAGACAATTTTTGGATCATTATTAGTTTATTACCTATATTTATGTCATGTTTTTAATACCAAACATGATTTCACAAACACATTCGAAAAAAATAAACTTTTATTTGTATTTTGTATCACGGTCCTGATGATAATACTGTAATCTACATCAATTAATATAAAAGGAAAAGATAAGAATAGCATTATAGCAACTTAAAAATACCTGCTTTAACCGTTAATTTGTCAGTTAAAGTAAATGTTGCTCTAATAGAGTATTGGAATTATATATACTCCACAAATATCCAGATATAAAAATAAGTGATTGTTATAGTACATAAAATATAATATTTAACCTATTTAAAAAATTAATAATTAATATTTAATTTAAAAATATAAAATTAAATTATTTTTAAATATTTAAAATTTATTATAAAAAATAAATTACACAAAAATTAAACACTAACTCATAATCAAAAACGGCCATAAAAATATTATTTATGACTTATAGTAATCTTTATTTAAAAGTTTTAGGAACGGATTAGTAAATCAGTTGGAGGAGAAAGTGGAAACTTTAGAGATGCTACCATCAGTAGAGGAAGTGAAGGAGGCAGTATGAGATTGTGAATCTTTTAAGACTCAAGGGAGTGATGGCTACAACATAAATTTTTATTAAAAAGTGCTCAAACGAGATAGGAACGGAATTCATTGCAGTTATGATGGAGTTCTTTGAGACAGCACGACTACCAGCAGACGCTAATGTCACATGGGTAGTGTTGGCTCCGAATTTTGTTGGTGCTAAGGAGATAAAATATCTCAAACCTATCAGTATGATAGGTGTGTCTATAAGGTTATCTCTAAATTGTTGACACGAAGAATGAAGAGGATTATGCCAGACTTAATCGGGGAATTACAGAGTGCCTTTGTGAAGGGGAGAAAGATACACGTTGGAACGTTAATTGCATGTGAAACCGTGCAATGGTTGAAACTGAAGAAGAAAGGATTAGCGATTATTAAACTGGACTTCCAAAAAACCTATGACAGAGTCAAATGGTGCTTTGTTGATACTGTGCTGGAGAAGATGAGCTTCGGAAGGAAATGGAGGGCATGGGTTAGGGAGTGTGTTACTTCGGCTTCTATCTCTATTCTAGTTAATGGTTAACCATCAAAACCGTTCAAAATGGAGAGAGGACTACGTCAAGGCGACCCATTATCGCCGTTCTTGTTTGTTCTGGTGGTGGATGTGCTCAATAGGATGATCTGGGAGGCAGTTAGAAATGGGTGGATATCTCCACTCTTAGTCAGTAGGGATAATATAAAGTTATCACACTTACAATTTGCTGATAACACTATATTATTATGTCCACTAGAGGAGGAGACACTGAGGAACTATAAGAGACTTCTGAGGTGCTTTGAAATGATGTCTGGGTTGAACATTAACTTTGAGAAGTCTAACTTGATACTAGTGAACTGCAGTCAGGAGTGGGTTAATCGGATGTGCCAGCTACTAGGATGTCAAGAGGCAACTCTACCGGTAAGGTACCTTGGCATTACCCTAGGAGCGAATCCGCGATTGGTAAAAACTTGAAAACCGGTTATAGAAAAGGTGGAAGAGAAGTTCAGTTTGTGGAAAGTAAAGGTACTTAGTAAGGCTGGTAAGTTGGTACTTATTAAGTCGGTAATCAACAGCCTGCCTATTTATTACCTGAGTTTGTACAAGATGCCTAACGCGGTTGCTCGAAGAATTATATCCTTGCAGAGGAGATTCTTTTGGGGGAAGGATGATGGTCGACCTGGCATGGCCCTTGTAAAGGGGGAGCTGGTACAGACATCGGAGAAGCTAGGAGGATTGGGGGTGGGTGATGCAGTGGTCCGTAATTCGGTTTTACTGCTTAAATGGTGGTGGCAATTCTCTAAAGAGGAATGCCCTCTATGAAAGAAGGTTGTATGTTCATGCAATAGTTTGAATCCAAATCACTTGTTGTCAACTCAGATATTACTGAAGAGGGGAGACTGTGGAAAGACATATGTCAAGTGCAAATAAGGGAGCAACATGTCAAGCAGAAGATGATTGATGGCTTGGCTATGGAGGTAGGAGATGAAAGATCCACCAGATTTTGGGATGATACATGGTTGCAAGTGGGAAAGCTGAAAGACTCCTTTTCGAAACTCTTCTTGATTTCAAACCAAAGAGGATCAGTAATTGGGGATTGTGGGTTTTGAAATAGGATAGAGTGGGTTTGGCACTTACAGTGGAGAAGAGAACCGAGACAATGGGAGACAGATACACTGAACCAACTGCTTAATGTCTTGCAATCTGTTAGACTGATAGCGGATGTGCAAGACAGAGTGGTGTGAAAATTTGATAAGGAAGGCGTTTATTCTACTAATTCATTTGTGCAGGTTTTACAGGAAGAGACTTTGGATGAGGAGCTTCTGAGATTCAGGTTCACAAAGGAGATATGGAAAGGTCTAGTTCCGTTTGGAGTGGAGCTGTTCGCGTGGTTTGTTTTGGTAGGCCGGGTCAACACAAAGGACCGACTAAGTACTGGAAATCCTACAACAGAATGATGTGGTGTGCGTGCTGTGCAAGAAAGATGTTGAAAATATACAACATTTATTTATTACATATGAATACTCTTGGCAGGTGTGGCGTGCTTGGATCTCGACGTTTGGACAGACATGGATTATCCCTGGTACGTTGAAAGAGCATTTTGAGAGTTGGAGATCCGTCCCAATGAAAAAAGAGAGATGCAAGTATTGGCTAGTTGGATTCTTTTCAGTTATATGAATTATCTGGCTACGCAGAAATGATGCTATATTTCGGTACAAGACAACACAGATTGATGACTGTGTAAAACAATCATTCTCATGTGCTAAAGAATGATGTTATAAATAACTCATATTATTAATGACTATATCAAAAATAACATAAAAATTGTTATGTTATTGATAACTACGCAAAAATGATATTTTTATTTTACAATACTCTACTTAAGTGTTAAACTCTTACTTAAAAAAAAAAAAAAGTTGTCTCATATGGGACTCTTGACTTTATAATTTTTATATTATGCCTACTTTACCTAGTGTGTATTATCCTAGCTAGGCATATTCCATCACAAT
This sequence comes from Arachis duranensis, assembly GCF_000817695.3. Classification (NCBI taxonomy): domain Eukaryota; kingdom Viridiplantae; phylum Streptophyta; class Magnoliopsida; order Fabales; family Fabaceae; genus Arachis; species Arachis duranensis. The sequence continues at coordinate 127,880,068 of NC_029774.3, forward strand.
ATCGATAAACCTTATCCAAGTGCATATAAAGTTAGTATACAATAAATTAATAATAAGTGTTTGTCTCCTGTATTCGTTATTAACCTAACTTATTATACATCAAAATGTTGCAAAGAATGCGTACGATAAATGCGAAATTACGTACAAAATTGGTTGAAACTTTCATTCTACGTCACTATGCGTGCTTAGTTTTTAATGAGATAAGATAATGTGCGATTACTTTTTTGGTTTAGTGGCCTAGTATACCCCATCAGATATGTATGAGTATAAATTATTGAGCAATGCTAGGGGAAAGCAACATTTGTGATTGATAGTTATTAATTAATTATCAATGATGATTTAATAGTATAAAATTGGTGTGAAATTTCATTTAATAACTCACATTTTTCTGCTGATTACATACTGACCAAAATACAATAAAATTGTTGGCCCTAAACTTTTTTTAAATTATTTTGTTGACTACTCTTTCTTTTTCGTTAAGGATGTACGGCTTTATGTTAGTTTTCTATTTTTTTTTTTAGTATTTTCGGTTTAGCATATGAATAACCGACTAATCTATTTGTGTTGTTGACCCAACCTAAAAAATTCAAGGCTTACTCACGCACTAGTTTTTTGTTTTCAATTTTCAACTTGTCATGTGTAACTTCTTCATAGGCAGATTAATAAATTTCAATAACTTGTTTACGAAACAGATGCTCACTTCTCTATTTTCCAATGTTTCTAATGAAAAATGAGTGATAAATAAATATATAAAAAAATTTCCACTAATATATATATATATATATTAGTGGAACCAAGTCCATCAAACTGAAAATATTAATAAGTAAAAAATAAAAACCTAATCATTATTAAATTAAAACAATGTGCTTCACCGATTACATTAAGCACAAAATTAATAATATTATAATAATTTATTTATCGTATCATTTTAATAATATTTTTAGTTTAGAATTTTTTCTTTATAGAGTACATATATAATTTAGTGATTCAATTTTCATTTATAGTCAATACCAAACAAAAATTTAAAAATGCAAAGTGTCTAAGTTTTTAAAGTAATTAAATTTAACTAAATTGTTAAAAAAACTATTCACGTGTTTGTCATTTTTCTTTTCAATTATTTTTTTTTCTTCTTCTTTAACATCGTTATCGTCATTGTTATCGTTATTGCCGTCGTCGTCGTTGCTACGACCACTATATTTTTCAATGTCGTTATCGTTGTTGTTTCTTTTTCCTTTTCTTGATGTTGTTATTTAATTTCTTTTTCTCCTCATCCTTCTTTATCATTAACATTGTCTTTGTTGTCATCTTCATCTTCTTTAATTTTTTCTATAAATATTCAAAAAACTAAAACACAAAAATTTTGATGTACAACAGATAAATTTTAGTGTAGCAAAAATTATTATACTATACTTTAAAAATTTGTGTATTATGTGTAAAAATTTGTATATTATACCAATAAAGAACATGTAGTATACAAGGTACTGATGTATATATCACAGATTCACAACAAGTTACAAACTTGAAAAATAAAAAAATCCAAAAAGTAGTTCCTTAGTTCGTTAGTTAGTTAAATTCTATTGAAGTTGTAATTAGTTCCTTGACTTAGTCTTAGATAAACTTGTATATATATATATAAGCGTCCTTAGTCGTAGAGAATACAATAGTTCATTTTTATAACTCAATTCCATCTAGTTTTTTTTATTGTAATTCTTCCCTGTATCTAGTGCACAATTTTATTTTTTTCTTCTTCAATCCAAATGCATCATTATTCATTTATGTAGCACATAAATTTTGGTGTACAACACAAAAATTTTAATTTATAGTACAAAAATTTTGATTTGTACCATAGAAATTTTTAAAAAACTACATAACTAGAACATTTGTAAAATTCAAATAAATGCTGAATAATTAATTAATAAACTAATTATAAACAAAACAAGTTTAAAATAGAAACTCGGACACTCATTTTAAAAATTTTGACCTAAAATAGAGCTAACGGACTTAAAATTGCAAACGGACCCATATTGGCCCACGGTTAGAAGAGAGAAGAGAAGTGAGAGCGAATGCCCTAATTCACTATTTATCACTTCCTTTCAAATCCACATAACTTTTAATTCGTAGTTCTGATTGACGATCCGTTTGCAGCTATACGTTCATCTTGGCTCCCTCTTCGATATCATCTAGCTATTGTGGTAAGAAACTTCAAAATTCTTGTCCCATTTTCTATTTTTTTCTGAAAATGCATTTTTGGTTAGTTTGATGTTGAAATTTTGTGATTTTGATATTTAGGGAAAGCTTAACCTTGATTTTTAGTAGGGTTTTGATCCATTAACACGTGGTTTGAGGTAAGATAACTCTATCCCGTTCAATTTTTCATATATGTGCGAGTCTTAGTTGAACTATGTGTGGAATTTGGTGATATTAGAGTTGCATAGTTGATTTTGCACAAATTACATGCTTGGTGTGGTTGTGAAGCTTTTGTTGAGGTTTGAAGTGGCACTTGTGCTGATTTTGGGTCACTTGGTGGAGACTTGGAAAATTAATCAAAACTTGGGTCCATCCAGGAAGAAATCAAAGAGTTGGAAAAATTGCCGTCATTAATGTACGAATTTTGATTTCAGGTAGATATTATGTAAAATTGTGTGAAAAATCTAAGTTAATTATCCCTAGGATTGGATTGAATGAAAATGATGGCGGTTATGTTTAAATTGGTTGGTGAGTAATATAGAATAGTATAAATGGAATTGGATATGCATAATTGACTTGGTGTTGATTGATGGCCGAATAATGATGTGTTTGACATGAAATTGAGAATGAGCAATATATATATGTATTTGAATGAAATTGTGGTTTAATTTGCCTATTAAGTCTTTGATATGAAAATTGGGTCGAAAACCGTGATAGGGTGAGATATTCTTTATTTGATAAGTTATGGTAAGTTGGATAGTTGTCATGTTGTGATTGGTTGTGAAATGATATGGTTTGGTTGAATGATTAGATTGTTGATATTCGTTTGTTGATGAAAATTTTGGAAATTGAATTGATTGTAGTGGAAATTGTTTGATTAGGTGTGGAATAGTTAGGAAATGGTGAATGAGTGTTAAGAATGCTTAGAAATAGTTTTGGGATGGGCTGAAACTAAATGAATAGATGAATTGGTAAAAATGAACAATTGTGTAAAATTGGTGAAAAATTGATTTTTGACCAACTTTGACAGACATAACTTGGCGCTCGGAGCATGAAATTTAATGAAATTATTTTAAATTAAAGCTAGTGAAAATATATTTAAAACAGTCTAAGAATGGATGAAAATTGATAAATATAGCAAAAATTATTGATGTTTAAACTTAGGGGTGAAAAATTGAATTATACAGGGTTGCAGAATTTTTAGCAGAACTGAATCTATACGTACGCACCTATCATGCGTACACATGTAATTGAACTTGCGTGTATTCATGGGTCATGTGTACACATGACTTATAAAAAAGAAACGAATGAAAACGACCTTGCACGTACGCATGAAATGAAAACAGAATTAAAATTGTGCATATACAGAGGTCATGCGTATGCATGATGTCCTAACCCAAATTGAAATCATGCGTATGCACGACCGTGCTGGTTTTCTAAAATAGATAAAGGATTGTGATTAATAAATATAATAACTTGTGAAATTGGTTAAAGAAACTAATATTGACTGGGTATGGCCTGAATGGCTGGATTGGCAAGGTCGGAGAATTGTCCTGCTTGCGTGACAAGGACGTGGATTTTTGGTGGCAGAATTCAAGGTCCACAAACAAACTGGCAAGTGCACCAGGTCGTATCAAGTAATACTTCAGGTGAGTGAGGGCCGATCCCACAAGGATTGATGGATTGAGCAACAGTAGGCGAATGATTCCTTAGTCAGGCAAGCAGAAAGTGATGTTTTGGGGTTCAAAAACATTAAACAGTAGTTCAGAGAGTAGAAAACGCAACAGCGAAAGTGGTGTGAGATATACGAGAGAAAGCAGTTAAGGTTTCGAAGATATTTACTTTTTCGGATTAAGTTTTTTTACCAACTATTTTAATCATGCAAGATTCATTTCATGGCAAATTATCAGTGACTAAACTCTAATGTCTTAGTGATTTAGTCTCCTCTAACTTAGTTAACCGCCAATGTCTTGGTCACTTAATTTCGATTAAAGCGTTAAGTTCCATTCTAGTTTATGGCCACAAAAATCCTAATTACCAAAAACTAAGAGAATTATATGTCACATATCCCGATTAGTTCAAGTAATTAACGATTTAGGAAGAATTTACTTTCAAGCTGTTGTTCAGGTGAGATATCTCTTCCAAGAATCATAAGAACACATATAAAATAAGGGTTATTCTTTCGATCTACCCAAATTCATAAAATGAAGAACAAAAAGTACAAAAGTAATCTTTGAAATTGAATCAATACATTAATTAAAATAAAATAGTAATAGTCTTAATCCATAGAAATAAATAGAGCTCCTAGCCTTAACCGAGGAGGTTTAGTGGCTCATGACTTTGAGAAAAAACTAGGGTTTAGAAAATGTGAAAGTGCGCAAGTGCTAAGATCCCCAAAGGATGAATCTTTTCTCTTTTATATCTAACCTAATTTGATTTCAAACTAAAATAAAATAATAAATTCTAAACCTAAAAGATTTTGTTTGTAATTAAAAATAACTAAAATAAAATAAAATAGAGTAATTAAAAGTTAAATCCAACTAAAGATGCTCCTGTAGTGAAGTCTGATTCGAATTGCTTGGCGCTAAACGCCAGCTTTGGCGTTTAATGCCCAAAGGGGACAGAACGCTTCCTTCCAATGTTGAGTTGCTGGCGCTAAATGCCAGTTTGGCGTTCAGCGCCCTAGTGGGCATCTTCAATTCTTCTCTTTCTTGCACAAAACTCTGCCAAACTGATCCGAACTTTACCTGAATTAATTAAAACACCAAAATAATTCAAAGTAGCATCCAAAGAGGATTTTACCACTAAAATATACTTAAACTTAATAAATTCTAACTTAAAATAAACAGAAAATAGGGTAAAGATGCTCACGCATCAATTTCGTCCCACTTGCATATTTTTGGTTTGGCACTTGTACCCGGCAGGGACGAAAGTCTCATCCCGCTTGCTTGTGGTTGCAGTGTGACTTGGAGAAGGTTACATGTCACTTTTCCTTTTAGACAGAATGATACTCCCAATGAAAAAGTGACGGGGCACTCTTCCTCTTAGACAAGTGATAGAGTACTCTCTCTCTGAGACAATTGACAAGACACTCTCCCTCTGAAACCAGTTTGTGATAAGTTGAGAATGTTCTTTTTGAAGATGTAGTAGATTGTTTTGCCCATATTCTCTCTGATTGCAAGATAACAGGGCACTCTCCCTCCGAAACAAGTGACAGGGCACTCTCCCTTTGAGATGGCTTGTGATAAGCCTATATAGTTTTTCTATTGGAGATGTGCAATTGAGAAACAATGTTCGTGTTAGCTACCGAATGTGTCGGATTTTGGCAGTTTAACCAACACGTGAGTTCATGGCCAGTAAGACAAGCATGCATCATATGCATCTATGTGACATTATTTGAGTGTGCTTATTGTATTTGGTTTGTTTATCTGGATAATTGTTAATTGCTAATTATATTACTTGCTATAACTTGTCTATTGATTGTGTTTGAATTGCTTTACTTGTGTTTGCTACTACTGAACTAATCATTAGAAACGAATTGGGAATTTAAGATGTTTAGACTAAACATTGAAAATAAATCGATTGAGACTTAGTTTTGATATAGAGTTACTGAATTTGGACAATTATGATATTGAGACAGATGATGATTAGTATTGGGAAGAACTGAGATCTAGAGATCACTAATACATATGAGATTTAGTCTGTTTATCGTATTTGGATTAGTGGAACCCTATGCTTGAACTTGGTATGTTTGGAGGCTAGGATTGCCTAGCGGGTTCATGTAATTTTACATAATCTCTATTTGGAATTATTATCATATTAGGAACTTTCAGATTCTCACCTATCGTGGAATTTTGTTGAATTTCAGATACAGAATGTGACGCACCTTGCTGAACGTGCTGGATTTCTCTTGGAAAGTGAGACTGCTTTTGGGATTTTATTTTGTACTTAGTGTATTTATATTCTCCACTTTTGAACATGTATTTGTATATCTCTCTTAGAGGTTGATATGGACAAACAGGTTGTACTTTGTATACTTCTGGGTTGTACTATACTTTCTATCCGGCCTTTTCTTTGTAGGTCGAGACTGGTACTTACTATGTATCTCCTTTTGAATCATATATATTTATTTATTTATATCTCTTTCTTTTTTGTATACCGACGTTTGTTACTTTTAACGTTTCAAGTGCGATGCGATTGTCGTTTTTGTTCACCTTTTTTCACAGGCTCCTAGCATATTAATATTTCTTCGAATATATATGTACGCATTTTGTTTTTAAGCATCGTAACGCCTCATCACGTTTGATTTACCACTATAGCGTAAGGTTTTGTATGGTAAGATGTTATAACATTGACTCACCAAACTAATAAAATACATTCGCAACAAAAATTTGTGTATAATGTGCAAAAACTTGTGTGCTATGTTTCTAAAATTTGTATGCTATATGCAAAAGTATTTATTCTATATCGATAAATTTATGTTATGTGTAAAATTTTATATTATGTTTTGAAAACTTGTGTGCTATATCAATAAATTTTTGTGCTTTTCAACAAAAATTTAGGTTCTGTAAAAAATACAAAAAAAAAATGTAGTGATATAAACACGCATTTTTTTCGCTAAATTTTTTACCAACTTAATTAAACTTAATTACAAAAAGACTTCTATACATAATATTACTCAAAAAAATTATGTATTTCTAGTTAGATAATTATATAAATCACTTTATATTATAGTATATCAAAATTAAATTTATAATTTAATGTTTAAAATTAAAGATCAGTCTAAGATTAATTTGTTAATCTCTAAAAATAGACTTTTGATACTAACAAAATTCTGAATGATCAGATGGACCGTCTACATTGGTCTTTATAGACCAACTTTATTTCATATCAATTTTTACAAGAATTTATTTGACGGTAAACAATTTTTATGTATAATGTTAATTTAAAATAAAATAAATTGATATGATCTTTTGAAAAAAAAAAATCAACATTCCACATAACTTAAAAAAAAAATTAAATATTAATAAGTTATAATTCAAATAACATAATTTTTTTATAGTCATTTAAGAGATTGTGATTTCGAATATTCTTATCTTTTATATAAAAAAAAACTAAATACTAAAGTTACTTTATTATTCTAAATTATAAATTAGCATACACTTAATATTCACGCATCAGGTACCCTCCATTACATTCATGCACTTTGGGTTTTACAAAAGCTATGATATATTCTATATATTAAATTATAAATTATAATTAGAAGGATCTATTATAATCTAAACCTTGGATGTTGATAGCTTCGATGATAGCCAATCAGAGCGCAAAATGTGGCTGAATATCTGTTTAGATCTCAATAATAATCTGATGTGCATCATCGCACTTTCCAATTGCGTTTTCGGGGTGCAGCATGCAAAGTGATGAATAGGCCATCAAAACCAAACACACAATGCCCCAAAAAAACACACATTAAAACACCTATCAACCTTTATCAAATTGGTGTCCCCTGCCAAAGCATAAAGTCTTTGCAGATAAATATTAAAAAGAATTGGATAAGAGTGGGTGTAATGGCTTCGCTAAATGAAAAACAAATAAATGGATAAACCACTCATGTTTCAAACTGTTGGCCCTCTCAATGTTATTTTAGGAATTAATAGGCATTATAGTGAACTATTTACTTAATTATTATCCATTGTCTTTGTTCCCTTGGAATCTTTCCATGAAGAGAAGTGATTGGTAATAATTAAGCATGTGATGAGAGACTAAACTTTCACTAGTTGGACTAGAAGCATCGGATAATATTTGAAATGCCAACAGGGGGTAGAGATTGGTCAAGATTTGCATACTCCTTTTCAAGTACCATTGCTATTGCTATGGATATTTGACCAATAGAGCATTAGTATATTTTCATGCGTATTCTTTCTATCAATTCTTCTTCTTCTTTATTTTTTGTTTCTTTTTTGGGACCCAATGTTGGATGATTAAAGATTAATGAAACAACTGGAACATTTCGTTTGAAGAAATTAAGGGAAATGCCATCTAAATAATGGTGAGGATATTTCGAACCAATTTCTTTTTTTAAATAATATATATATTGTAGCTAGAATTGATGGCCCCACATACATATGTTACCAATAGAAAGAAGACCTTGTGGTAGTCTCGGGACCTCCAAATGGAAATAGAAAAATGATGTCATTTGAATTATAATTGATTTGTAAAAATTGATGGAAATTTTATAATAACTAAATTTTGCATTATTATAAAACTCGACTTGGTGATGGATTCTGCTGACTGCTGAGACATTGAGTCGCTACTTGGAGAATGGAGATTGTCCTAAGGGAAAAAAAAAAAAATCTATCTAGTGAATAAAATGTTTACAAAGACAAAATATTGCCGTATAAGAGGGTTTGTTTTTTTCAGAAATAAAATGCAAAAAACGGTTCATATTTTTTCAGATATTATTTTTGAACTTTAATTTTTTAAATATAATTTTTTTTGTTTAGAGCAAGTTTGCTGTACCTCGGACGAACTCTATAAAAATTATAAGAGTTTGCGCAAATTCTCATCAAATATTTTAAATCCCACATTTTTAATCAATTTTAATCCATTATTATCATCTCTAAATAATATATAGATTTAGAAATAATATATAAGAGTACACAAAAATACACAAACAACAAGAATGACTTTTTAAAGGACTTTTTTAATTATAAACTAAAAAAATAAGACATATTTAACAATGACAACCATTATCATCATCTCAAAAAATATATGTACCCAAGTACGGGGTAGGGTGAACTTGCTCTAAACAAAAAAAATCATATTTAAAAAATTAAAGTTAAAAAATAGCATTTTGGAATATAGATTTTTTTTATTATATTTCTGAAAAAAAATTCTCGTATAAGAAATTAGAATTTTTTTTTCTACTTAGAATGGAATACATTTTATTTTGTCCTATAATAAAAAAATTGTATTGAGAGAGGACCATGAGACTGTAGTGGGAGCCCAGGCTACAAAAAAGCCCAACTCATTAAATTATTAAAATATAGAGGCCCATTTTTCGCCTGCTGTCCCTGTCCGTTGTTGAAGTCAAAGTCAACTGGTGGCAGTAGCTGAAAAACACGACTTGTTTCTGAGACCAAAGTCCAAGAGCAGAGAAATTCGGTAGCCATGTTGGGCAGTTCTTCTTCTTCTCCTCCTCCTGCAATGAAGCATGATGTGTTTATCAGCTTCAGAGGGAAGGATACTCGTGACGGCTTCACCAGCCATCTCTGCACAGCACTGCGCAAGAGACACATCGAAACTTACATGGATGACAGGCTTGTGAGAGGGGAAGAGATTTCACCCGCACTGGAGAAAGCAATTGAAGAATCCACCATTTATGTCATTGTTTTCTCCCAAGGCGATGCTTCTTCCCGGTGGTGTTTGGATGAACTCACCAAAATCATGGATTGCAAGCACAGATTCGGGAGGGAAGTGATTCCAGTGTTCTTTATGGTGGACCCGGCACACGTTAGGCAATCAGATAGGAAGTTATGAACAACCATTTGAGAAGCACCAACAGCGATACGAAGACAAAGTGCAGGGATGGAGATCTGCTCTATACCAAGCAGCTAATCTCTCCGGATGGGATTCACGAGCATTCAGGTTAACTATTGATTAGATTTATAAAGAAAATTAATTATAAATATAAATTATTCAAAACTTAACTTTCTTTTCTCGAAAGATTGATCCTTTGACCTTTCGTTAAAATAGGGAATTCTTCTCTTCACTGAGAAGAAAGTTCACTTTTTGCCAAGGATATCTATTGCTTTAATTAGTTTCTTTAATATGTGCCAGACCTGAATCCATTCTTGTTGAAGAGATTGTGGAAGATATTTGGACAAAATTGAATAGTCAATCCATTAATGATAATGGAGGACTTGTTGGAATTGACAAGCATATTGAACAAGTTGAGTCCATCTTGCATGGTGATTCAGCAGATTTTCGGATCGTAGGGATTTGGGGCATGAGAGGAATAGGTAAAACAACAATTGCCCATGCATTATATCGTAAGCTGGCAACCTAATTCAGTTACACAAGGTTTTTTGACGATGTCTCAACAAAAATTAGAGAGTACAAAAATGATGGAGGATATAGGGACAGGAGGCACATGCTTCAAAGACTGAAGGTTCTCCTCATTCTTGATAATGTGAACAGCGCAGATCAACTTGAGGATTTGATTGGAAGGCGTCGTAGCTTTGGTCCGGGAAGTAGAATTATTGTGACTAGTAGTGACAAACAAGTGCTCAACAATTTAACTGACGAAATTTATGAGGTTAAGAATATGGATTTTCAGGATTCTCTACAACTGTTCAGCTTACATGCCTTTAAACAAAACTACCCAATAGAATCCTACATGGAAGTATCAGAAAAGGTACTCAATTATGCTGAAGGGATTCCGTTAGCTCTCAAAGTTTTGGGCTATTTTCTTTATGGTAGAACAAGGGAAGCATGGGAAAGTGAGTTGCAAAAGTTGGAAAAACTTCCCAATCCTAAAATCTTCGATGTGTTGAAATTAAGTTTTGATGCGCTTGATGAGGAGCAACAAGATATATTTCTTGACATAGCCTGCTTTTATAGAGGGTATGAAGAGCATACTGCAAAACAAAAACTTAATGACTCTGGTTTCTCGGCTACCATTGGAATAGAAGTTCTCAAGGAGAGGTGTCTCATATCTGTTTTGAATCGGGAGATTGTGATGCATGACCTAATACAAGATATGGGACAAGAAATCATCCGTCGTCAAGGTGTCAAGGATCCTGGAAAACGCAGTCGATTATTTAAGCATCAGGACATTTATCAAGTTTTAAAAAAGAAAAAGGTATATGTTTAGCTCTGACTTTGCTTTCTTATTCCCCCCACCCACCCAACAACAAGTATCACTTGCTAAGTCATACAGTCACATACTCATATTGATTGACTTATAGAACCTGTAGCATTTATCAGTTCCTTGCTTTTACTTTTAGGGGACAGAAGCAATCCAATGTATTGTGCTTGACATGTGCAAAATTAGAGAAGTTAACATACATTCCAAAACCTTCAAAATGATGCATAAACTGAGAATGCTCCAATTCTACACGTCAAAGTCAGCAAAAGACTCAAATGTACACATTCCTAAATTTCTTAAAAGTCTTCCGGATGAGCTAAGATTTCTTCGTTGGGATGGTTTCCCTCAAATATCTTTGCCACAGGACTTTTGCCCAGAAAATCTTGTTGAACTCAATATGCGTGATAGCCATCTTGAACGACTCTGGGACGGACATCAGGTATTACAAGCGTTGTGTAACCTTCATTTTTATTCTTTTTTAGTAATGAGAAGTACTCTTTAAGTAAATTACAATCTTATCCATGCAAAGCAGAATTGGTCTTGTGTATTTTTGTTAATTACTCATTTAATTTTTTGTCCTAGGATTTACCAAATTTGAAAAGGCTTGACCTCAGTGGTTCTCGGAAGCTGATTCAAATACCAGACCTCTCGCAGTCTCCAAATATTGAAGAAATAATTCTTAGTCATTGTGTAAAGTTGGATGTCGTTTACTCCTCTAGTTTCCTCGCCAAGCTCAGCTGCTTATGGTTGAATGGTTGTTATGAGCTTAGGATTTTAAATCTTCCTAGTAGTATCCTATTGGAATCTCTTGGTGTAATAGTTCTTTGTGACTGTCCTAGCCTTGAGATGTTTTCAGTCAGTAAAACAAGTGAGGGAGTTCTACCATTTGGCTGTTTGCGTCATGGAAAACTCAGATGCAATGAGAAGAAGAAGGAAGAAGAGAAGCGTGCATGAGGAACGCATTATTTTGATATTTTGCATCCCATTGTTAGTGCTAAAGAATATGAAAACACCGAGGATAATATACACTTACTGAGGTTTAAAGTGTTGAGAGAAGGTTCGCCCTCGTCGTTCCCAGGTCTTAAAGAGATTTGTTGGTTAGATCTCTCTAATTGCGAATCCCTCACAATCCTTCCAGTTGAACTTCTCCAGATGAAATTTCTAAAAAGACTTGATCTCTGTGGCTGCTCAAGTTTGGAAAGTTTCCCTGAAATAAACCAGACTATGGAAAATTTAACTGTTCTCATCTTAGACAAAACAGGAATACAAGAACTACCTTCATCCTTGCACCATTTCGTAGGGCTTGAAGAACTGAGCTTGTATGGGTGCCGAAGGCTTGAGTTTATTCCATCTTCCATCGGAAGTCTAAGTAGACTCTGCAAGCTGGACCTTACCGACTGTGAATCGCTTGAAACTATTCCAAGCAGCATTTTTAAGTTGAAGTTGTCAAAACTTGATTTACACGGTTGCTCAAGGCTGAGGATTTTGCCAGAGATCATGGAAGCTGCAAAAAGTATTGCACACCTTCGGTTAACAAAAGCTGCAGTAAAAGAATTGCCTTTGTCATTGGACCGTTTGGAAGGCCTTACAACGTTGTGCTTATCATTGTGCAGTGATCTAGAGTTCCTTCCGAGCAACATTGTTAATCTAGGCCTTCTCTCTGATCTCGATTGTTCTGGTTGCGTCAATTTAACAAAAATCCCAAATAACATTGATCGTTTGTCATCACTAAGAGAATTGTCATTGCAGGGAAGTGGTATTGTGAACCTTCCTGAGAGTATTGCTCATCTTTCAAGCTTGAAATCATTGGATTTAAGTGATTGCAAAATGCTTGAATGCATCCCTGTGCTTCCACCATTTCTATAACAGTTATTGGCATTTGATTGCCCATCTGTTAGGAGAGTGTCAAGTTCGAGCCTTAAACTCCCCCCAGATTCCAAGGAGGGTCTCTTCAAATTTCATTTCACCAACAGCCAAGAATTGGATCCAAGTGCTCATAGTAATATTGCTGCTGATGCATGTGATATGATTATCCAGGATGCATATAAGTCTGTGCTCTTCTGCTTTCCAGGGAGTGAAGTTCCTCAGTGGTTCCCTTATCGATGCAGGGGAAATTCAGTTACTCTGGATCCAGGTTCTCTGAATCCGAACAAAGGCATGCATGTTCTTGGCAACAATGATCATTTAAGGAACTATTTCTACTGGAAGGATATACGTATATTCGAGGTCCATCATACTCTCGTGTGGAAATATACTTTGGAATCTTCAGCCATTACCTACATGCTCTCTCATGCCCGAAACTTCAATTTTGAGATATGCGAAGAATCACATGGATATGGTGTACCAACTTCCAATGTAGTAGAGTGTGGAATATGCCCTCTTTATACCAAAGAGAAAGATAATAATTTCCTGCCGGAGATTATTGGGTTCACTACAAGGCTTGCGCACCAGATCACTGAATTATGGTGAGATATGTTTTGAAGTATCCCATGTCATTATTGTTTTAGCTGCTCTCTTTTGTCCCACGGAAATATTCATATATGCATAAACGTCTTTGGTTTTGGGTGAATTATTTTCATTGGACCTTTCATTTTTACTCCATGTTTATTATGCATTAACTGCAATTCTTTCAGCGATAGGCCGATAGACAAGTGCCTTTTGAAAGGGTAAAATATTTGATGCGAAACCAGAAGATCTTTTGTTTTGCATGGTCAACGTGGAACAGCTGAGGATAACAAGTCTTTTTGTATTTTTGGGTATGACCATGCTTTTTCTTCCAAACCCACTTCTCTTGCCATTCCTTGGATAATACTTGGTTTCCTTTAAATTTCAGGCATTTATTATTATTATTTTGAATTTGGCAGACGCAATTCTGTGGTGGCATTTTCTGCATTCATCAGTACCTGCTTGTTCAGTTTTCCTGCATGACGACGCATGATGAACGCGGTTGTTTCCCCCTCCTCTTTTTGGTTGGTTGAGTTCATAATCTATGAAGCCATGTATAATTGATTAATTGTTCTTTGTATTAGGTGAATTGTGACTTAATATTTGGATTAAAGACCGTTTCAGTTAAGAATTTTTTATATATATTAGGTGAAACTTTTTTGTATGGAAAGTGTTATAAGGAACTCCAGTTACGCCTAGTGTATAATCAGTTATACATCAGTTTAAGCCTACTTCACTTATAAAAAAATTTAGGTTAAAGTATTTTTTTTTTATCCTAAAAGATTTTGTAATGTAAAAAAACCAAGTACAAATTATGAGCAAGATGAATTGATTCCTTATATAATAAATTAATAATAAGTTCTATTAGGAACTAACTAGGAAGGTAGTCGATTAGAGTTAACTAGTTGAAAAATAAGAAATGTTATAAAAAAGAAGAAACAACTTTCCACTATCTTAATTTTTCGAATTTTAAAACTAAAAATACAAAGAATTGACTTAAATTGACTTAGGTTGTAGTTGGTTTCCTAGATTTTTTTTATTAATAATAATAGAATAGAATTTTTTGGACTGACCAAGTACATACTTTTCTATTTTGGTACTGAAAGGAGGCCAAAATCCAAAACTTCCTGGGGAATGTTAACCCTGTGTAATAATCATCCTCAATAATCTACTTAAGATTTCTAGGAGGGCTATCCACAAAATGTAATCCTTGATGAGCATTGAGATTCTCTTTTGCAAGAAAATCTGCACACCTGTCTCCTATTTATAAGCGTGTTGGAAGATAAACTCCCATTCTCTGCTTTTTTTTTCTTTTTTTTTGGTATTGTATCTGGATGTTCTTCAAGCCTTTCCTTATTAGCAAGTAAACAATGAAGCCCAGTCTAGAGGGAGTCTGGCAGCCTAGTCTTGAGATGAAGCCCAACAAAACAATTAAAGAAAACGACCGTGACCAAAAAAAAAAAGAAAGAAAAGACAAAAAGAAAAGGATTTGGGAAAGGCGTGAGAAGTTGGAAAGCAGGGAGTGCGTGGAAATTTCGATTGAAGAGACGAAGAGAAGCGAAGGCCCCTTTTCCTTTCGTTTGGCCTTGTTGCGCAAGTCAAGAATTTGTTTTTGTTATTTTCCCCTGAACCCCTTTTCTGAGCATAACATAAACCCTCGAATTGGAAGTGATGGTGGCGAAATCAGGCGAGAATGGCTGTGTGGCTCCGTTCCTTCAGAAGTGCTACGATATGGTCTCCGACCCTTCCACCGACTCCGTCATCTCTTGGACCCATCAAGGCCACACCTTCCTCATCTCCGATATCACCCAATTCTCCCTCACTCTTCTCCCCAATTACTTCAAGCACAACAACTTCTCCAGCTTCATCCGCCAGCTCAACATCTACGTACGTCTCTCTTTCATTTGCTTTCAATTTACTTTTGTTTTCTCCATTTGAGTCGGTCATGGATAACTCTAAATTATGCATCAGGGCTTCAGGAAAATTGATACGGACCGCTGGGAATTCGCCAATGACAACTTTGTGAAGGGTCAAAAGCATTTGTTGATCAATATTCGGAGAAGGAAACATCCGCACGCTGCAGATCATCAAAAGCCAGACAATTCTGATGAAGCACCAGCAAATGATGGGCTTTGGAAGGAAGTGGAGAATCTAAAATCCAACAAGAATTCCCTCATGCAGGAGTTGGTTAAACTCAGGCAGCATCAAGAATCTGCCGAGAATAAGCTGCTACTCCTCACTGATCGCCTTCAAGGAATGGAGAAGCATCAGCAGCAGATGCTATCATTCTTGGTCATGGTTGTTCAAAGTCCCGGCTTCATGGTTCAACTCCTTCAGCCTAACGAAAACAATTGGCGAATGGCCGAACTTGGAGATGGGAATGGGATGATAGTAAAGTATAAACCTCCGGTGCCCGAAAATCTCAAGCCTGTAGTTCCCCGATCACCCACTTTCGAGAAGCAACCGGAACCTGAGCTTTCTTTCGATGGTTTAAAAGACTTGTGCATCAGTTCTGAGTTCTTGAAAGTTCTTATGGATGAGAAGTTGTCTCCTTTGGAAAATCATCCTCCATTTCTTCTTCCGGATTTACCCGATGATGGTTCATGGGAGCAACTTTTTCTTGGCAGTCCTTTCTTGCAAAACACTGATGAAGCTGACAAGCCCACTGTCAGCGGAATGGAGATAGAACCCATCACACCCGAAGATCAAACTGAAAAGTCTCAGTCTTTTGAATCTTTGATTCTAGAAATGGAGAAAACTGAAGAGACCGATGCATTGGAATTACGAGCTGATGGAGTTCATTTGGAGGGGTCGGAGAAACTGAAATCTCTAACCAAGCAAATGGAACTTCTGGCTTCTGAAACTGACAATGAAGAGGAGGAGGAAGAGGAAGGAAGGAACTGATAATAATGCTGGAGGGATATTTTTCAGTTGGATTATCTTCATTGAGTACCTTATACTATATAGATATAGCATTTAAGTTTTTTTTTGCTTCCATCTTCTACCTCCAACCTTTGTTAGATCCGCATCCAAAATTATAGTGAGTCTCCTAGTTATTACACATGATCTAGATGCTAAATATAGATAATATTCTTCTCTATGTTCTATATGTGAATCCAACTTGTATCTGAATACTAATCGCGGTTTCCTTTTATTGACAGACTTTGATTTTTGACACTTAGTTGTAGGATGGTGCACTTACTTTAGCTATACACAATGAAATCAATATTTGGTAGCAATAGAAAATGTCAGGGGAAAAGGGCCTTAAAAGGAGATTCATTTTCTATTAGTGGCACATGTACTAATATATATATATATAATTGAAAGCATGGTTTCTGTCATATTTTTGGCAGAAGGCAGTAGTAGTAGTAATCGTTGCTTTGTTATAACTTATAACTTATTCCTTTCTTTCTCTCTGTTTCTTCCCACAGGTTGATGCGTTAAGGAGATAAACTCAACCCTGGCCTCTGAAGGGGTATTCTTTTCAAGTCTTCCATAGGATTCGGCTAAAATATAATGAAACAAAAAGAAAAGAGGTCTGTGCTCACTGCTCAGTGACTCCTATAGGATTAGGCTAATCGCTCCTATAGTGTCTACCTCAACTGACATGGAAGATGCCTTAAAGATCGATGCATTATGAAGAAATATGTTATTGCCAAATTTCTAGTATTCATTTTTTAAGTATTACAACGAGACGTATAAGCTTCATTCTTTAATTTATTTGTTTCTGGGTGGAAATGAAATTCATGATACGCACTCATGCAAGCTACAAAGATAAAACATCTAGTGATAACATCATAATATATTAAACCAAAGATCAGATCAAAAGTTGAATAGCAAATTGTACTTGTATGAAACAAATGGTAGCTAGAGAAAATGAAAGATGTAGCACATAATCGTAAAAACATGAATCTAAGTGTGAAAAGCCTTTGCGAGACCAAAAGCAGCAGCAGAGGCAATGGCACCAATTAGAGTTGTCTCGAAAGCACTCCTGAAGGGTCTGTTGCCTGTGAAATATCCCTTGGCATAGCCAAAGATGAGCAATGCAAATAAGGTAACAACCACTGATATGACAACAGCCTCAGCTGCGTTCGGAATGAACATGTAAGGAATGAGTGGAACAATGCCACCCAATATGTATGCTATGGCAATGGTCATTGCACTGTGTAAGGCTCTCCTTGGATCTGGCTTTTCTAGTCCCAGCTCAAATCTGCCAACTCAATAATAAAGCAACTCATCAAATCCTCACCCAAACATTAGATGTATATATTCAACATGTGTTACTTGATCAAAACTTTTTCATGCTTATGACCATTCAAGCTAAGTAGAAGGTTGATGAGAAATTAAAAAATTGTTATTTTGAAATTGGGTTCATATAAAATGAATCTGATTTCTAACTTGAATCATATTGGTTGTTTCTTAGATTTCAAACTCGATAATTTTGCTATAATATATTATTTTTCCAAGGAGCTTTTAACCTAACAATACTATCAATAATGCATTTTGAGCTTATTTGGGTGCTATTAATTTTTTTAACTTACAATTTATATTTTTTATATAATAGATAATCAAAAAATATTTTTATATTATTGTACACAAACATAATCGATGGATAAAAAGATCTTTTTACATTAGAGATCGAAACAAGCCTAAACCCTAAACCCTAAACCCAAACAAGCCTTATATCAACTAGGGGTGTGCATGAGTCGGGTGAAATTGGGTTTGATGTGACCCAGATTCGACCCGAAATATATACCGGGTCTATTTATTATACCCGAACTCGGCCCTAGACCCGATGAAACCTATACATTTTCGGGTCACGATTATATTGGATAAAAACCGAGCCGTTAACATTACATTACCTTGATACCTTCTTATAAGCTAACATGTAAAAATATCTAAATTTCCAAAATTCCAACCATTATTTGACATGGTAAAATTCACTTAGAAAAATATAACAAGAACCAACTCTTCTCTAAAATTAAAGTATAACCATAATCAATACTAATATTGTCTAATAACACCAAATATTTAAATCAATACAAATAATACAATATTATGCATTAATCTAAAATCTTATGCATTTTAAACGTAAAACATTAACTTATAATCTTATAATAACTAATAACACAAAATATTAAGGTTTACAATACTTAAATTCACATAAGAATAACCATCATCCATCACTAATAACACAAAATATTAATTGTGTATGATGACCGGGCCACCGGACGGAGTTCGGGTGACTCGAGCCATGACCCGAACCCGACCCGAAATAATGATAGGGTCTATTTTTGAGACCCTTACCCAACCCTAGATCCGGTAAAATCACACCAAAATAGTCTCTAAAGTGTTTAAGTTGGGCCGGGTCTTCGGGTCGGGCCATGCCTACCCCTACTATCAACTCAAAGAGTAATTTCTAGAACATATATAGAGCTTGTTTTGGTGCCATTAAGTTGTTAGAAAAAAAAAAAAAGTCACCCAAAAAAGTTGTCATAAAAAAGTTTTTTCAATGAAATTTTTTTTGTATATTTGACGAAATTTTAATAATAAAAGTAAAAGTATTAAAAAAATAAAAAAAATTAGAAGCTACAATTTACATTTTTTAAAAGATATTTTTTACTAATAAAAAGATTAACATAATAAATAAATAAATGAATATTTTATATTATTATATTTAAACATAATTGTTAAATAAAAAAATATTTTTACATTTAGTATCTAGACATAAAATTATTTTTATTTTACTGAAAAATCTTTTTAAAAAAAGCACTGGAGTTTTGTTTATAAAAATCCATCCAAACAAACCTAAGTAAAAAAAATCATATGTATTTAATCCCGAGTCAATAAAATATATTATTTTGTTTAATTTTACTGCATAACATAAATAACTAGATTTTATTTTATGTCAACTACGTAGAAAGAGCTTTTTTATTTAAATAAATAAATTTAATTATTTACTCAAATAAATTGATTTACAGAATTTTACATTTTTTAAATATTTAGTTACAATTTCGTTGGCAAAAAAAAAACAAAAATAAAGAGTACGATATTTGTATTAATATTAGCAGCCATAATAGCGCTGAATTATTTCTACATTTTCGCTATTTGTCACAGAAAATTTTAGAAGGTTAGATTTAACGGTGTTTGTATAATTTTCTGGAGTGTTTGAGAATACTCTAGATGGTTCCGGAACGTTCTAGAATGTCCTAGAAGGTTCCAGAATACTCTAGAAGGTTCTAGAAGACTCTAGAAGGTCATAGAGTATTCTAGAAGAGTATAGATGTATATAGAAGTATAAAGAGTGGTATGGAATAATCTAGAAACATTTAGAGAGTTGTGGTAGGATAGATATTTGTAAAGAAGGTTCTAGACGATTAATCTGGACCGTTGATTAGATTTAATCCTAACCATCCATTGAGGAGGTGGATGGCTATAAATAGGGGTGAGAGTTAGAGTTTGGGTGTGTGTGAATCATTTGTAACAAACACTTGAGCAATAAAGTGTTCTTTCCACCAAAGCTTCCTTTCTCTTGTGTTCTCTTGTGTTCTTAGCTTTCTTGCTAAGTATTGAGGGTTAGGCTGACTTGGCCTTAACTCAAGAGGTTGAGTAAGTCCGAGTGCCGGCACGGTAGCATTGGAGTGTGTCCAAGGCCGTGACAATTTGGTATCCGAGCAAGGTTCGAGAGGGAGCACAAGTGGTTTGTGGGAATGGCTTCTAATATCACCATGGAGCATGTTGAGTCTCAAAGGGGAAGGAATGCTACTCCTTCTCAATGGGGAGGCAAGAAGATCCGTTCTTCAAGTGAGCCTAGAGGTAAGGACCCTAACTCCTTAGAAGAGAGAGTTTCTATGTTGGAGAATGTTCTATCCTCTATGGATGAGCGTTTCCAAAGGATAGAACATGACAAGGAGACCCTCGAGGCTCACGTGTTAGGAGAACTAGATGCTTTCAAAGAAAGCATCCTCCAAATCGAAGAGAAGCTTGAGAATTCCTTGAAGTTATTTGAGGAAGTTCGAGGAGGCGAAATCTCGACCAACCATTATAAGGGAGACGACAAAGATTGATCTCCCCAAGCCAAAGGAGTTCAAGGGTGTAAGGGATGCTCGCGAGGTGGAGAACTTCCTATGGCAAATGGAGAGGTACTTCGAAGGCCAAGGGATGGTCGAAGAAGCAATAAAGGTACGCACTGCAGCTCTCTACCTTTCTGATAATGCTACTTTGTGGTGGAGGAGAAAGTGCGTAGATATGGAGAAGGGTACTTGCAACATAACCACATGGGAAGATTTCAAAAGGGAGTTGAAAAGACAATTCTTCCCTGAAAATATGGTTTATGAAGCAAGGAAGAAGTTGAGGGAGTTGAAGCACAAGAGTACAATTAGTGACTACGTAAAAGAGTTCACTACTCTCACGCTTCAAATCCCCAACTTAGCATCAGAGGATGCATTGTTCTTCTTCATTGATGGACTCCAACCTTGGGCAAAGCAAGAACTACAAAGAAGGAATGTTAAGGATGTCGATGAGGCCATCGTGGTGGCCGAATCACTCACTGAGTATCATAGGGGAGACTCTAAAACCAAGTCTTCCTCCAAGCCTAGTTCTGCTAAAGGTGGGGGAGACAAGGGGAAGAGTTTCTCAATCAAGAAGGAAGGAACATACTCTTCAAAGAAAGAGTACGAGGAAAAGAAGAAGGCTTTCGTGCCCAAAGGAGGATGCTTCGTGTGCAAGGGGCCACACCAAATGAAGGACTGTCCCAAGCTAGAGACTCTGGCATCTATCGCCGAGGAACGAGAAACTCAAACTCAAGTAACTGAGTGTGTTGGATCCATCCAACACATAAATGCTGTGAAGGGCAAAGAGGTAAGCACCGCAGAAAAGAAAGGCTTGATGTATGTCAAAGCCTTTATCAATGAAAAACTTGTCATGGCTATGATCGACACTGGTGCTACACACAACTTCATCACGCCTGATGAAGCAAGGAGGCTTGGGTTGAAGATCACCGAAAAGAATGGTTGGTTCAAACCTGTGAATACCAAGGGTGAACCCCTTAAGGGAGTAGCAAAAGGGGTTGGGATGACTCTTGGTTCTTGGAAGGGCCTTGTGGATTTCTCAGTAGCACCCATGGACGATTTTAAAATAGTCATCGGGCTCGATTTGCAAAGGAAGGCAAATATAATACCTATGCCATACTACAATATAGTATGCGTCATGGAGAAATGGTCTCCATGCATGGTCCCTACAATCTCAAAGGCTGGAGGAATTTCGATGCTCTCGACCATGCAACTCAAGAAAGGTTTCAAGAAGGAGGAGATGATGTCTTTGACTTTACTACAAGAGGAGTCAACAGCCAAAGGAGAAGATGTTCCCTATAAAATCAAGGAAGTCCTTGAAGAAAATAAAGATGTGATACCTTTCGAGTTGCCAAAGCAGTTACCACCTAGAAGAAAGATGGATGACAACATTGAATTAGAGTTAGGAGCGAAACTGCCTATCTCAAAACCATACAGGATGGGGGCCATTTCTATGGTTGAAGGAGATATTGTGCATACCATCAAGGAAGGGTTGCATCACGATCCATTAGCCAAGAAGTTGGTGGAGTTGGCTAGAGAAGGTAAGACCAAAAGATTTTGGTTAGAAAACGACCTTCTCTACACAAAAGGGAAGAAGACAACCTTTTCTACACCAAAGGGAGAAGACTCTACGTCCCCAAGTAGAAAAATCTAAGGAGAAAGCTAGTGAAAGAATTCCACGTCACCAAATTGGCTGGTCACCAAGGTCAACGAAGGACCTTGGCACTTATTTAATCTTTCTATTATTGGCATCAAATGAGAGATGAAGTGGAGAGCTATGTGAAGACTTGTCTTGTGTGCCAACAAGATAAGATTGAAAACAAGACACCAAGCAGGTTGTTGGAATCTCTGCCCCCATCAGAGCGACCGTGGGAAAGTGTCTCTCTAGATTTCATCTCTGCCTTACCGAAGTCCGAGGGGTTTGGATCTATTCTCGTGGTAGTGGATCGATTTTCGAAGTATGCTACCTTTATACCCGCCCCTACTGACTGCACTGCAGAGGAAGCAGCACGACTATTCTTCAAGAATGTGGTGAAGTAATGGGGATTGCCTAAGAGCATCATTAGTGATCGAGATCCACGCTTTACAGGACGACTATGGACAGAGTTGTTCAAACTCCTTGGGTCGGAGCTTCATTTCTCAACAAGCTTCCATCCTCAAACCGATGGGCAGACTGAGAGAGTGAATGCCTTACTTGAGTGTTACTTGAGGCATTTTGTAAGCGCTAATCAGAAGGATTGGACAAAACTCATAGACATTGCTCAATTCTCATACAATCTGCAAAGGAGTGAGTCTACAGGGAAGAGCCCATTCGAGATTGTGACTGGACAACAGCCGCTTACACCTCACTCTCTTTCTTCCTCTTATTCAGGGAAGAGCCCTGGAGCTTATCATATGATTAAGTCATGGGAAGAACAAGCAGATGTCACTCGTTCTTACCTCGACAAAGCTGCCAAGAGGATGAAGAAATGGGCAGATAAGAAGAGGAGGCATGCAAGCTATCAAGTGGGAGACAAGGTAATGATCAAACTTCTTCCACAACAATTCAAAGCCTTTCGCAAAGTTCATAAGGGCTTAATCCGCAAATACGAAGGGCCATTTGAGATCATTGGACGTGTTGGGGAGGTTGCTTACAAAGTACAACTTCCTCCCTCTATGAAGATTCACCCGGTCTTCCATGTGAGTATACTTAAACCATATCATGGAGACCAAGACGAACCGAGTAGAGGTGACTCAAGTCGCGCTCCGCCTGTGGTAATTAGATCATTTGATAAAGAAATCGAAGAGATCTTAGTTAATCGCATCGTGCGACGAAGAGGGGTGCCACCAAGTATCCAATACTTGATCAAGTGGAAAGGGCTCCCGATAACCGAAGCTAGTTGGGAAACTCACGAAGATCTGTGGCAATTCCAAGATTACCTAGAGCACTATCATGAACAGAACGCGACGAGGACGTCTGCGCATTAGGTGGGGGAGAATGTCACAGAAAATTTTAGAAGGTTAGATTTAACAGTGTTTGTATAGTTTTCTGGAGTATTTGAGAATACTCTAGATGGTTCCGGAACGTTCTAGAATGTCCTAGAAGGTTCCGGAATACTCTAGAAGGTTTTAGAAGGCTCTGGAAGGTCATAGAGTATTCTAGAAGAGTATAGATGTATATAGAAGTATAAAGAGTGGTATGGAATAATCTAGAAACATTTAGAGAGTTGTGGTAGGATAGATATTTGTAAAGAAGGTTCTAGACGATTAATCTGGACCGTTGATTAGATTTAATCCTAACCATCCATTGAGGAGGTGGATGGCTATAAATAGGGGTGAGAGTTAGAGTTTGGGTGTGTGTGAATCATTTGTAACAAACACTTGAGCAATAAAGTGTTCTTTCCACCAAAGCTTCCTTTCTCTTGTGTTCTCTTGTGTTCTTAGCTTTCTTGCTAAGTATTGAGGGTTAGGCTGACTTGGCCTTAGCTCAAGAGGTTGAGTAAGTCCGAGTGCCGGCACGGTAGCGTTGGAGTGTGTCCAAGGCCGTGACTCTTGGGATATTGTTAATTGATATTTTAAAATATTTATTCATAAACGGTTAGATCCAAAAGATTAAAAGACCTTAATATATGCCCACAGTTTTATTTATATAATATTTACTTGAGCTATTTATTAAAAAGTATAAAGTAAAATGTATAAGATTATGCAACTTAATGCTAAGATTATGTAACTCCCACGTATTTCTTCCATGCCTCTATAAAACCAATTCCAAGGTTTCACTTAAAACTACTTTTTCAAATATCATTCCCTTATCTCATTGTCATTGGACCATGTAATGTGATGATAACCATATATGCTCAAAATGTGATGACCTAGTTGCACCCACAAACAAAAAGGTGGCTATCCATTTCAACTTGTCAACCAATTGGCATTAGTCCATATGCAATACATTCAAGTTTATAATTCAAACCTTGACAATAGATATTAGAGTAATGTTAGGCGGATTTTTGAGAGTGGATTTGACATAATTGGCTTCGCTTATTGCAGATAAAAACCATGAATAAGTTGTGAAGTTTAATTAAATTTGGAGATTATGAAAATTGAGTGTGTGAACTTACTTCATCATGAAATCAAGCCATGCTTGTGGATTCTTTCTGAGAGCACTGACCACAGGTCCATATTCATGTGCCTCTATTCCGTATTGAGCTAGAATTTCTGCTACCTCCGCCGCTTCTGATTTCTCCAACAAAACATATGAATATTATAATTTAATTTTTAAAAAATTAAAAGAAAAAAGAAAAAGAAGAAATTAGTCAAATTACAGTGCACACCAGTATCAGGAACAGTGATGATTTCTTCTTGCTCCCTTTTCAATTCTCTTTTGTAGTGATCGGATTCGCTTTTTGCCGCCAGATACCTGAAAAGTGCAACATAATTGGTTTGTTTTGCTTTCCGAGAAAATCCAGAGTAATTGCGAAGAGTTAGTCTTCAAGGTACGTACCCGCCGAGTCCCATGGAGATGGCGCCGGCGGCGACTTCGGCGATGCCGGCGGTGAGGACGATGGAGGAGGTGGCATTGGCGCCGGAAAGGCCAGCGGCGAGGGCAAAGGGGACGGTGAGGCCGTCAGAGACTCCAATGATGATGTCTCGGACGATCTCGCCGGCGGTGAAGTGCTTCTCGCTGTGTTCATTGAGAAGCTTCTGCCTCTCAGGTTCAAGCCTTATGCCATTTTCGTGGTCACCCATTTTGCAACGCTGTTTCTGTTCTGTGAACGTGAGAATGTGATCTTTCCAACCAAACAAAGCCTTATTAACCCTGACTTTGGTGCGGTAGCTATTAGCATTAACAATCCAACATGTGTTGGTACACTAATCAATTATTCATGTATTTATATATAAATATATTAACAATTGATTTTAGTATATAAATATTTTTTTTATTAAAAAACCGTATTAGTCTTTTGTCTATGACTGCTAATCATTTGTCCTGGTCACCTTCTAAATTCTCTTTTATTATTTTTAAAAACATTTTAAAGTAAGTATATATCTATAGTAGACAATCTTTAATCACTCCTATCATTTAATTTGCAAAATATTTTTCCTTTTTGTTCATGCATATTGTTCTTTTATATAGATTCATAGAACCTACAATACATTCTGAATGTTCTCCAAAAAGCTAATAAATGTGATTGAGTTATTACAATTATAATACAGAATACAAGAAATAGAAAATGATCCTAAATCAGTTGGTATAAAGGGGAGATATTCCACACTCCTTTATATTGAACCTTGGCCTATAATTTGGCCAAGAGCGACCAACATCATACTTGCATATCTGGAAACTGAAGTTGTGTGCATTATGAGACAGCATGTGGTTGATGGTCTGAGTCTCCAAGTAAGATTTCCAAATGAATGTGTGATCATGAAGAATGAATCTCTCTCTGCCCTTCCAATTGAAATAGTATCTTAGCTGATCATTGCTGGGAACAACATGAATGCCATCATCACATTCATATGTGAATCTATAGCTAAAAACACTATATTTACATTCTTCATCATGCATGCCTTCAAGTCCAAAAACCACACATAAAGCAAAACCAATGAACCTGTTATCACTGCACCAATTTAGAGAACTCTGCTTCAATGTTACTGAATGTCCTTTGCAACGATTAGGGAACCAATGAGGAACTGCACTCCCTGGAAAGCAAAACAACACAGACCTATATGCAGTATCTAGCATTCTTTGCCATGCATCACCAGCAATATTACTCTGAGAACTTTGAGTCAGTTCTTGGCTATTGGTAAGGTGAAACTTGAAAATACCATCTTTGGAATCTGATGGAAGTTTAATGTCAAATCCTGAACTTGACACTCTCCTAACAGATGGGCAATCAAACGCCACAAAGTGTTCTAAAAATGGTGGAAGGCCGGGGATATTTTCAAGCTTCTTGCAATCACTTAAATCCAGTGATTTCAAGCTTGAAAGATGAGCAATACTCTCAGGAAGGTCCACTATGCTGCTTTCGTGCAGCGACAATTCCCTTAATGATGACAAGTTTCCAATGTCACTAGGAAGTTCTGAGAGTTTCTCACAACCTGAAAAATCAAGCTTGGAGAGAAGGTTTAGATTACCAATGCTGTTTGGAAGAAACTCAAGATCTTTGCACAAGTTGAGCTGCAAGGTTTGAAGCCCAACCAAATAGGCCAAGGATGAGGGTATTTCTTTAATTGCTGTTTTTGCCAGGTTCATGTGAGCAAAAGACTCTGCAGGTTCCGTGATCTCTGGTAAATTCTTCAGCATTGAGCAACCATGCAAATCAAGCTTTGTCAACTTCAGGTTGAAAATGCTGCTAGGAAGGGATTCAAGTGCTTCACAGTAGGTAAGATCAAGAATGCAGAGTTTGCTGAGACGTCCAATTGAAGATGGAATGAACACAAGGCTTCTGCAACCATGCAAGCTCAACTCCTCAAGACCTACCAAATTTTGCATTGTTGAAGATAATTCTTGTATTCCTGATTCATCTAATATGAGCACCATTAAATTTTCCATATCCTCTTCTATCTCAGGGAGCTTCTCGAGATTTGAGCAGCCACGAAGATATAGTTTTCTTAGCCATTTCAGCTTAAAAAGGTTAATTGGAAGGGATGTGAGGGATTCACAGTAAGAGAGATCTAACCAACAAAGCTCTGAGAGACTTGGAAATAATGATGAAGGTGAACCTTCCCTTAACACTTTCAAGTTTAGTAAGTGTATATTATCCATTGGTTCATCATCTAAATTAGCAGCAGCACCCCCATTGGGGTCAAAAGTGTCAGAAAAGCTCTCAAATAAGGACCCTCCTCTTGTTCCCATCATACACCGAATCATAGACCCTGGCAAACAGTTTCTGAAGAGACTCTCTATTGATCTACTGCGGGAACAACCATGTAACACAACATCCTTTGTGGTGATGCTTATTGAAAACAACTCAAGGTTGCTACAGTCATTGAGAACTATTAAGCCTGAAGATTTTGACAGAATGTTGCTTGGAAGATTTAGATTTCTAAGCTCAGTGCAGCCGTTTAGCCATACGCAGTTGAGCTTGCTAAGGAAACTTGAGGAGTAAACTCGAACCAAGCTTTTGCAGTGGCTGAGAAATATTTCTTCAATATTTGGGCAGTGGGAAAGGTCTGGTAGTTGAACAAGGTTCTTGGAACCACTGAGGTCAAGTCTTTTCAAATTTGGTAACTTCTGCAACCAAAAAAAAAGAAAGGAAAGAAAAGAAAAGTAGATGAATAATTGTGTAAATTTCACCTAGCCATACATGCATAGAACAGGAGCAGTAAATGAAACTGCATTACCTGATCCTTTTCCCAAAGTTGTTCAAGTTGACTATCACACATGTCGAGTGTAACAAGATTTTTGGGGCAGAAGTGCTGTGGCAAAGATCTTTGAGGGAAGCCATTCCAACACAGAATCCATAAACTATCTGGGAGACTATGAAGAAATGCAGGAAGGCGCACTTTTAAGGCTTGAGTTGAGCTAGACTTATAGAACTGGAGCAGTCTCAGATTATGCATCATTTTGAAAGTTTCAGGATGTAGTTGAACTTCTTTGATTTTGCACATGTCAAGAAATACACACCGGATAGCATCCGTCCCCTGAAAGAAAATGCAGTTGCAGCAAAATTCAATACCTGCCAAGTTCTTTTGCAATATGTAAAGAATGACAAAGAAAAAAGAATTCGAGATGAATGCATAAAAGCTTTACCTTGTTTTCTCTTATAACATGGTAAATGTCTTCATGCTTCCATAATCGACTTCGTTTTCCAGGTTCATTAGCACACTGTTGATGAACTATTTCCTGACCCATTTCCCGTATTAGATCATGTATCATCAGTTCACCTCTCAACATAGATATGAGGCCTCTATCATTGAGAACTCTGATTCCAGTGGCAGCATTGAAACCGCAGCTATCGAATGCTTGTTTTACAGTATTCACATCATGTCCCTCTCTATAGAAGCAAGCTATGTCAAGAAACATATCCTTCTGTTCTTCACTAAGCCCATCATAACTCAGTTTCAACAAGTCATAAGTTTTAAGATTGGGAATCTTTTCAAGCTTTTGCAATACACGTTCCCATTCTTCCTCTCTGCTACCATGAAGCATTGATCCTAAAACTTTGAGAGCCAAAGGAATCCCTTTTGCGTAACTTAACATCATTCTTGATAAGCTCATATAATTTTCTGTTGGATTTTTTTGCTTGAAGGCATTTAAACAGAATAGTTGTAGGGAATCTTGAAAGTTCATCTCCTTAATCTCATACATCTCATCAACTCCAGCATCCTTAAGCGTTTGCAAGCTCCTACTTGTCACAAGGATCCTACTTCCCAGGCCAAAGATACCATGTCCTCCAATGAAATCTCTTATTTGAGCTGAATTGTTCATATCATCAAGAATGAGGAGAACCTTGGACACTTTAAGCTTTTCTGTTAACACTCTCAATCCCAAAGAATCTGCAGGCATTTTTTCTTCTAGAAGCTCTGATATATATTTGCTTTGTGTGTGCTGCATCCCATGGTTTTCTATTTGTTGTTGAACATTTACAGCAAAAGTGCTGAAACTGAATTGGGATGACAATTCATGATACAATGCACCAGCAATTGTTGTCTTACCTATTCCTCCAATGCCGCATATTCCTATGATCCGAACGGCTTCTAACTCAACATGCAACAAGGAGTGGATTTGTGCAATATGGTTGTGAATTCCAACCAGTCCTTGGTAATCAGTTGAGTAATTGCTTTTCAATCTTCTCCAAATGTGTTGAACAATTTCTTCAACAAGTATGTAATCAGGACTGGCACCGAAGTGGCACATCATGATAAATTAATTAAACAAGCTAGTTAATAATCTTCAACCTACAAACTAAAACTAATTAACCTATGTACAAAACACGAGTCAATCAAAATGAAATGAAATTCAAAGTGATTGCACTTTTTCTACATAAACATAGACACATTTCTTGGCATTATTATTCACATAGAAACATTTCTTGGCATTATTGTTAATAATTGGAGTTCTATTTAAAAGTCTGGCCAATGTATTATGCCATAAAGTAAGATTTAAAGTTCCTAATACTTGCTTAATTTGATGAATAGGTTGATTATCTGATCGATCAACTTAAGTTAGTTTATATTGAATATAATTTTGTTATGCCAACGTATGCATAATACTTAACAGAAAAAAAATAAATAGGTAATACGTCATTGACTTTTTAACTCAAAAATATATGTCACTAACAAATTAAAAATTTAATGTGAGACATTTAAGCCCTCTCGTCTAAAATATATAAAGATAAATAAATTCATCGATAAGATTTAAATGTGTTGCATTTTAAAAGGTGAAGAATGTTTTTATATTTTTTATTAATTGATAACTTATTTATCTTCTAGATAAAAAAAGTTAGCATCTATTTATCATTTTTTTTAACTAAAATTTCTTATGATTAGAAGTGACCTATACCTGTATATTTTTGAAAGAGGGGGAGATAATCCAGCAACTTGAGTTAGAGCAAGCTTCCACCTCTGCACTTTGTCTCCAAATCGTTGTTGATGCTTAACAAACGCATCAGCATAACTGCCTGTTTGATTGGCAACATTTGATGGATCCATCTTATAGAAAACAGGTATGACATCCCTTCCATATCTCTCCTTGCATTCCAGAATCTTTGTGAGTTGGTCCAAACACCGCACCGAATGGGCATAGTGTTGAGAGAAAATGATGACATAGATATTTGATTGTTGTATTGCTTCTTTCTCTTCTCCTCCGTCATCATCACCGCGCGTGTCATGCATGTAAGTCTTGATCCTTTTAGCGCATAAGGCTGCGTAAAGATGACTGGTAAAGCTGTTGCGCGTGTCTTCTCCTCTAAAGCTGAGGAACACATCATGCTTCGTATTCCCCAACATAACTCAACTTCAATTTGCATATATCTCGTGTTTGTTGTATGTATGTATATATATTAGTAGCAAACTAGCAATTCTTCTACATGAACGATTCAACGTGTGAAAAAGTACAAGGTAGTGGTTGCAGTTCAGTTTGATTAATCAGGTTTTACCGAACATGTTTGAGCAGATCAACATGAACGTTTCTTCGTCAAACATTCGAATGCGCCACGAAATTAAATAAAATAATCATGATAAGTGGGACTGGCAACAGTGCTTATGTTGATCTGGTATTGAGCAGGAAACGCAAGTTGAAGGACGATTTTGCCCTCCGGCATGAGCCGCTACTACAGTCCCTTGATTCATGCTATTCAATTTGTCTACCACAATACGACAAAATAGCGGGTTTATAAAAAGTTAGAGATAGAAAGGGTTTAGGCCTTTAGGGTGAAGACTTTTTAAGATAAGAAGTAAGAAGACTATTGCACCCTCCAAGATCCGGTGTGTTTTAAAAAGAAAAGAAAATCTATCCCATTCAGCCGCCAACACACACACACACACTCTCTCTCTCTCTCTCACACCCACATCAATGGCTTCCCTCACCCTCCCGCGCCACACCGGAATCTTCTCAGGGTCCCTCCCGACGCGTCCCACCCTCAGATACGCCGCGCCTGCCAAGGTCCGAATGTCACTCAGCGAGAGCGGGCCCTCCATCGCCGTCGTCGGAGTCACCGGCGCCGTCGGCCAGGAGTTTCTCTCCGTCCTCTCCGACCGCGACTTCCCATACCGTTCGATCAAGATGCTGGCCTCCAAGCGCTCCGCCGGCCGCCGCCTCACCTTCGAAGGCAACGAGTACGTCGTGGAGGAGCTCACGGCGGAGAGCTTTGGCGGCGTCGACATTGCTCTATTCAGTGCCGGCGGCTCCATCAGCAAGGAGTTCGGCCCCATCGCCGCCGACAAGGGAACCATCGTGGTGGATAACAGCTCGGCGTTTCGGATGGACGAGAAGGTTCCTCTGGTTATTCCAGAGGTGAACCCTGAAGCCATGCACGGTATCAAGCTCGGAACGGGGAAGGGTGCTCTAATTGCCAACCCAAATTGCTCCACCATCATTTGCTTGATGGCTGCTACCCCTCTTCATCGCCATGCCAAGGTGCCAAAGCTTCAAACTTTTCCTTCTTTTGCTTTCTGGGTCTTTGATGTTGATGTTAATTGATGAATGTTGCAGGTATTGCGTATGGTTGTTAGCACATATCAGGCAGCTAGTGGAGCTGGTGCTGCTGCAATGGAAGAGCTTGAGCAGCAAACTCGTGAGGTTTGATCTGTTCTTCATCTACTTAGTTCATTAACTTATTTCAAATTCTGCCTGTGGGAATAAATAAGAAGAGCATGTTTTCATTTCGTGAATTGATTTTTTCTTTTTTCGTTTTCTTTTTTAAGGTGTTGGAAGGAAGACCACCAACTTGTAAAATATTTAAGCAACAGGTTTGACATTTTCTGTTTGTGGGTGGATACTTATAATGATCAAAGGGATCAAGAACAGCTCCCTAATTATGTTATTCTTTTGCAGTATGCTTTTAATATATTCTCGCACAATGCATCTGTTCTTTCAAACGGATACAATGAAGAAGAAATGAAAATGGTCAAGGAAACAAGGAAAATATGGGTGAGTTGTAATTGGACGTGCCTAACTTGTTATTAGCTTATCTCACAATGTGCAATTCTTATGCCTTGCTTATTTCACTGTTAATCTCTTGCAGAATGACAAGGATGTCAAAGTAACTGCAACATGTATACGTGTTCCTGTTATGCGGGCTCATGCTGAGAGTGTGAATCTTCAATTTGAGAGCCCCCTTCATGAGGTAGTTCATGTTCTGATGAATAGAAAACTAGACACAGGCTATTCCATGTCTTTAATATTCATTATATGCACATATGTTCCTTTTACATCATTGTATCATTTGATCATTTTACTGAGTCAGACTGTCTGTTCTTTTATTCAGTTCTTTTACATCATTGCTCTGTTTCATCTACATGGAGTTTCCAAATGATAAATTGGTGCTGTGAACTTATATTATGCATTTTTCTATTTATTGAGGGCAATTATATATGTTATGAAATATAGGATTTTGGTGGTGAAATAGAAATCTTGTCTGGAAGGCTATGATCTAACTCGTCTATTTGGGTTTCACTACCTCAGGATACTGCAAGGGATATTCTGAAGAATGCTCCTGGAGTTGTGGTTATCGATGACCGGAAAGCCAATCATTTTCCTACACCATTGGAAGTCTCAAACAAGGATGATGTTGCTGTAGGCAGGATTCGCCAAGACTTGTCTCAAGATGGGAATAAAGGGTAAATATCTTCCACGGCAATATATTATTAGTTTTCAGCTTGCACTTGATCATAATTGTAAGGATCTTACATCAATGGTGGTTATGCACACAGGTTGGACATATTTGTATGTGGTGATCAAATTCGTAAGGGAGCTGCACTTAATGCAGTCCAGATTGCTGAGATGCTTCTATGAGTTCTGATATTTGAAGGTTGTGGTACTCAAGGACTATGCTTCTTTGGAATCAGTTTTGTACTTGCTAGTTTGATGCCATTATTCATTCCTCTCATTAGATTTAACTTGTCTGAGGTTCTTTGGAATCAGTTTTGTACTTGCTAGTTTTGAAACTATTTATGTTTTTTTATCAGAGTTTAAGGCTTTTATTTGCAAAACTTCTGTAATCTATAATCCTTTTTCTATTGGTAACGACAAGCATCGGAAGACAAGACACCACCCATGCTTACTGCTTAGTTCCAACCTCTACAGTGTACACAGATCAAGAATTGATTGGATTCCTCCGGTGTATTTTATTTTGTGTTGATCCTCGCAAATCATTTGCGTCTTTAATATTTGTAATTAGGAGTTTAATAATGGACATTTGACGACGTGTTTGCCGATGCCATTTCTTCATACTTGTCAAGGGAAAATGTGTAAAAACAAAAGTTAATACAAAAGTAACGAGTACTTAAGGACTACTTATTTCAAAACTATTTAGATTGATTTTAGAGTGTTAACCTGAGTCGCGTGATAATGACACTAAGTTCAAAAGGTATTTATGTATGGTTGAGATTGAAAAGCTTATAAAACTAAAGTCCTCCATCCTAAAATCGTAGTGTGGCAAAAGACAAGGGGAGCGGGAGACGACATAATCAGAGTAGAGCGAAATAGAACTTCAAATATCTAAGGTTAAAAGCTATTCAATACATCTATTGGTTGTACATGTCGAATAAGTACATAAAATGGAAGGTATTCATTTCAGCTTGGGCAACTCATCAAATCAAAACGATAATATACATGATCCGCCAACATCTAAAGACGCATATAATATCAAGGGCAGCATAGTCTACGAGAATGTCATCGGGAAATTCAAGACATCAAAGAAAAGCAACTACTCAGCCAATGACTTCAAAGATTGAGTGATAATATGCTTATTTAGGGTTCCTAAGAACAATGATGACAGAATCTCCACGGAGGAACATTTTACTGATGAATCTATCCTTGTTGACTGGCTGAGCCTTCTTCTTACCTTTACCAGTCTTTGGCACCTGTTTGTAATAAAAACTATTAGGAGGCGCGTGTGATGAATACAAGGAATTTATTGCAAAAAGAAATAAAGAATACCTCAGTCCACATCTCCCGGACATTTTCAAGAACCATATTGCAGTGTCTATCAAAAGCCCTAACACGACCAAGAAGCTTTTTGTTGTTTCGGCAATTGATAAGTACCTGCATCAGTGAATTGGTTGAGCAAGAGAGCACATCAGAAATCTAAGCCTCAGAACAATAGTTGATAGTACTGTACAATTGAAGAGTAAACACACCTGCGTGTTGTTCTTAACACTCATCATGAGTACAGACAGCGGACCGGTGTTAAACTCCTCTTCCTCAGTCTTACTAGTCTATAGAAATAAAATACACAAGTTTGGTTAGATATTGAAACAGGATGTTCAACTGAGCTCTAAAGTACTAAACAGTAACAAAATAAACACTGCAAGGACATAGGGAGATGAATCTTAAAACTAAATTCAAGAAAGGTAGGTTATGTTGCTTCCATATGATCATAGGAAGGAAACAAATCTGCTATAGTTCGAACTCCAAATTCTGAAATCTGTCTATTAAAAATCTGACACTCTAAGAACCTAAACATGTAAAACAAAAATTACAATTTATAAACCAGAACATAAAAGAAACTTGACACAGCATAGTTGCTTGAAGAATAAAAGAACTTACATCTTCCTCCATGGGCCGGCTTCAAAGAGAGAGTTGGAAAAAGACAACAGAAATGTTAGTGTTCAACAGGGAAGATAATATCCGAAAAAATAAACACGGAAATAGTAAGAAATAAATACCTCATGTTGAGAAGAAATGAAATGCAGTTGCAAAATTCTTCAAGTAAAGCTGAAACACATAAAAGATAACATATCAATCAAAAGATATTTTAAAAAAAAGTTATGAACTTATTTATAAGTTTAAAGGAAAAAATTACAATAACAAGAAATACAATTCATATGATAGAGAAATAGAGAGAGAATAATTGAAAGTGCAACAAAAAGTGAATGTAAGAAAGGAACAACAGAAAGAGGAAGCAAAATATTAGTAGGCCTCCTCAGTTCAGGTCTCCATATATTTTCCGCATGGATTACTCGGAAGAACGAAAGTTATATTTTTTATCATCCTTGGAGGCTTTCTGATAGAGATTTCAGAATGGGATAAACATAAATCACTAGATAATAAAAGAGCTACATCATTAATAAACATGAAACAACCAAGAAACTATTTCACTACTTAACTCGTGCATTTTTAAAACTAAAATAAAAAAGTGAACATTGAGAACCATAAAACTGGGGTTATTACGGGAGAACAGCCAAGCATTAGGAAGCCTCTTCAGTTCAGGTCTCCATATAGTTTCCGCATGGACAAATCGGAAGAACGAAAGTTATTTTTTGGATCATCCTCAGAGGCTTTCCAATTGGTTTCAAGACATGGCAGACTCAGAAAAGAAAATCGACAGAAGACCTAATAGCACATGCCAAGCTAAAATAAAACAGTAGAATATATAGTTGAACAAACATCATGAAATTGGGAAGGCAAGGGAGAGGGGAAACAAGCAAGCATAAAGCCTCTTCAGTTCAGGTCTCCATGTAATTTCCACATTGACAGCTCAGAAGAATGTTTTTGATCATCCTTAGAGACTATATGATAGTTTTCAAAATGGCAGGACACATCGTGTACAAAGGGCCACAAAGAAGGGGAAAAGATTTCCTCAAAAACTAAAAAAAAAAAAGAAAAAGATAGCAATGCAACATCCTTCAAATTAAGAATAATGGTTCATACCAAGAACAAAATGACTTGGGTAAAGAATTAAGCTGAAAAATCCAGATAATGGAAACTTGATTTATTCAGTGTGTCAAAACTTTCACATGGGATTTGCTTCCCCAACCATGTCCATAAACCTTAGCTAGGGTTCCAGTTACTACGACTACAATCGGGCAGTAGAAAAAAGAACAAAAAAAATCACCAAATCTAATCAAATTCGAGTTCAAAATAATCAGAAACGGTGCAGCGGAATCTATCATCTTATAAACAAAGCACTTCAAAAAAGAAAAAAGCATAACGATAAGCAGGAGGATGTGTTTGGGAAGTGACAACCATGTCTCCTCAGTTCAGGTCTCCAAAAAAGCATTCCTCACAGAATTGTTCATCAGAAGAACGAAAGTTTTACTGAAATTGATCCTCATCAGAGACACCAGCACTTCCAGACCGAACTTAAGCAGAAAATGAAATGCAAAAACACACACAGAGGAGCACTTATTCAACAACAGAACCACCATTATCGAACAATGGTGTACGTAAATGGAAAAACAACATACCTTACGCACAAGATCTGAAACCGGAAAGTGACGAAGACGAAGGTTAAGCTACCAGACTTGGCAGATTTTATAGTGCGAACTGGTAAAAATCGCAAAACCCTAGCTCATGTTTTGGGATATTCTGGTTATAACTTATAAGAGAGAAAACCCTAGTTTATTGGGTAGGCCCATTTACATTTTTTGGCCCATCTTAATATTTTAAAAATTAAAACTAAGGAAAACCCTGTCCAAAAGAAAGCCTAAGGAAAAAAAACAACTGCTAGGAAACGACCCAAAAAAAATGCTGCCAGCAGAATAACTAAAAAAAAATTGGTTGGTCAAGTGGTTAGTAAATTGGTCTGCTTATCATAAAAAAAAAAAAAATGGTCTGTTTAAGCAACTGTCGGGAATTTAAATCTTACCTTGTCCATGCTGTAACCCATTGGCTAATAGCAAATCTTTTAATGGATCTCCAATCTGCGACGGATTAGTCATTGATTTGCCGAATTTAGGGGTGTTCATAAATTGGATCTAAAAATTGCGGATATGAATCCGATCCGCAAGGCTATCGACTCGGATCTGATCCGCATACTAATAGGATCGGATTGCGAATTTTGTGTAGGTATCCGCATATCCGCGTATCCACAAAAATAAATAAATAAATTTTCTTTTTATGTTTTATTTCAACTAATAATTATCATATATGTTGTATTATTTTAATTTATTATTTAAGAAAAGTATATTCAATTTTATTTTAAAAGTAAACATATTTAAAATAATAGAAAAAATGTATTTTATTGATATTTTTTATAAAAATAAGCTGTTAAAAATATTTTTGTATTTTACGGATATAATCGATACACAAATGTGCGGATTGGATCGGATCGAATCCAAGCTTAAAACTGCAGATATGGATCCAATCCGATCTGATAATTTTAGTGCGGATTGAATAGAAATTTTGGCCATATCCGATCCGATATGCGTTTACCCTTAGGGGTATTCATGGATCAGATTCGATCCGCATATTCGCGATGTTTATCCGAATCCAATCTGAAAATTGCGAATGTGGGTCAGATCCGATCCACACACTAATAGGATCGGATTACAAATTTTGTGTAGGTATCCACATATCTGCAAAAATAAATAAATATATGTAAATATTCTTTTTTAAGTTTTATTTTAACTAATAATTATCGTATGTGTTGTATTATTTTAATTTATTATTTAAGAAAAGTATGTTTCATATCATTTTTAAGTGTAAACATATTTAAAAGAATATAAAAAATGAATTTTTTGATATTTTTTTAATAAAAATAAGCTTTTAAAATATTTTTGTATTCTGCGCATATATCTGATATTCAATCTGCAATTGTGCGGATTGGATCCATACTTAAAAACTACGGATTGGATCTGATAATTTTAATGCAGATTGAATCGAAATTTTAGCCATATACAATCTGAGCTGCATTCACCCTTATTCAGCCCTTACCAAATCAAAAAATACTATGAAAAACTAAAAAAATAACAAGCTCATATAGTCACAAGGATAGCATCATCGAAAATGTAGTGGAGTGGAGGCCTAAAGGAACAGTGAGCAATTAAGTAGGGTGGTATTGTTAGAAACCTTCTTTTTAAAGTGGGTAGCTGAGAATATCTTCTTATTTTTAAAAGACAGAAATTAGGAGACAAATAAAATTTAGTTTTTTTATTATATTATTATAGAGTGTACAGAACTAAATTATGTCTTAGTATACTGTTTGACTTAAACTAAATACAAAAAATAAAATAAAACAAAATTATTTAAATACCCATTTCACCTCTTCTCTTTTTTTCTTTTCTCTTCTTCTTTTTTCTTTTTTATTTTCTCTCTTTCTCCTCTTCGAGGCTTACACCCATTGCTACTTTCTATTCTCCAACCGCCCTTCCTTTAAAAAAATTTTCATGCTCGTGGTTTACCCACTTTGTTACAATTACTGATCTGGATCCAAACCCAATCCAAGTGAAGGTTCTAAAATCTCAAATGAAGGAGCAATAGAGAGAGGCCCAATCAAAAATAGAAGAGAAAGGAAGGCCCCTGTTTGCGCTAAGGACTACCATATGGGGAAGTGAGGGTAAGAGTACAATAAGAATGTAGGAAGAGAATTAGTTATGACTATAGTAGAAAATAGGATAAGTGGGGTAAAAGAAGAATCAATTTGTTAGAGGTGAAGTCAATTTCCTAGACTCAAAGGAAGGGAGTGTTACCACTGTAATTCGCATTCACAATAATCAATTCTCTATCTCATACCTTCTTCTATTTCTTTAAACCTTGCTGCACTAATTCTAAATTTTGTGTTGTGAATTTCATTCCTAACACACTTCATCTTGGAACTCACCACTTCATCAAGGACCAAGGTTTTATTAAGCTTCCCTTCTCCTCCATAGTCCATTTAACGTTTAATTTCTTTTAAAATATTTTTTCTATTTTGAGATTTAAGAAGCCATGACAGTAGAGACTTAGGAACTCCACTAGCATAATGAAATGGTTCAATGCATAGAAAATTCATAGCTCTTGACGATGGCAGCGAGGATCTCTTCGTCCACCACTCTACTATTTGATCCAATAATTACTAGACACTTTCGGATGATAGCGGAAAATAACTCTTCTTCGGCATGTCTTCCATGGTTAGGTCTCGCTCGTTTGGTGGTTGTTTGTAGTGGAAGAAAAAGAGGATCAAGAGGACAAGGTGGTATTGACCAACATCTTGTCTCTCTTTGCTGCTTTTGTCTTTGTTAGTTTTGTCTCCGTCACGACGACAATATTGGTGGCGGCAGTAGAAATGAAAATTAAATTGTAGAAAAGGAAATTAGATTGTAGGAAAGGAAGGCATGATTTAGGAGAAAAAGAATAGGTGGGATTAGACTAAAAATTTAAAAATTTGGATGAGTGTAATTTTAGAAATAAATATTATTAAGACTTCAGTTTTTGTTTTCAAAAATTTCAATTTCTGTGTTTTTTATTTTTTAAAGATACTAAAGAGATTAAAATTTTATATGTGATTGAAATTTTAGTTCTGAATTATGAACACCAAATATAATAACTCAAAATAAATACTACCTTAGAAATACTTGGGGCAGAGGGTAGGATGTTCTTGGGATTCTATCGGGTCGGGCCAGAGCGATAATTTGGAGAAAAAAACGGGTTGGGTGGATGGGGTTGGAGGTTTATGTTTTGGGGATGTGCCCATCTCCAACCCCAAAAAATTCATCCTCGAACATAAAACATTTCGTAAGTAATTGTTTATTCTTATACCCTTATTCTTAATACTAGGGGTGTTTGTGGTGCGGTTTGGATCGGTTTTAAGAGAAAAAGTCATTCGATCCAAACGCTTAATTTATGTGCGGTGCGGTTTGGATTAGATGAACTTTTTTTGGAAATCCGATGCAATCCGATTACAAGTGGTTTGGATGGGGTTTGGATCTACGGTTTTTTTTAAATAAAAAATAATAACTTAATTTATAGAGTTGATAACTTGTCCAACAATCCAACATAATAATAAAACGTAAATTCCATAAAACATTATAAAGCAACATGTCCAAATATATAACAATCCATACCTACTCAGCAAGTTTTGAATAATAATTCTTCAACATAAAAACAACCAAACAAATCTCAACAATATAAAATTAAATAATATAACAAAGTCTTAATAAAACATAACATAAAAATCTCGAAGCTTAGAAGTGAAGCACCAATCACTAATCAGATTCATCACCAGAGTCTTCTTCATCTATTAGTTGAGGCATTGGCTCAAGTTTTACAATAAAATATAATAAAATAAAGATTAGTAACTTAAACATATTATCAAGTAGTAAAGTTAATCAATATATGTAGATATCTCTCGCAATTTGACTTAGAACAGGATATTTGTAATTGTTAGAGCTCACTTTCCATCAAGTTAAAATATCAAAACTACTTGGATCAACTGGTTTCTCCAAGGACTCCATGTGAGATATAAATCCACTTCATTTGTGTTGACACTCTCACTTGCTTGTACATCATTTTCAAATGCTGCTGCAAAGCGAACATCATCAAAGACACTATCATCCATATCCACATCTTGGCTGTGTTGTGCAGATTGGTGTGCTTGATTATTATTGAGAGCAACCCTATAGTTGTTGAACAAGCCATTGAATACTTCCTTCACCTTACCACGTAAGAAATCAGCATCCTCCTTCTCAAACAACCTTTGAAAACTTCACTCAACGAACTTAATCTTATATCTAGGGTCAAGTATCACAGCAACAAAAATTATCATATTCATGTTCCTCAAGTTACCCCAATATTTATCATACTTAGCCTTCATTTTTGTAGCCATATCCTTAAATAATATGTCATTACTATCAGCCCAAGTCTTCAAAGAACTAAGAATTGAACAAAAGTGATGAAAATATGAAGAAGAGGTCACAAATGTAGAACCCGAGACTTTTTTTATTACATTAGAAAAAATCTTCAAAAACCATACAAAGATCTTGCATTATCCCAATCTTTATTCTTTGGAATGCCCCCTTGCATCATTACAAACTCAGCATCCTTCTCACTTAATCTCTTAAAGGCTTTTTGGAATTTTAAAGCACTATCAAGCATTATGTAAGTGGAATTTCACTTAGTGGGGACATCTAGTTGCACACAAGAGCAGTCTTGAATCCTAGCCTCTTTAATATAACTTTTAAACTTATACATGCGACTAGGAGAAGCACGAACATATCTAACAACATTCCTAATTTTACTAATTGAAATATCCTTCAAACCATCATTTATCACCAAGTTCAAGATATGAGCACAACACCTAACATGCAAATGATCACATTTTAAAGGATGTGAATTCTAATCTTCCATTCTATCTTTCAAGTAACAAATGGCAACATCATTTGAACTAGCATTATCAACTGTGATGCTAAAGACTCTACTCATTCTCCAATTTAAAAGATATTTTTCTATCTTTCTACCAATTGTTTCACCTTTATGATTTTTGATGAGACAAAAGTTAAGAATTCTCTTTTGCAACTTCCAATCTTGATCAAGGTTTACCGGTTTACAGGTTTAATCGGTTCGACCGTGGTTGAATCAGAAAAATCGTTTTATAATAAAATAATAAATAAAATATAAATAAACACACCAAAACTATATGATCTTATCAATTTACAAACTCAAAAAATTTCTTAAAACACTATTAAAATATATGTTTCCAAGCACTTTTGTTATCATCATCTTCAGCAATCAGTTTCAACAATTATTCATGCTTCAAGCAATCAACAACAAAATTTAGAACTAACAAGTAATCACTTTTGATGTGAAGAACATTACAAACAGTTTCTGAAAAATATTCTAATAACTAGCAATCAGCTTCAACAATTAAATGAATTAATCATGCTTCAACAATTATTATTACAATCAACAGAGTGTAATCCTAGGGTTAGAAGCTAGAAACCTGGAAAAATGCAGAGCTGGCGGGGACAGTGGCGTGACAAAAAGTGTCGAACAGAGCTGACACCGGCAGGAGGACACTGCGCAACGGAAACTGGCGCTAGCAGTGGTTGCGATTTTCGAAGGCTAACTCCGCGACAGTTCGTGGCTACGTGAACAGAGCTGGCTAATGTTGGTTCAACGGATGTTGCGACGGCAGCAGTGGCTGGACGAAAGTGGCGGTGGCTCAATGGATAGTAAGAATAGAGACTGGAAACGTGAGAGGTGAGAGTGGAGACTCGAGAGAGGAGAGGGGTGAGGTCTGTGTACCTCTGTGACTACTGACTATGGTTCCCTTTGGCCCCTCAGCATGCAAAACGTGGCGTTTGGGACAAATTTAAAAAATCGGCCAGGTCACAGTTTGGTTCGACCGATCAGTTCCTGGCCGGTTTGGCGGGCCAACTTCGGTTTTCAAATCCTGCGGTTTTATCTTTTGTTCGAACCGTATTTGGTAATGGTTCCCGATTCAACCAGTTCGATTGGTCGGTTCAAATCGATTTTCAAAACATTGATAAAATGTGCAGTGAGACAAAGATAGTTTAGATTTCGTATAGAAATCCAACAATCAGTGGTCAAACACACACTTTGATTTGAATTTATAAAGACACTATTCAACTTATGTTTTTCATTCATGAACAAGTTCCAACAATCCCTAGCAACTGATATCCTGCCCGGAATATGGAGTTTTGGCTGCAAAATACTCATGAAATAATGAAACCCCTCTCCTTTGACAAATCTAAAAGGCAACTCATCTACGATTATCATTCTAGCAAGAGCTTGTCTACATAAATCAAGATCAAATGATACAGCAGTCAAACAATTACCCATCCTATTTCCTTCTTCTTTTTTAAGTTGCTGCATAACAAGTGTTTTTTTGTGTGGGTTCAAGTAAATCTTTTGGAAATTTTCTACACTGACCCAACAAGTGACTTTTAAGATTGCTAGTACCATTTTTATGTGAATCAGCCGTATAAGATGCTCCACACCACTTACATATAGCCCTTGGTTTAGGACCACTTTCATCTTTTTTTTTAAATACTCCCAAGTCTAAGATCTAGGTCTAACAGGTTTTTTTAGTGTTACCTGTACCTGGTTCTTCAAACTGGCCAGGATTAGTTGACTCATCAGCCACATTTGCTTTGCCTCTCCTCCTCTTAGATCTAGTTCCTTCATTGTTTTTATCACTGTGTGGCGGTAGCGACGGTGGTTGCGTCTGCGTCTGCTTTGTGGCTGCGACTGCAGCTGTAGCAGCGGCATCGACTCCGACTGTCCCGAAGATTTGACTGATTCAAAAGTGGACGGAGTAGCATTAGTAAATCCTGGCTCACTACTTTGAACATCCTGTGATAACCAAAATCAGTTTAAGTTATCTTAATATTTTTTTAAATAATCAACATATTGAATTGTTACCAACATACACATTCTAAAATAAGAATATTATCTCAGGATATAAAGCTGACATTGTTGACCTTCAAATTAAAAGCTAAAACCAAACTGAACAAATATAAAATATGTAAAAGTACAACACAAAATTAAATATAACAGATTCTCAAAGATAACAAGAATAGATTGTTAAAAATAACAAATTTAACATATTAGATTGTCAAAGTAACAAGAACAGATTGACTTCAAATTCAATATATTAACAGAAATATAGAAGAAAAACTGCTTCTTTTTATTTTTAATAAAAAAGTCATGAAGAAAGCAGGGTTGGGAGTGGTTCGTGGATATTATTATTATAACTATGGTTTGAAAATCAAATGTTGATTATTTGATGATTGAGCTTAAACTAGACTAGAAAATCGTGTAAACTTTGATATGATCATTATATAAAAAAAAGTAAAAACTCACTGAGAAGAGGAGGCGGCAAACGGCGTCGGCGACTCAGCGTGTGACAGTGACAGTGAGTGAGGTCTAAGGTGCGTGTAAGTTTGTGACTCTATGAGATACGACGAGAGACTGTGAGTTAATGAGAGTGAAGATTTGTGAGTATTGAGTATAGTTTCTTTCTTTACGTTATGCCGTTAGGGTTTGTGTTTGTTTGGGGGAAAGAGAAATGGGAAATGAATGTGTGCAGTGCTGTGGGTGACTCATGACTCGGTGTGGGCCTAGGCGGAAAAGTAAGGGAAAATGACTAAGGTGGGCTGGGTTGCTGTATGGCCATATGCCATATGGGTATCATCATCATCATCATCATCATCATCATCATCATCATCATTATATACGGTTCGGTTGTGCAGAGTGAAATCGCAAACCGAGCCGAACTGCAATAAAACCAATCCAAAATCTAAAAAACATTTAAAATTGAGCGGTTTGAAACAATTTCTGGTTTGGATCGGTGTGGTTTCGCTGTTTTTTTTTTTTTTT
>NC_029774.3:127924459-127928863 GCF_000817695.3 Arachis duranensis
GTTAGGGTTTATGTTTGTTTGGGGGAAGGGAAAATGGGAAATGAATGTGTGCAGCACTGTGGGTGACTCGT
The DNA here is from genome assembly GCF_000817695.3 of Arachis duranensis. Classification (NCBI taxonomy): domain Eukaryota; kingdom Viridiplantae; phylum Streptophyta; class Magnoliopsida; order Fabales; family Fabaceae; genus Arachis; species Arachis duranensis. Next base: position 127,924,531 of record NC_029774.3, read on the forward strand.
TACTCGGTGTGGGCCTAGGGAGAAAGTAAGGGACAAAGACTAAGGTGGGCTGGGCTGCTGTATGGCCATATGTCGTATGGGTATCATTGTAAACCCTAGTTAAATTAGTAGATAATTAGTCAATAAATTAGTTTTTAATAAGGAAAATTAGAAATGTGAATATTATATCAAATTAGGATAGAACTAATCGAAATGAGAATTTTGACACCAATTTCAAAAAAAATTGGTCTAAGATTGGACCGAACGGGCCAAACCGGTTGAACCAGATCCAAACTGGACCGTGGGCCCAACCGGACCAGCCCTTTAAGTAAAAGCCACGTTCTTCTTCTCCTCATTTTGGCAGAATCAAAGAGCAACATAGGAGAGGAAAGAAAGAACGTCAAACCCTCACGTTAACTTCCGTACGCCGTAACTTCTCCGTCCGAGCTCCAATCGCTGCACCGTTTGCGGCCACGCGTTCACCGCGTTGAGCTCTACGTTTCTACTGGAACAATTTTATAGGTAACTTAATATTTCACTTCATTCTCTTCTTTCCCCCAATTTTCGAATTTTGAGTGGGAATATTGAATTTCTTTGATTTTTGATGTTTTAGGATCTAATTAGCTTGAGGAAAACGTTCACTCTTGCTTATGTGAAGCTTGGGTAAGGTGAGGATACGATAATTCTATTTTAATTTATTAAATTTGATTTTTGAGTATTAAATTAGATATATATGTGTTATAAATATGTATGAGGTTGTGAATAAATAATTGGAGCTTGAAATTGTGAATACTGGAACTTGGAGGAAGCTGATTAGTTGAGGTTTTGAGGGCTGTGTTCTTTAGGAAAATTGTCTTGGAATAATACTTGGGAATCGGCTAAGGTATGGTTTAGGTTTCTTGCATTTAATATATAATGTTATGTAAAAACTTAGGCTAGATGACTATAGGATAAGTTGGATTGCATATGTATATTTACTACTTAGTATCTTGTTGATGAACATAGTTGGTTTGGTGCTTGTTGATTAACTGGTGATTTGGTGAATTATTGATTTGAGGTATAACTATTATGGAGGCTGTTGTGATAATGAGGTATTTTGTGTTAAAAGCCTATGATTTGTGAACTATGATTCTTAGTTGAATTTTGGTTGTTGGATTTGAATATTGTATGAGTATAATTGTTGATTTGAGGTAGATTTATTGTGGTGATTGTTACGATGATGAAGAAGGGTATGTTGAATTGAAAAGAATGCAGGTTTGGACTTGAAAAGGGTAGCAAAGTTTGAGTTTTAGAGGAGATGCAGCCGAAATTTTATAAAAAATTAGAGATTTTGTTTATATGATTATTTAAAAATATTTAGATTCAAATGTTATATGGTTTGATTTTGAGTTATTAAGAAAATGAGTATGTTTTAAGTTTGATTCATTTAGAAAAGAATGAATTATGTTTTGAAATGAAATTATTGATGGACGGAATGAAAGGTGTGACAATGAATGATAAGGATTGAATATGAATGATGTATGATGATGAATGAGATGCGATTGAGAATGATGTGGATATTGATGAATTATAATTGAATTATTTATATGGCTTATGAATTTGAATGATCTGAGATACGAGATTCCCTGGATTAACTGCCGTGGCTTGCCACCACGTGTACCAGGTTGAAAACTCGATACTCTATGGACCCTACGACGTAAGTGTGCCTGGGCATTATATAAATTCCTGGGAATGTTACCCCTATTGAGCAATATTGATTATTTGAGAAAAGCTATGCATATACTCTTGGGGATGCACGTCGGGGGACAGTCTAAGTACAATTCAGACTTGTCGGGTTGGCTGGATAACCGACAGATGAGCCTCATCAGCCAAGGACAGGCATGCATCATATGCATATTACTTGAACTACTTGCTTGTGTCTTAATTAGGTGTGCCTATATGTACTTGCCATGTTAAATGTATATTTGTTACCTGCAGTAATTGTAACCTTCTTGTGCTTGCCTTTATCTGTCTATTTGTCTCTGAAAATGCATGATGTAGTTGGAGGTATGGAGGAATGACAGTATGAGACTTAGATTTAAGGTTAAGTTAAGTTAGGTTGAAATATTCTTAGAAAATCACCTTTTATGGCTTCTGTTTAATACTTTAAGCTCTATAATCTGAATATCGGCGTTCTAGGATTGCCTCTGGCATTCCCAGAACCTTATATATTATGTGTGTGGCACCTTTACCATACTGAGAACCTCCGGTTCTCATTCCATACTATGTTGTTGTTTTTCAGATGCAGGTCAAGAGGCATCTCGTTAGGCGTCTGGACTCTTGAAGCGAAGTGGTTACTAGGTTATTTTGTTATGCTATGGTGTATATATATATTGTGTGTGTACTTGCCTTTCTCTCCGCATAACTTGTTCTTTTTTATCCTCTTAGAGGTTTACGGAGAGGCATGATTATATATGTACTTTTGGATTTTGGATATGTATGTATATATATGTAAATATTCTCCGACCATTCTTAACTTCGCGGGTTGAGTTAGGAGCTTGTTATTTTGTATTTTTGGCACTCTATTCCTACTTCTGTTATCTTATGTTTAATAGCTATGATTTTCTTGGCATGCAAGTAAACTCGTTTCTCGAGCGTTGCGCTTTTATTTTGCGATCTTTATTTCCTTTATTCTTCGAGACTCATAGCATATTATAATTCTTCTGCTATTATATATATATACACATTTTATTTTAGAGGTCGTAATTCCACGGTTGTGCATAGTAAAATCGTAAACCGAACCGAACCGCAATAAAACTGATCCAAAATTCCAAAAAAAATCTAAAATTGAGTGATTTAAAACGGTTTTTGGTTTGAATTGGTGCGGTTTCATAATTTTTTTAGATCGGTTTGGATCTAAACATCCCTACTTAAATACACCAGTACATAAGACTGAGATAAAAGTAACTAACAAAAATACAAAATAATAACTTATAAGGCTTGTTTTTAAGTGATATTTTTAAAGATAAAAAAACAATTTTATATTTAAATATTTTATATAAAAATATCTTTTTATTTAATAATTATATTTAAATACAATAATATAAAAATATTTTTTATTTATTTATAATATTAAAAATATATTTTTAAAGTAAAAAATTCTCTTAAATAAAAAATATAAATGATAAATTATACTTTAAAAAAATATTTTTAATATTTTTGTTTTTATTATTAAAATTTTGTCAAATACATTAAAAGAATGTCTTTTTTCTAACAACCTAATGATATCTAAATGAGTTTGTAAACAATTAAATTTCTATCTAGACTTAGTTAACTATTTGTATTTTTTCATTGATAGCTAGCATGGCCGAGTGTCTGGCCAGTGAAAAATTGCTCAATTACTCTAAAACGGTAAACCCTAAGCAAGGATATTTTCGTTCATGAAAAATAATATTGTATTTCCTTCTTAGCAAAATAAAGGATATTTTTTAGAAATAAAATTAAAAAAAAATTCATATTTTTTTAAACACTATTTTTAAACTTTAATTTTTTAAATTCAATTTTTTTAGACCAAGTTTGTCGCACCCTAACGAATTTTATAAAAATTATAGAGTTCATCTTATTCCGTGAACTCCCTTTAAATTTTTTAAATCCACGTTTTAAATTTGTCCATTATCATTATCTCCAAATAGTATACAGATCCACAAAAATAATGACGATAATAATGGTTGTCATTGTTAAATATAATTTATTTTTTTAATTTATAATTGAAAAAATTCTTCAAAAAATCATATTTGTTGTCTGTATATTTTTATATATTTTTATATACTGTTTGTAGATTTATATACTATTTGAAAATAATAATAATTGATAATAGATTAAAATGGATTAAAAATGTCAGATTTGAAAAATTTAAAGGAGTTAACTGGCATAAAACGAACTCTATAATTTTTATAGAGTTTGTTGGGAATGCGACTAACTTAATCTAAAAAAATTATATTTAAAGAATTAAAATTTAAAAATAGTGTTGGAAGAAATATAGATTTTTTTTATTTTATTTCTAAAAAAAATCCGAAAAATAAAATATCACTTGATATGACGCGCTTTCGATTCTTGATTCTTCTCATGCCATTTGCTTATTGCTTATTGGTTTGTGTAGTATCAGCAAAAGCAATAGTCTAAGCCCATTTATCTGCTTTTATTTCACACCAAAAATAGGCACTCTTCTTAGTGAAAGTTACAATACTTCAATATTGTTTGAAATTTTGAACTCTTTTATATTATTAACCTTGACGCAGTATTTTAGGGAGTATTCTATTAACGGAATTTTTATTGTATATTGATAAAATTATTAAATAATTAATATATTTTTTTT
>NC_029774.3:127929095-127971081 GCF_000817695.3 Arachis duranensis
TGTCAAAAATACTTGAAAAGAAAAAAGAGATATTGAAAATAAATTTAAATACATTGAGGTACTGCATAATTTTTTTTAAGATTTTATTGGAAATGTTTATTTTAGGTTATTAGTTGAATGTAATTTTAATTTTTTATAGTTAAAATTTAATTTAAAAATAATTTTAAATAAATAGTCACAAATCAAGGAGTAGAATAGTGTTACATTATCGTCAGATTCGTAATTAGAGTGTTACTTCTAATGTTTAATCCATGAAATTAGGGTGTAATCGAATTGGCTTGGGTTGGGTTTGGAAGAAATTGGAAACTGAATTGATTAAATTTGATCGTTTTGAAATAGATTGGATAAATATATTTTCGTGACTAAATTCGGACCGATCATGTCAGTTTGCATTAATTTAAATATGGAATTAGAATTAGATTTATAAAAAAAAAAGAAAAAAAGAAAAAAAATTTGCAACGAAGAAAAATAAGAATAAAAAGAATGTAAACAAGGTAGCGTTTGGTAGAAAGATAGAGATTGAAAGACTAAGACTGAGAGATAAAGACTGAAATAAATTTCAGTATTCTGTTTAATACAAAGTGAAAGTCAGAAATTGAAATAAGAATGAAGTTCTAATTTAATTTGTACAAAAGGTAAAATTAGAATTAATTAATTAATTGAAATAAGGATATTTTATGTATAAAATATTATTAAAATTTCAGTATCTGTTTCTAAAAATTTCAATCCTTTGTATCTCCAGTTTTTGGAGATACTGAAATACTTAAATTTTATGAATAGAGACAAAAATTTTAATATCAGTCTCTGAACCAATAAACATAATAGTATAATACTGAATTTTAGTCTCTGAATCTCTATCCCAGTACTTCAAACAAATGCTATCTAATGGTTGAAGTTTAATTAAAGTTAGGTAAAAATTATATAAATTTTTAAAATTAAAGTTAAATTCATAAATACTTTTATGTAATTAATGACATATAAATTTTGTTCTCTTTTAATATACTTACATAAAATAAATGGTATTTTGATCTTTTTATTTTAATATATTTAAATAATATTAATATTAAAAGAATATTTTTGTTTTTTAATTAAATAAATTTTAAATTAAAATTAAATAATTTTAATCTTAACGGGTATTCTTTAGTCTTTTAAAATTAATACTAAAAATATGTTTTGATTTTTTAATCTTTTAATCTTTTTATTTTTGTTTCAATTATAATGTTATAATAGTTTGTTTTAAATATTTTTTGGTAATTTTTTAAATATTATAATAATCTAATATGAATAATATTAATAAAAAATATAATAAATTCAAACTAATCCAAAATAAAATATTAATCTTAGTCTAAACAAATTTTAAATAAAAAATATAAAATAATCATAAATACTAATTTTTTTTAAACTCTTAAAATGAGTTTTAATATTTCAAAATTTCAAGAAGGATGAATGGCCTCCCTTCTTTCTAACACCAAAACCAAAAGCAATAGTAACTCTCTAGTGTCTAGAGTATACTAGTATAGAGGTGGAGAAATTCTTAGATATTCTTCTCATACAAGTCTTATATGATAGAATGTGACATCCGTCCCAGTTGGTCCACCATGAGGCTAGTATAAAAAATGACTTAAGAATATATAGGCTTCCTCGTTTTATATTATTTTTAAATAAAATATTTTCATTTGAGTAGTTAAAAAAATATATTTTTCGGAGTAAATAAAATTATCAACTATTTTCATAGATCTAAACTACAAAAATGGGAAAAAAAAGTTTCTCTTGTTGTAGGACTCCATGCTATGAAAACAATTTGTATGTGTAGATCAGACTTGTGTTTGCTGGGCTAATAATTTAATGAATAAAATAAAGAAGTAAATAACATTTTCTAGTATTTTGAGATTCCACTAATACTGTAAAAAAAAAGCAATCAAAATCATTCTTTTAATTAGGATTTGACTCGAATCAATTGAAAACTTCTATATTTGATTTGTGGTATAAAAAAATTAATTATAACAAAAATTGAAGAGTCCCCTAGAGAAATTAGATGTCCCGAGTGAAGAAGATATTGCTCTATATATATTAACGACGAGAAAACGCAATGAATAGTCAAAATCTAAAAACAACTTATTTTTGGCATGGTGTTCTAAAATAGGAAAAACTTTTCTTTCTCATTTTCCTAATTTAAGTGTACAAAAAATAGTTGACAAATTTACTTTGTTTTGGTATTTTAGATGTGCGAAAATATAGTCTCTTATTTTTTTTAACTGCGAAAACATAACTAAATATACAAAATAGTATATTTTTGTATCTACATTTAAATTGATAAATAATTGATTTTTTTATTTAAATGAAAAAAGCCTTTTTCCAATGTTAGTCTCTAGTACTTCCAAGTCAAAATCCATTGTTAAAATTCCTTGGATTTTAAAATTTTCTCTAAAAAAGATCTAAACATATTATTTTACCATTAAGAATCTTTTTCAAAAGGTCAATTGAAAATGATAAATTCTAACTGGATGCACAAAATCAAATAAAATTAGATACACAATTTTTCTCCTAATATGAAAAAATTGCATTGCAAATTAGAACAAACAAAGTTTATTTTCATATGTGTAAGAATGGTTTTTATTTTTAGAAAAAAAAAAGTGAAGTATTAATTACAGTTATTAATGCACCAACGTATTCAGCATGATTTGATTGTAATATATACAAAAATAAAAAATATATTAGACAATCAATATATTTTTGTAGTTATTTTATATTTAAATCAACATTAACCTAATTTTCAATTTTTAACTAAATATATCAATTCATAACGTTTTCCTCTAAAATTTAACACAAAAATTTATCAATATTCAACGTTTCTTAGTACCGTTTTGTTTTTTGTTTTTAAAAAGAAAAAAAAAAACTTAATTATAGATTTGTAGCCGCATGCCCAAGAAGCCACTATTAAGTTTTAAAGTTTAAAACAAAAAGAAGCAATAATAGTAAGTTGTCATTTGGAATTGGGGCAGCACATAATTGCTTTCCATATTCTAAACCAAAATAGTATATCCAATTAATCTATTTATTTATATGATTTAATGTGTAATTAAAAAAGATTAAAATAATAGAAATTAAATGATTACGAGAATTTCGGTTAAATTGGCGGGAAATGGGTGGGAGGCAGCTAGCGCCTTTTGGGGTTTTGCATTATTTTCTCACACGTGTGGGTCCCATCCTGCATTCAATCTCAACCAACCACCACCCTCCGATCACTCTCCGATCCAACGGTTCTCACCGCATTCCCATTCCCGCCTATCGTACGACACCTATACTCTGCACTCTGCAGCAAAAGAAACGATTTGGTTGGTCTCTTTTCATTTTTCATGAAAATAAATATTTCCTTGATAATTGCATTAATTATTATTTACCCTTCTTTTTCTTTTTCAAATCATCAAAATGTAAAACTAGAAAAAAAAAGCCCTTTTTAGTTTTTATTTTATTTTTTTCCATTTCTTTTCTCCCTATTTCTATTTCAATCGTTTCACATTCTCACAGACAGAGGTCTCTGTTTTTTTCTCTTTACTTCCCTTCAAGCCGCCTCTGCTACTCTCCAACCAAATCTCATTCCAAAAAATGGTATTTCTTCGTTCCTCACTTCTTTTTCAGCTTAATTTTTAATGGGCGTTCAAAAAGTTTGGATTTTTATCTTTCATTCCTTGTATTTTGATTGCAATTCCATGATCACTTCATACCTTATCTAGCATGAGCTTATTGTTGATCATTTGGATTAATCTTTATAAAATCACTTGTCAAGTTGTTACCCAGTAAAGATGCCAGTTTTAAGTGTGGATCGAATTTCCAAATTGAATCTATGGGTTAGGTTGGTTTGTTCTTGTATCTTGTATCTTAAATCTTAGGAAGTAGCATGTTTAGATTTTCTTGAAGAATAATCTGCTGGTACTTTGATGTGTAAAGTTTGATACTTTGATCAGAGATTGGTGAAATCTGTTATTTGCTTTCCTGCATCTGCCATTGAAGGGTTCTTGAACTCCTTTTACATCCAATGACTGAATTTTGCAGGTGGGGAATAATCATTCACAAAGGGAAAGGGAAAGGAATAGAGATTGGATTAAAGTTCTTATGAATAGCAATGGCCACTGTGATGATCATCCTGATCTTCGTTCTAAGGAAAAGAATTTTTTCTGTGTAGACTGTGCAGTTAGAATGTGTAAGAACTGTAAGGAAGCTCATTCCCTTCACAGAAGGTTTCAGATATACAAATATTCCTATCAAGATGTCTTCCGCCATTCCGAGCTGCAGAAATACTTTGACTGCTCAAAAATTCAGGTTTTCTCTTCTTTCTCACAATATTGTATTGATTTATTTGCCAATTGACCTAAATCAATTGAATTTCTTGATATCCATATTCCATACTAATTGATGCTATGAGATGCTTGATTTATTTTGATCTGATTGGTGATGCCCTACTTAATTTGCTGGTGCTATCATAGCTGAAATAAACCATGTTTATGCTTCATTTGGATTTAAGTAGTTGTTGATTTGTTGGACATTGTTGAAGTATCTAATTCACTAAACCTAACTGACCAATTAATAATAGTATGCTCTGAACATGAACCCTTTTTTTTCCTTCCTATAATGGTGACATGATTTTCTTGGCACTGACAGACTTACATATCCAACAATGAAAGGATTGTGCATCTAAAACCCCGGCCTTCAACTAATAAACCTAAAACTTCTGATCTAAGCCCTGATTCTAAATTCAAAGAATACAACTTTTCATCAAGAACAAAGCCGGGTGGTACATGTGAAGAATGTGGGAAACACTTACAAGATGAGCGGAATCGCTTCTGCTCTATTACATGCAAGGTAACAAGCCATGGTCTGGTTCAATTGTATACATGTTACTTATGTGCATTGTTTTTAATTTTGTTTCATGTGTAAATGTTAGGTCTCAGTGGTTCCCTTGGAAGCTCAAAACCAAGATCACAATCAATGTTCACAGAGGAGTTCGGTAGAATCTGCTAGTCAAAGTAGTAGGTTCATCAACACTCCAAAACCAGAAGGTAGTGATTTTACTTTAGATAACCAGAATTCAGAACCAGAGTCATCTTTATCTGAAGCTGAGCCATATGGATGGGTTGAAGTTGTTAACTACAGAAAGCGCCCAAGGAAAACAACCCCTCAAAGGCCTATTTTTGTTTTCATGTCCTAAGATTCGAAGTCATATCACTACTCTAATCAATTCCTTTCATTCTCCGATTATATTTTTTGTTTTCCATTTTTGGAGAATAAGATTTAAGATTTCTTGAACATTTGAGGGAATCTCAACCCCACTGTACCCCATATTGGGATTCAAGTATAAGCTGGGAGTTTGAGGTTTAGTTGCACTGAGAAAAGTAACCAGCTGAGCTTGTACAGCATAAGGGAACAACAATAGTAATCCAAAGACTTCAAAGGGTGCAAAGGGGTTACTCTCCATTCCATCCTTTTCAGTTCTTTATGGTTTAAACTTAGCATCTCTTATGATTGAATGACTCTTTAACAAAAAGAAAGACTCACTATAGTAATGTAAAATTTCATTTCTTTGATTTGCAGTCAGCATAGTTTTAACATCAATTATCTTCTGCACTTTGTGTCCCATGTGCACTAGGCAAAATTATGCATTCTGCAAGGAATAGCTCTTGCTATGCTTTTTCTCTGTAGGATTCCCGGCCTCTGACAGATAATTGATGGGATGATGTTTCAATTGTGAAGAATGAATAATAATTTTATAATGGGGTATGAGACCCTTCACAGTACAGGCAACAACTTGTGCCCATGTTTCCCTCACAACATGGCAGGCAGAAAGGACATGAAAGCTTATATAAGGTTGTTAAGTGAATAAGATGGCAAAGATTTAGTGTCCCCACAATCAATTATAAAGCCACAAATTTTGAACAATGAAGGTTTTCCTCCAAGTGATTTGTGAGTACTATAGTAGACATTAAATGTGGCATGCATTAAAAACGCAGCCCTTTTTAGACTTTTTCTGTACAAAAGAAGTTAAAGGGGGGCCAAATCTTGTGCCTGTGGAAGCACATGCATGATGCATGGTCAAAATAATTAACTTCCTCGCGGCACCACCGACTTTTATCGCACTTCTTTTGCGTTAACGTGCTTGGCTTGACTGCTTCAGGACAACTGGATTAGTATACACTGCTGTTGCTTTCAATTATTTAATTATGTTATGATACTTCTTCTAAGTTCTAACTGTGTGGATGCAGATAAATTAAAACCAAAAGAACCGTGTGGCATTTGAAATATTCAAAAGGCTCACTCATTTTGTTTTTTTAGGTGCCCTTTGATTTTCTTATATTCTATCTGCTATTATTCAAAAAATGTCTGGTTAACACTACGTTGGAAAAGTCAGTACAAAGTTTCGGTATTTTGACGGAGTTAAATTTGATATGAAATGTGTAGCCAACTTTTTCTGCACGCTTTGTGGGAATAGATGGCATTAGCTTCAGTTTCCCAGAATATCTTGTCGTTGAACAGAGTTGAAACTTTGTCGGAAATGACCTTCCAAGTTCCAAGTAGCGAGCCTTTTGAGAACCCTTATCTCCCTCAAGGTTCTGCACCGCAAAAGGATGTAAAGAAAATTACAAGTTTACAACAAAAAACAGAAGAAAAAATGACACAGTACTTATCCTTATCGACACATTAATAAGCCACATAAAGCCTTAATAGAAATGAATTATTGAATACTATCTTGTTTGGTGCAACTTTATACGAAATAAGGTGTTGGCAAGCCGATCTTTATTCAAGAAATCTTTTCTTCTAATATTATATATTTAGAACCCACAAAGTAGACACTAATATTAGTAGCACACTACAAGGTCATTTAGCCAAGGGGGCAAAGAAATATAAAATTGTTACAACACAGATAAACTTGACAAGTAAGAAATTATTTATGTGAAATTACTTGTTCAAATTAAAAACTGAATAACCAAGGTTTCTACATGTAAGATTATGGTATGTCAACGAATTTATGATAAAATATACAAACGCTGTTGGCCAACAAGAGGTGGATGTCAGCAAGTGTAACTTATCCGCAATGAATAGGGAGATTATTCTCCTTATTTTACATGAAACAAATTACTTTTATGCCTCAACAATATCTTTCTCACTAAAATTTATCACAAATTTACGTAGCGACTTAGCCTATAACATGACCATGAATTTAGGTCCTCTAAAATGAAGTTAATAAAGTAGTAAAGTGAAGAGTTAATCACCATTGATTTTGTAACTTCCATGAAATGTGTCCCACTAATTTAATTTAAGAATGATTAACTCCTCATTTTACCACTTTACCAACTCTTCACTTTAAAGGATCTTTGATCCACATGACAATACCAGTAACACAGGCATTCATCTTGCAGCAGTCACATTAGGTCCTCAAAAAACAAAATTGGATGCGTGTAAAACAAGCACCACAATCATTATTGGAAATGAATCTCATAATATGCATTAATCAGATATCACTCTACATCCCCCTCAAGGGAAAACAGGGCAAGAGTCCAAATAAATCAAAGATCCTCTTTTTAGGCACAAGTTCCAAATAAATTGGCGACTACTAAAATCTCTGCAGTAACTCGTGAATTATAATAATGTACTTTTCCCGGCACAAATGATCTTTCCTCCTTTGATTTTGTTCTTTTCTAGAAATAAAGGAAAAGGAAGCAAGAGAGCTTGCTAAACTAGATGCAATGGAAACATAAGTCTACTCATGCTAATCTACTCTCCAACGGTCAAACCAAACCCGAATTTGTAATCTTTTTTCTTGTGGTCAAGCTGCAATGAAGAAATATGAAACCCATGTCAAGGCAAAGCAAAATCTGACAAATTATCAAAGAGATTTTACAGAAGTTGATTTTCATGCGTTCTACACATAATCCTCAATCCTAACAATAATACGGAATAGAAGTTAAGTCCTCTGACCTCTGCAGAAAGTATAAAATTCAGGCCCATGTTTAATCGCTCCTCCAAAAACGCAGCGCAACAACCATTGGAATCAATCTTTCCCCTTAGGCGGCACTATAATGCATAACAAGATTTGGGAAATACATGAGATCACTCATAAACAGGACATTATCATTACAATTTGACATTATTATCCAATAAGGATCGGCAGAATAATGGGCTTCAGGATCACAAAAAGAAGAACTTCAAAATGGCTTTACAGCCAAATAATGAATTCACTAAACTACACAATCCACTTAGTGAAAGGACCTATCAATATCATGAATACGTAATATTAAACTTAATGATCCGAATAACTGAATATACAGTTTTTCCTTTCTTTTTTCCCAATCATTTAATTTATTCATCTGTTTTTCCAGTTGAATGGAATCAGCCAATCAGGGTTAGTTACATTTCTGTATGTTCTCATAATTAAATTTAATATCCATTTTCTTCTGTTGGAATGTAAAATTGAGAACTAAATCCCCATTACAACTCGCAGAAAGCTAAAAAAAATATGGGGTTCATTAAAATTAACAAGGGAAAGCTTTCCATGGTTGATTTTTTTTCTTTTTTTTTTTGCTCTCCTATTGGATATTGTGTTCATAAGGACGATCCCTTCCTCTTATATCTTTAAGTTGTACATCTCAGCTATTAAAGATTCTTAGACAATAAAGTTTTAAGATTGTAGTTTCTTGCCAAAAAAAAATTTAGGGTACAAAAATCTGAGTAAAAAGTAAAAACTAAATATGTTACAAGTGTAACTATTGTTCCATTTTTCACACTAAAGTAGAAACCACAAACACGTAGACCCCACTCTTGTTACCAATTAAAACTTCAGGGAAAAACTATTTCACAGGTCCAGATTATATGGAGGTGCAAACAAATTGCACTGCCAACTAATGGCATGTTCTAGTGGTATTTTTAGCCAAGCAACCGTTATGCACTTTGAAGAATGACTTGTGCATAGATTAAAATATTATACAATAATTCATACAATCTATATGTATATTTAAGTTTGAATGTTGATATGATGTTATTATTGATGTGAACCGAGGTGCACATACAAAGAACAGGGGAACTTTAAAGTGCATCAAGATGTGATGCACAAAAGATAGGCTACAAGTCTGAGTTCATTCCTATGATCCTGCTAATTTTACCAACAGTCACATTAATTTCTGTATTAAATCCGACATCTGACTTAATTCATGGAAGATAAAATATTACCTGTCTTAGTATGTAATCATATCCAAAGCTAGCCGTGACATCTCGTGACAAGTAGTTGCACAGTAACTCAGTCGCTAAAGAAACCTGAAAGATACATTTAAAATGAGAAATAAAAAAATGTTTCAATTGAAAAGCAATATAAATGTAGTTCATAAGCTCATAATTGACTCACCTTCTCAGATACTTTCTGAACATAGCTTGCAAGAACCATTCCAGTGCTAGCAACTTGTGCCGTAGCAACCTGGATGCACATGAATAAATTGATCCAGCTAAATGTTTTACTTAGTTTTTACGATAAGCCAGTTAAATCATGAAAAAAAATGACAATATAATGAAGTGTTACTATAGAACTTATTATAATGCATAGTATGACTGAAACTATAATTTTAATGCTTCCAAGAGGATTACAAGTAGCACAGAATATATGCGAGCCATGGATGTGTATCTCAATGCAAAACAAGATATGAAAATGTGTCTAGGAGAGGATCAAAGAACATCATTGCTTTGACCAATGAACTTGCACGGTTCAGAAGCATCTCATATACAGCTCATCCATACCACATGTACTCAAAAGACTAGAAAAAGACAAGCCTAGAATTTGGCATATGAAGCAGCGCAATAGCAGCAGATCAAATATTCTAAAAAATACAAAGCATTTAAAATAAGGAGTATAATCAATAGCCACAATCCTTGAGCAAATGTAAGCAGTCGAAATTCTTAAGTGACCCTACCCATTTGTCAGTGTTATAGCGAGCAGCATAACCAACACCAGACTTACGATGCTGTCCAGCCCAAAATACCTCCGCGCCCAATGATAAGTTACGAGTCACGCTCTGGACAAAATAAAGTAAATACTTCAGTATTAATTCACATACATCCTTTAATTATCTTTATAGAGACAAGGTAACAATTATGCATCAAGACATGGTAACATCAGGGCAAAAATTGACCAAAGTAGTCTAAATTTATCTAAAATATAAATAAATAGATAAATAGATAAAAAATGCTAATAATCTTCAAAATTTCATTGGAAAAGAATCGTGAGCATAATAACAACCTAATGAAATTAAAAATAGCTAAACCCTAAGAACCTTGGTTAAAGAAAGGATCATACTTTTTTTGGAGAAAGAAAAAAAATTGCAGCACAACCAATATATAATTAGACATTATAGACCGCTTAAAAACTAATACACTGTCTAGTTTTATCATCCCGTACGGATTGTCACTAGAATTTGTGCTTAAAAAAAAGGTATGGAAGTCTTGCATACTGCACGCTGAACCTTTACCTGAATATAACTTGCTCCGAGTAAGGCACCATTCCCAAGTTGAAACTGTGACCTATAGTCTTTTCCCTGTAAAATTACAGTTAATCATATAAACAAAAGAGATGAGAGAGAGAGAGCGAGAGGGGGGCTTGAAGGCAGTTCTTGTGGTTAGTATATAAAACTCCCATTAAGTCACACTAATACAATATATGTCAAAAAAGGGGGAAAAATGATCTAGGAAGGTTAAAGCAATTGACCTTGTAATCAAAGTTGACCATCCCTTGAGACATGTGTGGCTCATTCGTAAGCTGGAGAAGCAAACAAGAAACAGTAGGTTATGGTTAGCCAAAAGGAGAATTAGCAATAAGAAACATGAGAATGGGAAGGGGGTTGTCATAGATCAAATATTGGATGAATAAAAATGAACATAATGCTCATTCAACAACTCTTGCACGTTATCAAGTTAAAGCTGAATCTGTAGTCAACAAAACAAAACAGCACTAAATTCTTGTAAATATAAGGTGTACCAAAATATCAAAGGTTCATAAACAACAGAAAAATTGTGGCATTTCCCTTATAATAGAAAAGGAGCATAAATACCTGAGCATTGGCTTTAAGAGTGAGATTTTCAGAGACCTCGTACTTGACTCTTGCATTGAGCCTTCCATCAGTCAATATTCTCCCCAACAGCATCAACTAAAGCAAGCACAATAATATCATCGTCAATGAGAGTTGGAACTTACAACAACGAAACGAAACTAAGCAAAATCAGAGGGGGGGAAAAGCACCTTGGGATGATCAATGAAGGTTGCACCAAACTCATAGTTAGCGGTAGGGATCTTAATAGTCTCCGTTGACTGAGAAGGGATCTCAGTAGGCCCCATCGAAACGCTGGTCGCAATCAGATTCCAACCAACAACCAAATAAACAAATTAGATAAATATTTTTGCATAATTTAATTTGAAGTCAGCTAAAAGATATGAAGAGGTACCTGTGATTGAGGGAGAATTTCTGGTTGAGCATCTTGGTGAAATCAAAACGCATACCCTCGAAAAGCTCTGGCTTCAAAGAAACTGAAAAGAGAAAGCAGGATGAAGCTTCACGGTGGAGCTCTTCGAAGGGAATAGGACATGGGAGGTTGAAGTAGTCGACCTTCTCATCGAGCTTGGTGTCGGTGGGAGGCGCCTGAGCCATTATTGTTGGTGCAGAGTGAGAGTGAGGTGTGAGGTGTGAAAGAGAATCTGTATCACAAATGAAATGAGTGATTCTTTCTATTCTCTTTCTAAAACCCCGGAAGGCTTCGACGGCTGCCTGCTAAAACCCTAAGCTTCTGTTTCGTAAGCTGCCCGCTTCTCCTCACTCCTCTCTCTCACACTTTCTTTCTCTCTCTCTCTATACCTGGACTGGACCCAACCCGTTGCGCATACATTTCCAACCCGACCCGGATCCATGTTACAATGCTGCGGCCCGGGTTTCTTTCAGTAGGTTCCCCCCCCTTTTTTTTTCCTAAAGTCACATTTGCATTAGAGTCAAAGTGACGATCTAGATTTTGAATTAATTAGTCCCAAAAAATATTAATTTAATTTTTTAAGATAGTAAATAGTGGATTCATCATGTTTTTCTATTAATTTATAAAGTAAAATTTAGCGATAATATTTATATATACTGTTAATTACTCTGATTTGTCTATCTATGAAAGATAGTAATAATTTACTTGTTTTGATGAAATTTATAATAAATAATAAATATTTCACTGTCCAAAACTAAATTATTTTTATGTTCATGTGACAACGAGACATATACCACTATAAATAATGAAACATGAATAATTTCATTGCATTCGTACTATTCATTAACAAAAAATATACATGTTCACTGGTTACAATCTTAAAGGACCTAATTGATATTTTTTTTAAAGACTAATTAGTCCAAAATCAACATATTTGAAGACTAATTGCCAATTTACTCTTTGCATCAGTTTAATAAATAAAACCACGTTTATAAAAAAAATCAGCTGTTGTGTATTTAAATTTATATTTCATATTTTAATATATATTTTATATAAATATTTGATTTGGTAATTCCGTAACTGTTTGTGATGTATATAGATATTTAATGTACAAAAGAAATTGAATGTAATTTTATTATTTGCCTTGCTAATATCATGGAGTAAAATGATTTATAATTTATGATTGACAAAGAAGGCACTTACATTCATTCAAACTTTCATAATTTTATTCCTTCCATATAAACGAATAATTTTAAATTCTTAAACAATGCTTTTATGATGCTCTCATTAGAACCCAAGTCCGAAGCCAAGCTCCAACTTTCTTCTCTTGTTCTCCAAAAATAGAGGGAAAGGTATGACTGGTAGCAAGGTGCCAAAGAAATTAATCATATCACAATTAATACTTCAAAAACTTAGGGTCAGAATGTGAAGCCGAATGCATGCCTTCTGTGTCCTTTAATCGATTCTCGAATCTATAACTGAAACAAATAATTTATTCACTTCGGTCTAGGTTTAATCAACTTTATTGAAATACTACTTGTATTAAAAAATAACTCCAAATACATTGATTTTTTTCTAGAATTAATCGAATCAGATTACAAAAAATTTAAAAAGATAGCACAATGAAACAATTATTTAATACGACATTTGAACTGACTTACTACTCAAGTAACTTTATGATCTATTATTACTTTATTTGTGTGATTGAAGTACTTATAAACTGGACACATAGTACTCTAATGAAAAGCTTTTAATTATTAAACACTATATTCATCGCTTATAGGACAATAGCATCCCACATAATAGACACAAGGAGAGACAGGGAATCAACGATGATTCAATATTTTGTTAACACAATACGCGGCTATTAGGGCCATAGGCCATTGGATCCATAAACAATGAAGCTCGGATACGAGTATATGTTATGAATTACGACAGATTCTGACGATTAACTAATACTTTGACATGATTTATTATTTGAGTGATTGCAGTATGATTTAAACGTAATTTACTGCTCAAAGAAAATTTAAAAGATGGCAAAGCAACACACATTTTCGTATACAAGAAACATAAGTCCACCCAATAATGTACGTGTGTTGGGAGCATTTATAAATTCCAAATAACATTTAGTTTCAAACATACAAGAACACTATCTCGGAAATATACATTAAAAAAGTTTATTTTATAAATTAGATACAGCCAAGGAACAAAATCGTGTCACATTTATCCAGAGTCAGGTTAAGACGAAATGAAACCAATACTATTCCAAAAAGATAAGCATAGAGAGCCTTCAAAGAGGTAAGAGGAATGAATGATGATTGATATTTGGGTATGTGATGATCCTATCAAGCTATATTCCGTTCTAGAGGCTGATATGCTGGGTATTTTGATTTGATTGCAAAAGTTCAACACCACAAATAAAATAAGAAAAAAATTACAGAAACTCAAGCAAACAACCGAGACATACCTACCCTACGCAATGAAAACAGTGAATCACACACCATGATTCCATTCGGCTCCATCAATCATATAATATATCTCAACAAATGGAAACCTCAATTATGCGATATTCGCCACAAGGAACAGAATAAACAAACATTAACAAAAGCACGAACAACAACAAATAATTACGCAGCAGCAGCTAGAAAAACAAATAAAATACGAAACCGGAGAACCATATAAAATAATGTTATACCTGTATTCAAAGGGCTAAATAACTAAGTTCAATTAAAACCGAAATATAGCGTCTCAACGCAGCAAGCAAAATCACAGAACTAAAATTCAAGCTCAAAAGTTTTTAACATAACATTAAAGGTAAAAAAGACGTTTCCAAAACTGAAAGATGAAATAAAAAGAGAGAAATTCCCTTAACGGTAGGACTTCTGGAACCTAGCACGAGCACCACGACCACCGAACTTCTTGGGCTCGCAGCGCCTTGGATCGGCGACGAGGAGGGTTCGGTCGTACCTGACAAGAATGTCCTTGATCTCCTTCTTGCTCTGCTCGTCCACATACTTCTGGTAGAACGCAACAAGAGCCTTCGCTATGCTCTGCCTTATGGCGTAGATCTGAGAAGTGTGTCCTCCTCCCTTCACGCGGATGCGCATGTCAACGCCGGCGAATCGGTGCCTTCCGAGCAGCAGGATTGGCTCGAACGCCTTGAACCGCAGGATCTCCGGCTCCACAAGCTCGATTGGGCAACCGTTGATCTTGATGAGGCCGCGTCCTCTCTTGCAGTATGTGACGGCCACCGCAGTCTTCTTGCGGCCGAAGCACTGTACTTGCTCCAGTGGTTGCTGCGCCATTTTCGTCTTGCTGGCTTCCTCTCTCCTTCTTCTTATTCTTCAGAGGGATTAGGGTTTGGAATGAGCTTGTGGCTGCTTATATATTGTGTCGATAAATTAGGGTTTTTTTTTTTTGTCTTGATGTATTAGGTTTTTTTGAGTTGGTGAATGACCATTTGGACCCTCCTTATTTATTTATTTTTTTGGTAAGGTAAAGGGACCTAAGCCCATGGACCCTCCTTATTACACTACTGTGTCGTGGCTATACGAGCCGGGCTTTGATAAACCAATGCCCTATTTCTTTCACCGGACTGGGCTAAAATAACAATACTAATATCTAGACCAAAAAAAAAAAAACAATACTAATATAGAATAATTAATGGGAAAATTGGTGCCATTGACCATTATGAGACTTTAATTAACAAAAGGACCAATTATATTAAAAGGGTTTAACTAACATATGTTTAGGGTACATGATAAATTTATCATTAATAAAAAATTGATAATATTTTTATTTAAAGAATACAAAACAAATGCATTAAAAACCTGAATTTTTTTTATATTTTTAATAAAATTTTTCTACTAATAACAAGCTTATCATGTACCTTTAGAGCATATGTTAATTAAATCCATATCAAAATTATTAAAAAGGACTATATAGATTATATTAAAAAAGAAATAAATAAGATTTGGAATGATAAAATTATCTTTTTTTTTTGTTCTTTCTCCATTATCTCTATTATCATTGTGCTTTCTTTTTTTCTTTTTTGATATATCTTTTTTTTTATTTTTGTCAACTTTATCTTCTTGTGCATTAATACTTTTAGCAAAGGTAGAACAGAGCTACCTAAATATGATAAAAATATCAGAATATAAGAAGATGAAGTCGACAAAAAAAAAATTGCCAAGAAAGAGAAAGCACATTAAATTTTATTTGTTAATTTTTTTAATATAATATCTATTTAGCTTTTTTAATAATTTTGATATGATTTGTCCTTCTAAGGAGCTGATAGCATGTTTCTTCTTATAAGAACAAAATGTTTATTGGAATAAGGAATTACAATTGTCATATATGGGCTGAAGACCCAATCACTATATCAATGCTCTAACATTAAGTTCCAAGGGTCATATGCATGAATTTTTAAATTAATTTGTGATAGTTAGGGCTGGCAATATATATTTTATTTGCGGATATTTAATCCGGACCAACCTGTTTGGTTAGGGTTGTCTATCTTATTCTACTTGCATCTTTAATATATTATATAATATATATGTAAAAATTATGTATGTAGTGAAGAAAGTGAGTTTTGTACTCACAATCTTCTTCTTATAAAAATTTGAAATAAGCACTAAGTTAGTTGATGATCATATTATTTATAATTTTATGTTGGATTTTTTTAAGATTTTATTATTTTTAATTTTAATTTGAACTTAGTTTTTTATTTTCTATTTTATTAATATGTATGAAATTTGAAATAGTTGAATTTTATATTTATTTGAGTTTTTTTTTTTGTTTCTGTAGGTAGGATCGGGTAGGATACATAATTTAGAATTTTAGAGTGCGGGTAGGATTAGGGTTGAGAGATTATCAACCCGCAGATAAAGTAGGGTAAAATTTTAAAAGAGTTTTCAACCTACAGGTAGGGTTAGGGTAGAGTCTAAACCCTATTCTACTCTATCCATTGCCAACCCTAATGATAGTCTAGCAATTATTTTATTATTATTCTGTTTAAGTAAGTATTAGTGATTTGAATTTTATTTTGTGTATGCAATAATTCACTAGTCATTGGCAAAATTCTTAAATGAAATCTTACTGCGTAAAATATTAATTATTGACTTATCGAGTTGGGAGATAAAAAAAAACATGCATGAACTTAAAAAAAAACAATAATTCTATATGTTTTAATTATAGGGTGGGGCATGAGCCTTGAAGGAAGAAAAGGGGCATAAGGTGGATCCTCCAAATATAGTCTTTCACCATTGTTAGATAAATGATTAGCATTTATTAATGATAAAATTGTAACTTAAAGTATCGAGTAAATTCCCATGCTATATGTTGATATGTAAATCTCATGAGTCAAACAAAGAGTAATGTTAATAAGTTATTAAACAAAACAGAAAAAGAGAATAGCGAAGGTGAATAAAGGAATAATCGTTAAGAAATGTATAAACTTTCACTTGTCTGTAACACCCAAGGTTTCACTTAAAGAATAAATAATAGGCCACGAGATGCTTTTTATCATTCAAATATACGTTGTTAGCATAATTTGTATCGCAAGTTGATTGCTCACATTTTCTCGTAGTTGTAGCCACGACAGTACCAAAGCAGAAAATTTATTTAATAAGCAAATGAAAGAAAGAAAGAAATAAAGAGCAAGAGGAGAGTGAAAGATGCAAAGGAGGTTCCGGCAAGTTTGCAGTGCTCTGAAAGAGCAGAGTCACGTGAGATATGCAAAGATAGCATCAGCGGGTGGATACTCAAACATGAATACGATGATGATTAAGGCAACAACACCCGACGATGTTCCAATTCAAGACAAATACATTGAATACTTTTTGACACTCTTTTCGCTTTCTCCCTCTTCATGCCACTCCTTTGCAATCACATTCACTCGCCGATTCGGAACCACTCGCAGCTGGAGGGTCGCCCTCAAATGCCTCATTCTTCTCCACCGTTTGCTTCGTTCTGTTCCTGGAAACAGCCCTCTTTCCGAGCAACTCCTTTGGATTCGTTCCAATGGCTTGATCTCTCTCCACCCTTGCCATTTCAGGGACACTTGTTCTTCCTCTTCCCATTCATACACCAACTTCATCAGATCCTATGCTCATCTTCTTGATGTCATGCTGGATTCCACAGACTTTGAAGACCAACAACAAGAACAAGTGCTTGAACTGTTGCCGCAACTGCAGAGCGTGATTGATAGGGCCATGGATTGTTTCCCAGTGGGACTAGCAGCACAGAGTTTCATGGTGCAATCGGCAATGAAGCTCATAATCCGCGACAATTTCGTTTGCTACACCAGATTCAGGAAAGAGATGGCGGCGGTTTTGGACAATCTGCTTCAGATGCCATATAGAAGCTGCATAGCGGCTTTCAACATATACAAGAAAGCATCAGTGCAATCAAATCAGCTCTATGAGTTCCATGAATGGTGTAGGGCTAAAGGGTTGTGTGGTTCCTATGAGTACCCTTTGGTGGATCCAATACCACACATACAAATCAAAGCTCTTGAAACTTTTCTCAGCGGTATGTGGGAGTTAACTGAGGACGAAGAGGAGGAGAAGCCACTGATTGATGTTGAAGATGATCAAGTTAGTTGGGAGACACTGTTGGAAACCTCTGTTACTTTTCCTCATCAGAATGACATGATGAGCAGTTTCTTCTTCAGCTCTGGACATGGACATGAAGATGAACAGGCTGCTGCTAGTGCTTATAATCCTTTCTATCAGCCAAACGAACATTGTGGGAGTTTCCCTCGTAACCCTTCGTACCCTTGGGGTCTATGACAGTTTAAAGTCAAATGCAGCTTCACCATATCAGTATTTCATTGTTTCCTCCTTTTGATCATTTTTTTATTGTTGATTGCTGATCATTATTAATGTCAAAGTAGGTGAATAAATTAATTTAGAAAACTTATAACTACAGTATTTGTTCGCCCAAAATAGTTAAGACATTACATGCTAGTTTTTGCTTTCTACATGCCTCCCCTAAATTATTTGAAAATGCAACAAAAATAGCTAATAAATATTATCTCTTTTATAAATGGAAAAAAAAAATTAGTATTCAACAAACGGTTTATCGATTTAATACAAATTTTTGTGTCGATATACAAAAGAATTTAAAGTGAAATTTAATGTCAATAAAAAAAATTAGATGCCATAAAATTACAAAATTTTAAAAATAAAGATATTTTTTTGAAAATATTTGCAAAAAAACATCAAAATATGATTTCTAAAATCCTTTTTTAGAATAAATATTTAATATCTAATTTTTTTATTGTATTTTAAAATTTTTTGAAAATTTATTTGTTGTTACATCTTTTAAAATTATTTTTGTCATAAACTTTCGAATATCGTTTTAGTAATTTACTCTTGGAAAATGCTACATGTACAACAAAATTCAATCTTTGGTCAGCCTTTAATATTATTTAATTATTTTTTAATTAAACATATTTCTATTTTTTAGATACAACAACAACAAAGCCTTGTCCCACTAAGTGAGGTCGGCTACATGAATCAAACGACGTCATTGTGCTCTGTCATGTATCATATCTACAGAGAGACCGTTTACATGTAGATCTCGTTTGACCACCTCATAGATGGTCTTATTAGGTCTTCTTCTGCCTTTCGCCCTTTGTCCATCTTCCATCTCATCCACCCTCCTGACTGGATGTTCTATCGGTCTTCTTCTCATATGTCCAAACCACCTGAGATGCGATTCTACCATCTTTTTCACAATGGGTGCTACTCCAACTCTCTCCCTTATATCTTCATTCCTTATTTTATCCAGTCGCGTATGACCACTCATCCATCTCAACATCTTCATCTCTGCCACACTCAGCTTATGTTCGTGCTCCCCTTTAACCGCCTAATACTCCGTATCATACAGCATGGCCGGTCTTATAGTGGTGCGATATAATTTACATTTAAGTTTTAAAGACACTTTTTTGTCGCATATAAAACCAGATGCACTCCGCCATTTTGACCAACCTGCTTAGATCCTATGATTTACATCATGTTCAATCTCTCCATTATCCTGTATGATGCACCCAACATACTTAAAACTTTTAACTTTTCGTAGGATGTTTTCTCCAATCTTCACCTTTATATTGAGGTTTTCCTTTCTCAGACTGAACTTACATTCTATATATTCCGTCCTGCTACGCTTATGCGCAGACCATATACTTCTAAACCTTCTCTCCATAACTCCAACTTCTTATTTAGGTCTTCCCTTGACTCTCCCATAAGGACGATATTATCGGCAAAAAGTATGCACCATGGCACAAGCTCTTGAATGTGCTCTGTGAGTACTTCCAAGACTAATGTGAAAAGGTATGGATTTAAGGATGATCCCTGGTATAATCCTATACCAATAGGAAATTCCTCTGTCACACCACCTTGAGTATTCACACTAGTTGTGGCCCCATCATACATGTCTTTAATTGTCCGAATATATGTAATCCTTACTCTCATCTTTTCTAAAACCTTCCATAATACCTCCCTTGGTACCTTATCATACGCTTTTTTCAAATCAATAAACACCATATGTAGATCCCTTTTATTACTACGATACCTCTCCATAGATACACATTTATAATTGAAATTAATTTAAATTTTAAAAACTAAAATTTCTCTAACTTTCTACCCACTTTATAGTTAGTTATTGTTTGCTTCTTTACGTCACGATTTTCTTCTCTCTTCTATTCTTTTATCTCGTTCTCCGATTCTTTTTTATAGTGGCCGTAATTTCTTTTTCAATTGTAACACATCTAAAATTATTAACTTATACAAAAAATGTTCTTGAAACACATCCAAAATCATAAATCTAAAATTTAAATTTAAACATTAAAAAATAATTATAATACATCTAAAATTATGAAGTGATATACAAAATATTTCTAAAACACATTCAAAATCATAAATAAAAAATTTAAATTCTTGCCGTGGCCGTAATTGCAAATATAATAGTGTTGACAATTTGAGGATTGTGATTCTTTAAATTGTGATTCTTTAAATTGTTCTTCTACCTAAACCATTCTCCAATGCAAATTAGGATGTTGTACATGACATGCAAAATCAATGTGATTGAATAACAAAACAAATACATACGGTTAACTATGAATCACTTTCTCTTAAACACATCCAAAATACGTGAGGTCCACTTACCAACGAAGAAGGATTAGCAGCGCTAGTGAAGACTAATGCGATGAAAAGTAGGATGAAACAAGGCTGCGGATTGAGCGGCGAAGAAGAAGGCAATACCAAGGACGAACGAGGTGGACGACGGCGTTGCAAAGGAAGGACGCCAGCGTAGACAAATAATCACATAGACGAATTAAAATCTTCAATTTTACTAAATTTATATTTTTGGAAGTGTATTTAAATGATAATCTGTTAATAATTAAAAATAATAAAAATTTTAGTTTTATTCAATTTGTATTTTAGATATATATTCAATTTTAAAAAGACACTAAATTTATTTAAATATTTGTTTTATTTTTTAAAATTATTGTAATAAAAAATTAAATATTGTACAATTTTTAAAAGATACCTAATTAAATTGTTTACTCTGTAGAGGTGTTTTCTACTATACATGCTGCTATTGTTATTTCGTGCATATATATATATATATATATATAGCACAACTAACTAGGAAACGCTCTTCTGCTCCTTTTCAGTTTACATATATGAGCAAACATTGATATATTAGTCGCCAATGGCAGACTCGCTTCATCAATTGAGAATGCACAGGATTCATCCCCAATGGCAAGGCTGAAAACCCCATGTGTATCGAACCCTTTTCATGTCAAGTTAATATAGCAATTCACAAAATTCATGTTTCTTGTTGGTTAGACTATTCATGTAAGTGTAGGCTCAGCAAAATAAATTATTCTCACAATGGTACAGCTAATCACTGGCTATCCAGAATATACAACACTATATACAAGTGCACAAGCCAATTCACAATTGATTGGCATTGCCTTTTAGAAGACCAAATAATTTTGAACAGCTGAAAATTGCAGGATGAGGGAGTAGCAGATAGAATTGATGTGATCCCGGAACCTACTTGCAAGTCACGAACAATCCTGCTTTGATGTATTTTATTTTCGGTGCCGCCGTTTCTGATCAGCTCTTTGCCTCTTCTCATCATCCCATTCTCGATCATACATTCTATTACTCAATTAAGGAAACAACTGCACAACATGATACAAGGAAACCAAACATCCAACAAAAAGCATGTGTATTTGACCTTAGTGACCTAGCTACAACTACACTAGGATCTTAAATTAAAACTCCTTCAGTCATAAAAACAGAGAAAAAGCAGCGTGTAGCCGTGTAGTGCAGACAGGAATGAATATCATGCCATCTCATCAACCAAGGACCACCATATTCTAGCTTCCTTCCATGAACTATGTTACAAATGGAGCAAAAAATGCAGACATGGTAAATAGTCAGGCAAATCGCAGTAAAAGATACACTAACAGACAAGTGATCTTGATATAAATAATTATGCATATAAACCAAAAAAGCACTCTGCAGTATAGGATACGGATCAGATTCACGACGATTCAGCTTGCTGGCTACCTCTTTACCATGAATTCTGAGACCTGGTTCATCTATGTAATTTGCATGTTGGATCATGGGTCCCTTCCTGTCTACCCTGTCTCTTCCATCATAGGCTTGTGAAACACCAATACCTAGGGGTGGAGGTGGAGGAGCCACTGGTGAGTACTCCCCAGGTTCACCAGCTGGCAGATGCTCCCTCTTGAGCTTACGTCTCTTGGATGCAGCATTTAAATCCAACTCTTCCTTTAGAAGATTTGTTTTTTCTCTATCCCGCTCTCTCTCTCTATCCCTCTCCTCAACCTGAAGAATATATGAGCATCCCAACAATTAGAATAATGAAATCCTCCTAGTCATTGGTTGATCTAATCAAAGAACCAGAAGAGAGAAATTTATGTTTAAGAAGCATAACTTTATAAATACAACCAAAAAAAGATTTAGAGAAATACAAAATCGAAAATACATTATTTAAATCATTGAAAAAATATACAAAAAAACGTAAAACAGTAATAATTAAAATCACACCAAATCATGGGAAGCCATATTAACCTAAGATTAAATCTACATATGGTTATGTTTTACATGATGAATGATGTACACTTACCCCAATACCATCTCATTAGAATATTATAATGTCAACTTTTTTCACTTGCATTTTCAACTTGAAGCAAAAGAAAACTTCAACCATCTAGAGAACAAGTAGCACTTTATAGAAATATCATGCATTGTACTCTTGGCTACTGCAGGCAATAAAGACCTAGTTTACGGACAGAAGCATATCTAACCAAATGAAAAACTAACTTTACTCCATTTAAGTTCTTCAACCACGCATAAATCACTAGTACATATGATGCAGATAGCAAAACTAAGATACAACATTGATTTCTACCTTCAATGATAATGCTTCTCGTTCCTCGCGTTTCCTATCTCGAAAATCATCTTCTTTTCTGCGTTTTGCATCATCCTGGGAAACCACAGCCTCTTCAGATCGTCTCCGTTCTTTTTCTTCATGCCTTGGAGAAAGCCTTTGAGAATGTCTAGTGGCTCCGTACCCCCTCCTATCAGCATCTTCATCACGCCTACCACCACCAACAGATTGAGGAACCATATTTGGAGGTAATGGAGGTGGTGGAGGCAGGCTTTGCCCATGGAAGCGATCATCTGCATGAGATTTTTCTATAGATACATCATTGTATCGTAATTTACTTCTATCATCCTTGCTTCTATCATCCTTAGCCTTCTCAGGGAGTCTATTGAAACCCCTTTCGCTACCCCTTTCTTGCATTCTCTCAACAGATCGTTCTCTTCCATATCTTTCGATTGACCTATCCCTAGGTTTCTCCACAATGAAGTCATCTCCACGAGACTTATCCACACGGTCCAATCTCTCCCTGTGCTCTCTTTCATACCTTTCATTTCCTTTGTCTTTTACCCTTTCCAATGGCTTATCCCCTGCCCTGTACAAACCTAGTTCATCTGGCCCCAATTTCTCATCAGATAATCGAGGATCTACAAGCTTCTCTCTTTCAGAGAATCTGATTTCATTCTCCAAATCTCTTTGCTCCGCCTCCGCTTTACGCCGTTTACCAAGTCTATCAGGTTCTTCAGCAGAACTAGCTCTCTTCTGGGCTTTATCAGTAGACTTTGAAGTAACAATTGTATTGTCATGCCTAGGAGAATGAACTACACGTGAAGAGGAACCTCTTACCGAGTCAATAACATCATTTCCATCATCCTTCACCACAGAAGCCCTAATATCAGAAGACTTTACGACACCCATCTCAGCCTTGAGCTCACCACCGGTCTCACCCTTAGTAGATGGAGCTGAGATTTTTGCAGAAGCTGAAATACTGTTACCATTAGCATTGACTGAAGAAGATAAATTAGTACTTCCAGTGTGTCTTCCCTCTGATGCATGGTTTTGTATATCCTTGTCACTGCTCAAAGAACCAGACGCTCTGGCAACAGCTTTACCAGATCTAGTATCCTCTTTTGCAGGATCTTGTTTCGAGGGCTTTGAGTGTGAGCTAGCAGGTGCCGAACGTTTCCCGGAAGCTCTTGACTGAAAACAGCAGAATTAACTTATTATTCTTTTAGAGAGGAAGGGAGGGTGAGGGGATATTTAAAAAACTGTTAATAAAGAAGAAGAATAAAAGATTATGTGTCTAGGTTGCACTAGAAAGAAGGATTCCACAACGATGAATGGAAAGGAAAATGCGTAACTGTACAGCCTAGCTAAGATATAGAAAAGCTACCTCTGCAGCTCTCGGAACATGTTCTTCCGATGCTCTACTTGCAGATTCTTCTGCTTGCTTTTGGTTTTCCATGGATTTTGTTGCTCCAGATTGTACAGCAGGTGAGGGTAAGGTTGATGGAGCATCCAATCCATTTAATGATGAATTACCCTTGAGTTTTGCTTGGCCAGAATCAGATTTTCCAGCTATTGTGCTGTCAGTTCTTTCTACCTTGCTGTCTGCAGTTTTTGTTTTTGTCTGGTCTTTGACTGTGTTTACTGAGTCCAGATGTTTTCCACTGCCAGATTCAGTTTGAGAAACACCAAGACTTATCCCACTTTGTACAGATGTTGAATTTCCAGCAGAAGATTTACTAATAGATGGCACAGGCTTCAACTCAAGATATCCCATACCGAATTCTTCATCAGTAACCCATGAAGGCTGTGTGATGGAAGAGATTGAAGTGTTAAACTCAACAAAATACAGCCATACCTACACCAAGTTAACAGCATACCTTCCTAGCAGCTAATGCAGCAGCAACACCAGTTGCCAGCACCTTAAGATCCTCTCTTTCATCACTTTTAATCTTAGCCACCTACATGATGATAAAATATGTAAAATAGTGCATTGATGTTCGAAATTACTAGCACAAGAGAAGTTTACTATAAAGATAAGTTACCCGCTTTTCAAGGTTTATCCCACTCTTCCGAGTAACAGGGAAAACTCCAGAAATCTTTGTCAACATAATGAGAGAATTTCTAATTTCCATGTACTCACTAGATTCCAAACACTGAATTAATAGTCTGGTTATTCTCTGACTCCACTTCCAGTGTACCTATAAGCAAAGAAATAGAAAATTGATCAAAATAATTCACTTCTGCAGTATTTGGATCAGGAAGAAACAAGGTGCAGGCATAAAAAAATTTGGGAGGACAACCTTAAACATTAAATCTATCCAATACATGTAAGCAGATAATTTTCAGAGTAGCATAAAAGTAGCGCACACTTGCCTTGATAAACTGGCCATATGTAACTCGCTGGCTGTTTGGATATCTATAATAAACAGCAAAGCCAGGCATGTTTCCACACTCACGTTCATAAATAGATTCATCACTCTGAAAAGAATTTAGGAGTTAAGGAAAAAAGATAAAAGAGTACTACTGGAGCAACAATACAAAAGGATAAAAAGATTGCATAACTAATGTTATGCACCAGTAATAATCAATTACCTTCCAATAGTAAGCAATCTTCAAAGTCTCATACAGAAACCTACCAAGCCTGCCTGCCTCATATTCTGTGCAGCAACATATCATAGGTTGTAGAGTCTTACAAATCAGGACATCTATATGGTTGACGGTATTGAAAAAGGGGGTTCCGAGCGAATGAAGCGTGTGCACAAACATAGCACAATAAACAGCATCTGGCATACTGAATGTGCAGCGTGGAAATATACAACGCTGAAGAAACTCCATATTGATCTTCAAAGTGTCAGGACAGGAACTTAACCATTTGTCCTTTTCGTGAGAAAGCCGCCTATGAACTGATGCAACATTCTCTTCATGTTTATGAAGTTCACTAATCAGACGGTCAAGTGATTCTTGAATTCTTTCCTTTTCCTTCTTCCTCTTGGTGATTGCTGAGCTTGAATTGTCAGAAAGCTCCTCCAAAGACTTAAGATTAGCATGCAGCTTGGCTATTTCAGACTCGTAGCGACTTTTTGGAACGTACAAATCATATAGTGTGAGGCCCCAAAATGTTGCATAAAGATCAGGAGAAAGGCTATTCCACGCCACGTAAGATATTACTTAGTACGACTCGATGCACTTGCCGATTAGTAGTGTGGGTTGTAAAATACCGCACCAATTATCCACTTCTAGACTTGGGTTTACTAGATGGATTGGCATCTAAAACACACAGGCACCAAATAAGTAAAAGTGAAACTAGGAAAAAGATTATAACCTTATAGGATTTCGAGCAGAGCCAAGATCTAGAACCATACTGCCAGAATGATCTACAAGATCAGATTCTGTAGATGCATCATTTGCAGCATTATTATCATCCAACGGCCAGCAAACATCAGGACTCCTCTGAGACTTGAAAAGTCTCATCACAGGGCGATATATCAAGAAAGCAACCTATGTCCAGGAAAACGACAAGCAATAAAAAAATAAACAAGTTCAAGCATAATAAATGAATAAATGTTGCAGGTGAAGGGATATAAACAGTTTTCGTGATAAAATCAAGCAGTAGTTATCATGAAATCATGCCCTAAGTTTACAAGACAAAAGTATATAGAATGGGAACACAGACCTCAGGGTCCAGGTGGTAAAGGTGGACCAGGTCATTAAGCGATGGAATGAGTGCAGCATAATTTGATGCTGGAGTAACTGCACTGCAAAGAAATTCCACATATTGAAGAAGAGTTCCATGGGATCTATCAAATTGCTCACAAACCATCTTAATGTATGGTGCATCTGCATTGATGACAATCCTGTGAAAAAAATTAAATCATGAGAACAACATTTTGAGTCTTGGCTCCATTATTTGTACGCTTTCTAATCTTACAGAGAACGATGTTGAGCAATAGGTATGACAGAAAACCAAATGCCAAAACCTTAAACTATGGATAACTCTACAACAGTAGTAAAAGATTAAAAGGCAGCATGGTGCCAAGCATTCTACATTATGGAGGGTGCGGGTAAGAGCCGCATGCAAAAGGTGTAATGCAATCAGCTTAATCTGATGCAAGCATCAATGGCTGATTCCACAACTTGAACCCGTGACCTTAAGGTCACATAGAGACAACTCAATCGTTGCTCCAAGACTCTCCTTTAATGGTAGTCGAAGATTAATACATTATATTTCGGCCACCCATAACAAAAGATACATGATTTACTAGAGCTTATAAAACTTAAATACAACATCAACACCAAAGTTAATATTCAAACAGCAGACAATTGCATTCGCTGCTATATTTTAGTCTTAAAAAAAAAAGTTGAAGACATTATTTTTTACCACACCTGGCAAACTTGCATCTCATTAGCCACTTTCAATCTATTGCTTTCCAAAATCACTGTATTATATACTTTTATGTACCTTATTATTTCGAGTTACTCCAAAAGAAGTTGCTTGATATCGAAGAGTGTCACTCCCTGCCATGGCATCCAGCTGCTCCTCAGTCAAGTTCTCTGTGTACTGGACGTTTGCCATTTGTTGAATAAGTTCCTGAAAATTATCAGCGAAAAAGATTTATCCAACATCAGCATGGAACATTGGCTTTTTCATCAGCAGCCATATAATACACAACAATTCTTTAATTTCAATTTTTTAGGTAAGTATGAAAACCTGCAATAGAACGAGCTCAATTCCTTGCCCCTTTTTTAACTGGTTCACAAGATACTGGAAAAGGCCTCGCAATTCCATTGAAGGGTACTTCTTACACCTACAACGAAACAAATATCATTTGCTCATGAAAACATTCCCCATCTAGTCCCTTTGGAGAATAAGTCAAATACGTCATAATGTTCTACACTACAAGAATCAAGTCGAACTAGCTATAACACGTTAACACCAATTTTATCCCGCACACCCAAAATATTAAAACCCAATAGTATTACAGAAAGAGGTTGAATGTCCAATCTCGATAACTAGAACTAGGTCTGGTGAGAACCCAAACCCATTTAATGTGGTATTGCCACCTATCATAAAAATTCCCACCAAAATGATGAATTAGCTGAATCACAAGTGTAGAAGGTAAATCAGGTACTGGTCACTCACACATGAAGAATTAGCTGAGCACATAACCCATATTAGGTCGAGGTTTTGATCACAATGGTTAGGTAAGTTACAACCCAAATGCTAATGCTAATGTTATTATCATGATGATTATAAAAGAATATAAACCAACACAGAAAATGTAGATTTAGAATAACATAAGCACACAAGACCACAAATCTGCAACTAAACGTAGACAAGACATTCAAAAAGTTTGCCATGCATAGAAGCCAATAACCAATTCACTTATTTTCTAGGCATTCAACATCTAACTCAATGATCATGGTCCCATAATTAATTTTTTATTCAAAGGTATTATTTTGATTATTTTATTTAGCAACACTTAATCATGAAAATTGACACTGCCTTTGGTCTAATTTGTTTCACAGATCACATCTTCATATCTAATTCATTTCTTACATTTCACCCAGCCTTAATTCCACGAGTTCCTAAAGGGAACAAATTTTCAAATCATCTTTTAATTATACAATCAAGACACTTTAAAGAAGGTAACCAATAACCCATTCAACCTACACTTTAATTCACAAAACAGAGGAATTCAGCAATCAAATGCAGCATCACAATACATAATATTATTACAGAGTAATCAGTATATACAGAAGAAGGGAAAGCTAAAGCTAAGGAGATGAGGAGTTAAAAAAAACAAACAAACCAAACAGCTCCAAGAATATCAACCCCAACCCTCCAAGTCAAAAGCATTTTTCTAGTGGAATATTGGCCCCCGAAGTTTCAGGATTAACAGCTATGCTTGCCCAAAATAACACGGCCACAAGAATTGAAGTATCTACCTCCATAAGACCATCAGCACATATTACAAAAACTTGTTATGCCATCCTGTTTTCAGAAGATGGGACTCAGTGGTATACAGACATGATGATGATCATGAAACATCCTTTGCACTTAAACAACTGTTGATCAATCAAAACCACTGATGCTAAAAGTGAACTGAAAAGCAGTATTCTTACATCTTCAACTTAAGAATGAATATACCACTTATCAGTACACTCCATTAGAAGGTGCATTTGCAGAAAAGCATGGGGAACAGCTCCAGAAGAAGTTAACTTCTTTAGAATCTTGCAGCCTCCATTAGCATCACAAGATTAAAGTAATTGCTAATGGAATAGACCACCTAAAGCACGCTTTAACTGAAGGGTCATCAGATCGATCCAAAATTCCAAATCTAGCTATTATCAGCCTAAACAGCTGGATGTCAGCAACAAATAATCATCCCATAACCACCACCCATTGTAAACAGTTCAGGCTCCATCTTCTCTATATCCCCAGTAGCTTACACAACTATGCACCTAATTATAATGAAACTTATCACAAAACAAGCATGGACAAGATTTTTGGTTCACATTAATACATGGATCCATCTCCCTCCTGATCATATCCCATAAATGCCATTAAGCTGTCATTTTGGAACTGACATTAGACATTACCACAAACTGTTGAGATTCAGATAAATCATGTATACAACACAGATCATTCTTCAGACTCAAAGATCCACTGATTTGTAACTGACGTCATTGCCTTTCAAAGCAATCATTTTTTCTTCTCCACAAATTAATTGTACCTGGGAAAGGTCCAACTAAGTGAAAACTTCTTCAATCAGATGATTCTCCATCAAACATGGTAAGTGCTATTGCAGCAGACAGGTAAATTTGTACTCCTCATCTTTTTTAATCTTCCCTTGTAAAATGATATGGGCAGTGGGGACCAATGTAATAGAAGTTTCAACTTTAGATATTGAAATTTGAAAGGGCAACAAAGAAGTTCCCACCCCATTCAACCAACAACAAATATCCATTCCAAAACATCTGTGAGCAAAACCCAGTGGTACATCATATGATTGTCTGTGCATGCCCATGGTTTTAACTGATCTGACATCATGACTAGGTACGAAAAGCTCCTAGTGTCCTGTAATCCCGCATTCGCTAAGGTTGATCTGCAACCTGGAATTTGATACAAGGCATTCTGGATGTTCTAAACTCTATAGGATGACGCAAATGCAGAAAAATGCCATGTTATTGTCAACCATGATTACTAATTCATAGAATAATCCCAATAAAATTAGGATTTCCATAAACTGTTGTATTTTCGCGAATGAAACACCATCACAAAGAAAAAGTAGAAAAGTAGACAAAACAATATATGGGGACAACCTACAAATTTGTTGCTTAGCCATTATAAATAATGCCTAAATCTTTTATCCAAAAAAAAATTAATTAATGCCTTAAATCAGTTAATGGAAACATATCACCAAAAAGATTCAGTCACATATCCTGACAGCAAGCGTAAAAGCATGATAATTACTTCCTATAATTTATCCAGATGCAAAGGACATTCTGCCAAGAATAATAAACCAGATTTTATCTCCCAATCCAATAGAAATAATAAAAGTTAGAGTTGGGAATGAAGCAAATATACATACAGGTGACCCCAAAATGAAGCTAGTGATTGAAGCCAATCTGACAAATTTAGACCATCATCTTTTAGCTTATCACGTCCACCAAGTGCCAAGCGCTCAATCACAACATATTCCAAAATGTCATACTCTAGCTGTTGAAGGAGGGAGAGAGAAAAAATAAGTAAATAGATTTCCAAGTTGAAAACCATCTATCAATAAGAAAACAACTTCACATGCACCACATAGAGAATGCACAAAAGAAATATAAAAATGGAGAAGCACCCCATCTATAAAGAAAAAAAGATTATAAGATTTTCATGAATTATCTTTCTCAAAAGCTTACGTTGTTGGGTACAGGCACATAAATGATTTTATAACTTTATATGGTCACCAACCAAAGCCTCATATGGGTTTGAAGCATTTATAATGCATACGTCCAATTTATCTCGTGCCATAATTTAGCTTTTGTTTAGAAGAATGAGGGACAGCGATAGTCAAATACTAGACCTCTTACTCATAGAAGCCTCAGGCCTATCATGAACTATCTATCCCAAAAGTTTTAGTTGTTGAGAAGTAAATGAATAGACAAAGTTTTATATATTGACAAAGATATATCACTATCAGAATAAATGAAACAGAAACACTACTCAGACCTGCTGACATCACTGATAGATGGATCCAATTAACATGGGAATAAAGTGAAAAAACAAAGAATTTGCACAGACCTGAGTCAAATACTTAAATGCATCCACTACAGGAGTAATCATGTCTCTGTATGCCTCAATCTGCGTTTCACACGCACAGAAAAATCAACATGATAGAACATATATCATCGATAGCACATGGTGATCAAGTTTCAAGGTAAAGCTCAACTAAATCAGCACCTGATGAACAATTGTTCGTAGGACAGTCATAGGGTTAGCATGAGCTAATTTTGCGACCATTCGACCTAGCTGCTTCAAATTCTCCTTTGCCAACCTTTTTAAAATGCGTCTAGTGTCCAACTATAGAAAGAGAAAGTAAACAGTACAAGGGAAATAAATAATAAAGCTTACTGAATTTAGCCTAGGCAGTCCCAAATATATGCAGATCGGTACCTTGGCTGTTTGTCTTGCTGCTAGGAGCATAGGTATGCGCTCATCATCTTTCTCCCATTCACCATATAAACGATATCGCACCTAAATAAATAACACTCATCAACAAAACTAATTGATAACTGCTAACAATACATAGGGTAGACAGATGAAAATGTATAAAGTATAACCTCATAAGGGAGGAGACTCATTAGTTCCCAAATTTCCTGGCCAACAGCTGGATTGGCAGGAATCAGTTGCAAAGAAGGTAGTAGGCAAGCTCCTAAAGCATCCTCCACCCTTAGCCTTGCATCTTTCAGGTGTAGATGAGGATTTCCAATTCCAGGAAATTGAGAATTCAAGGCACTGTCGCCATGACTAACAAGCTCAAGGGCAGAAAAGTAATAACCTCTCAGCACCCTACAAACCTACTTGGTTTTTAGGGAACAGGCAATGAAGGGGAATCATTATTACCACAAAGCACAGCAATGAAAATAAAGTAATTGGAAAATAAAAACTTCATGCACCTTCTGCAACAATATAGGGTCACGGTAAAGGTAGGGTCCAGTACAAGCAAGCATCTGAAAAAGCTCCTTCGGAAGATCTATGAAAGAACTTCGTCTTGAGGAGTTATCTACATCCATAGGATCAGTACTAACTCCTGTAGATAATCCAGAGTTTTGATGATGTGCGTGCCGAATAACATCATATGCTGAAGAAATTGTCCTCTCAATGAGCCTGGATGAACAACTGAATATTAATTAAAGGCCCAAGGATACAAACTGTTTGATGTATGCACAAATACACAAGCTTTCACCATACAGATATCCACATTAACATTGGGTGCTTCCCGCCAATTTCAATTTGGAACTATTTCTCAGGGTATATTTCAAAAGGCTTTCATATAAAAAAGGACGCAACGTGGTGGAGCTTGCAGTAAATGCACTCCTCTTGGGTTTGGCTGGTGGTTTCGTTGGATAAGAATCTCTCCACGGCCTCTCGCCAAGTGCAGTACTC
The DNA here is from genome assembly GCF_000817695.3 of Arachis duranensis. Classification (NCBI taxonomy): domain Eukaryota; kingdom Viridiplantae; phylum Streptophyta; class Magnoliopsida; order Fabales; family Fabaceae; genus Arachis; species Arachis duranensis. Next base: position 127,961,686 of record NC_029774.3, read on the forward strand.
ATGGTATTACCAGGATATGCAGAGGCACTGCAAATAATCTTTGCATTCTTGAATCTTTTCTTTTGTTGTTTTCTAACATTTATACTTGGATCTTCCCACCCTCAAGATGTACTATCCCTCTAATTGTCTAACCGCATTTACAATTTCGATTAAGAATATAGAAACCACCATTCGCAATGACATGTATATCCAAATGCATTGTGCAGAAAATAAAATAATAACAAGAAATTCAATATATGCATTCAATGGACATTTCCATATATAGATGTAACTCAAATAAGTTCTCAATGCCAGTGTCTACATGACTCGAGAGATTATGAACAAGCATTTACCTAAACAAACTCTCACATATTTGGATATGTTCCACTGCATTGAGTGGTGACAGACGACCAAACAGCATATGTGCATGATACCTGCAAAAACAAAAATAGAAATCTAACGATAAACTAAAGAGAACGTAAGGATCCAGTCAAGCTATAGCTTAGTTTATCATGACTGGAAAGGAACTAAATCTTACATCCATAAATTTGAGATCCATCATATTCAATAACCACATATTATACTAATGAAGTCAGAGGGGATGGCAACATTCAAGTAAACAAAATGAACGAGAAACTTTACGGAAGATGGAATGAAAAGAAAACAAAACAATAGAGCATTTACTATAACACCATTTACCACCACATATTACATGCAAATTACAAATCACACATACCAGTCATCCACCGAAAGAAAGCCGGTAAGCAAGCCCAAAGTTTGACTGTTTTGAAGCTCAGACTTTCGCTCTTCAATTGCATCAGTTTCCATGTCTATAGCAGCAAAAAGATCTATTGCGACGTCACCCTGTTTTTCATCATCCATTAGATCTTTGCCAGTAGCAGCAAGGTTTATTCTTCCAATTTTGTTAGCCTGTGAATGATATTGTCAAACTTCAGGAAATTGCACTAGCCAAAAAATAAGAGAAAAACATAAAAATCAAGGATGGACTGTTCATCATAAGCATTCATAGCATAAATACCTCATCAAGCCGCTTGGAAGAGAAAGTGTTATAATGCTCAAATGCTTCTTCATCCTTCGGAAGTAGATGTGCATATCTTCAATCAAAATGATAGTTACAAAGCTATCTTATGCATTGCATAAATAACAAATCATAACATAACCAAGACCTAGATGCCAATAGCATTAGCACCTCAGCCGAGCAGAACATATATTTGACACAAGTTTCTCGATAAATAAATTATGGCAGTTATATACACTAAAAGCTAATTTCAACCACTCCCATCCTACTTATCGAGTAATTAATTACTTGAAATATCTTTAACAACACAAATAGATATGCTTTTCCCATGCCTAAATACCGGAACATCATCACCATTAACAGCATGGAAGTCTTCTCCAACTAGGTAAAGTGGGTTACATGAATTGCACAATTTTATTATGCCTTCACTATTTTAGTGATCAGATTTGTGGTGTCAATCGTAGAAGAAGTGAACAGAGTGCATCAAACTACAAAGTTGACCATCCTTATTATATCTTAAACTACAAACTACTCAACTTTGGTATGATTATAAAGCATTCCTCATCTGCATAACAACATTTTCCCCACAACTCTGAAAATCAGGAATCATAACCCATGACAAAATTAAATTTGTATATATCATCCAATACTAGCTTGTTTCTAATAGTCAAAACAGACCCAAATATTGGATTTAAGTTGAGTATGCCTTATGAGAATGCAATATGTGAATTGTGATTCTTATGCAGCACATGAGCACATCTTACATGCTATCAATATCAATAAAATCTTGTTTCACCAGCAACGCTGTGAGCTTATAGAGCCCAAAGGGAACAGGGCAGCTGACTTCCATGCGCTGATAATATTGAAACTTAAATCCAAGAATCTGTGAAGCATGAGACTGCAACCAAAAAAAAAAAAAGATAACACCAGAGTATTAAAACTTGTCTAATCAATATCAGATTTTGAAATAAGAAAAACTTAGAACAATAACCTTGGGGAAAATAGGAATCAGCTCTAGAAACACACTGTTATCGGGTTGAAGTTCAAAACACTCAAGAACCTGATCAACAAACATCAATAGCCAGGTAAAACATAAAATGAAAACATAAATAGGCAAGTTAACTATAAAAAACGAGAAAGAAAGAAAAAAAATCAAATTGAAGAAACTTACAATATCAAAAACACGATTTGGATCCAAATCAAAATGGCCAATTAACGACTGCAGAATTAATCAAAATCAACACCAAAGTCATCATCATTAAATACAGAAAAGGACAGTGGGATTTTCAAAGTCATTGAAAGCATCAAAACCTTAATAATGCCAATTGTTGCGGCAGATGCCTTTTGAGTTGGAGCTTCGGAATCTCGGCAAAGAAGAGTGACCTACACAATTAAACTGAACTGAATACAGCATACCAAATCAAACCATAATGACCTAGATCGTAACCCATCTTAATAGTTAAGTCATTGAAATATAAAAACACTGCAACTTTAATCTTTAAGAAATGAGCTTCCTCCACCTTATCTACTTTCTTACCAAACCACCTAAGGTGAAATTAAATAACCTTCCACACATAGGCACTATACTAGCACTCTCCAATACATACTTTTAATATTTTTTTTACTAGTGTTTAGTCATCAAACAACAGATGTTCATTCCTAGCCTCACTATATTGAGCTTATTCTTTTTAAGCTTTTCAGTGCCCAATATTCAATCCTCTTCAACAATTGTAAGTCTTGTAGCTATGTAGTATTTCCCCCCTATATTTGAGGGGTGATTTCCTATCATAAAATAACACCCAAAACCCTCTTCCATTTGATCCACCAAGAATGATACCTACAATTTACATCACCTCAATTTTCCAATTGTTTTGTAGGTAAACAGAAGATGCTTAAGTTGTCTGACACGTGGTACAGTATGATCACCAATTTCTACCTATAAGCTAGAATTAATATGTTCCTATTATACTATATCTTCTGTCACGATAACACCAAGGAATAAAATTGTGAACAAAGTTTTGAAAGGGAAAACAAATATAAAACATTGGACAAATAAGGGAACAGTCAAATTCACTTCAGCCAAAATCACAATAATAATAATAATAATAATAATAATAATATTAGTTAAAATGAATTTGAGATCATACCAGCTTTGCATAGCCCTCACTCTCTTCTCTAAGAAGGTTAAATTTGGTTTGTTGATAAAGAAGCCGTGTATTAACTCTGACCTGAAATCAACAGCCCAATTGAATCAAATACATGCAATCACAAAGCTTAACAATAAACGCCAGCCTTTGGCAAGAATAGTTCGATTTTCATGGTAGTCTGCAGCTAATGTAATTAATAGGTGTATCTTGTGGCAAATATATTTCTAGCAATTCATTGCTCACCTCTTTTCCCTTCAAATCCTGAGCCTTTATTTTGATCATTTCAGCCTCCCCCAAAAACTCTTCCTGCAAATTGTGTAAGATAGAAATAAAAAACCATGTTAGTTCACAAAAGACTACATCTCAGTCCCTCACAGTTGACACTAACCAAAAGCCTCAGAAGAAATAGAAAGTTAAGTTACACAAAGTATGAATGATGACGGAAAGAAAGGAACAAAAAAGGCAGACCTCACAACGTTCTTGAAGTAGCCTAACTGGAACCAATTCAGATTCCACAAGCCATCTTGCCTAGAAAAATTAAAGTCTATAAGCAATGATATTGAAGAAAAATTATAAAAAATTAAGAACCGTAATGTTTAATTTGAAGATGTAAACATGCAGAGATCAACACGGTGGGATCATAACTGACCAGTTTAATGAGTCGAGATCGAAACTCTCCCGACATTGTATGCTGTATAGAAAGAGATATACATAAGTATAGTATCGTGCTGACCACAAACGATGAATAACTAACAGTCAACTACTTAAAATTGAACACTATTCGCTATCAACACAATTTACAATTCTTTGGGAATAGTCATCATATAAGCCATGATTTCCTCTTGCCACAACAACTGAGGTAAAGTTGTAAAGGAACTCCAGCTCAATTTGATGTTCATGCAATTTGAAACAGAAAAATATACTTAACTCACCCTATCCTTTACTAATAACAAAATTGAACAACTATAAATGGTACCAGATGAGGAGAAAGAAAGCACAATATAACTTAAGGAGGCTCACTATTCTCATTACAGAAAAGAAAAATGAATGACATATAATGATCATTCCAATTCCAATTTTTGAACATCGACCAATTTGCAGGTGTAATAAATTAACAACTACTCTTGAAAAAAGAAAATCAATAAGAAAGAATGAGAGGGGCTAAAAACAGCTTCAAGCGGCGGTAACTCACATCTTGGGCCATTTGGGTCACTATATCTGCAAAATTTGAAGCTAATTTCTCAGTCGGCGGTCTGTCGGAGAATATGACAGAATCTAACGCTACTTTACACTTCTGAAACGGCAATTCACCCCGAACCTGACATCAATCCAGGAACAAAAATCAGCTCTTTATCCCAGAAACAGAGAAATAAAGCTCTGAATTCACCACCAAATTTTTAAATTTTCCAACGCAGGGTGCGAAAGTTTTAGGTAAGAACAGATGTATTATGAATGCAAAAAACGACGGAAAGGACGAACCATAGTCCAGCAAAGCTCGTAGAGGAAGCGTAGCGATGGAACTGGTTCGGAAACCCTGAGGGCAGGATTGCCACTCTTCCATTCGCGAACACAGTCCTCCGTTACATAAATACACTCTATGGGTGGCAGAGACATTGTTCCTGATTGGAAACCCTAGAGAGAAGCGTGAATTTTGATGTACGGAGATGAATCGGATGTGAGGGTTTAAGAAGAGAATAGCATTTCCATGGATGAGTGTGACAGAGCAATGCGAAAATTTTAGGGTTTTCAGAGATACCCAGGGGGTTTGCTTTTCGCAACAAGTTGGAGTTGCCGGTGATTCAGTTTTACCCCCAAACAAATATAATATAAAATAATATATTAACGATATACAATTATCCATTAAAATTAAAATTAGTATATAAATTTATATAAAAATATATATTATTTAATAAATTTTAATATATAAATAATATTTTTAATATAAAATATTTGAATAAATTACTAAAATTATTTTACCTAATGTTAAATATATATTATTAAAAAATAATTTAAAAATTTGATAATTTTACACTAAATAAATTTTTATAATTTTTTATTAAAGACCAAAAATACTTTTAAAAAATAATATATATATATATAGATCGAATTTTTATCCTTTTTTATATGTACTTTTATTCAAATATTTTTACAAATCTTTTTATCAAACTTATAAGCAATTTGCAAAATATATAATTTATTTACTACTTATAAAAAAATATTATTTTTAGTTTTTTTGTTGTTTTTATAATATTTAAAGAATATTTTTGTTATTATAAAAATAAGAGTTATTTGTATTAGTGTCTCAAAAATCGGATGTGATTTTAATAGTTTATCGTAAATATATAATATAAAATATAACCAAAATTATTACTTTTAAGAAAATTTATTTTAATAAATTCTAAATTAGTTTTATTTTATCTTGCTAATATCCCAATTAATAGTTATATTTGAGAAACAATAAAAAATTATTTTAAAACGGTTTAAAATTATGTTATTTTACATTTTTTAATAACACTTATTTTATTTTATATCCATTCATTATTGTTAAAAGAATGAAATAATATTAGATAAAAGAAATATATAATTTTAGATATAACATACATAAAATTATAAACTAGAAAAATTAACATATTTTATATTTTTGTATTAATAATCTCTTTTTTTTTTAGGTATCATTTAGCTCGATAAATTTATGAATAATTTAGGTTTTAATTATTTTGTTGGTTCTATAATTTCGTAAACTTTTTAATTACGTCCTTATATATTTTTTTAATTAAGTTCTTGTACTAATTTTTTTTAATTGGATCTCTATATTTTTTTGTCTTTGCACCAATTTTATTTTTAGTTGGATTTCTATATAATTAAGCTAATTACTGCTAAAAGGGACCTAAATGAAAAAAAATTAGTACAAAGACTCAATTAAAAAAAAAAGTATAAAGACTAACAAAATAATTAAACCAATCATTTATTATAAATTTAAACTTTATTTAATAGTTTGCAACAAATAAATTATTCCGAAATATAATTTGATACACTTATTTAAACCGCGGAACGAACTTATCACTCCACTAATTCAATTTAATTTATACTAATAGACTCTAAATTAATATATTAAGTCATTTGAAAAAAAAAAGATTTATAGATGGTAAAAGAGTAATAATGAAAATATTTTCCATTCACAATTTTTCTCCTTACAATTTGTCATTAAATTGACAATTATATCTTGAAATTATTCTTTATTTCAAATTTTAAATAATTGTGTATTTAGTTAAAGCAAAATTAAAAACAATGATAAATCTAGAAAATTAATAAAAATCAGTTAATAATTAATTATTACAAAATTTAAATATATCATTTTTAAATATTTTAATATACAACTTTTTTCTTAGCTGACTTTTATTCTGTGTTAGAATAAATAGCTGAAATAACCTACAATATGTTACCCCATATATATTGTCATTTTCATTTTATATATTTCACCCTTAGTCACTTATATATATTATTTTCATTGCATTCCTAAATGAATACGCACGTTGGAATAACCATTTACGTCAATATCGATATATCAATATATCTATATATCTATGAATCTATCTATATCTATAGAATATATAATGGAAATATATTATATTTGGGGCATAACTTTTTTTTTCTAAATACTCTTTATCATATATAAATTTTATAAAAAAATCTTTATCTTTATAGTAATACAAATGGGGAGTCTATATGCTGACGTGGCGCTCATACATTGAGTCTGTGAGCTTATTTGTTTACGTGTCGTCACTAGAAATTTTTAGAATTGTATTTATAAATTATAAATTATAAATTATTATTTGCCTAGGTTGTTATTTTCAAATTTTAAGTTTGGGTTGTTTTACTTAAGTTGTTATTTTTTAAATTTTAAATTATTTTATTTGTTTGGGTTGTTTTACTTAGGTTGTTATTTTTAAAATTTTAAATTATTTTATTTAAATTGTTATTTTTTAAATTTTAGATTGTTGTACTTAGGTTGTTATTCTTTACATTTTAAATTATTTTACTTAGATTGTTATTTTTTATATTTTAACACTATTTTTTAAAAAAATTTGTTGATTTTTTTTTAAATTGCAGCTACATAAATTCTTTTAAAAAAATTTAGAGTTTTAAAAAAAATTTACATGTTAATTATACTTCGGTTGATTCACGTTAGTTTAGAGTTTTTAAATTATTGTTTGTTTAGGTTGTTATTTTCAAATTTTAAAGTTTAGGTTGTTTTACTCAGTTTGTTATTTTTTAAATTTTAAATTAAAGTCAACTAAATTTAAGAAAATTTAGTTATGATGCAACTATAAAAGTATAAATTATGAGACATGTAAAGCACCACAATTTAAAGTACATCAATCCCTTTCTTTTCATATATCCAGAATCTCTCTACTTATTCCAATTGCTGGTATTCACAAAATTGTTGACATCAATCCTACAATCAACAATTTGTGTGTACGTATACGAGTGATACGGTTATGGACACTACCAAGTTACGGAAATTCTCCATTGCCATACTCAATTGAGATGGTTTGGCTCGATGAAGACGTAAGTTTTCTACTAATATTTATCTATTTTATATTTTAAATTTATTTGTTTATTCCCATTTAATCATTTTTTTTATTTTTGTTCATTAATTCTAGGGAGAAAAAATACACGCCTCAGTTAAGAGGGTTTTTGTGTCTCAATTCGTTAATTTGCTGGAGGAAGGAATATCTTACCAAATAAGATATTTTGGTGTTTGGACTCAACAAGGGTTACTTTAAGACTACACATCATGAGTATGTGGTTAATTTAAACCAACGTACTGATGTGCACAGACTTCCAGAATCGTCAATCCCACGATATGGATTTAAGTTTGTGAGTTTTGACACTCTCAATGCTCCTAGGTATGATTGCACCAATTTAGTTGGTAAGTTTATTATTTTAGAAAAAAAATTAATCTTTATCTTTATAGTAATACAAATGGGGAGCTCATTTGCTGACGTGGCGCTCATACGTTGAGTCTGGGAGTTTATTTGCTTACGTGTCGTCATTAGAAATTTTTAGATTTATATTTATAAATTATAAATTATTATTTGCTTAGGTTGTTATTTTCAAATTTTAAGTTTGGGTTGTTTTACTTAGGTGGTTATTTTTTAAATTTTAAATTGTTTTATTTGTTTGGGTTGTTTTACTTAGGTTGTTGTTTTTTAAATTTTAAATTAAAGTCAACCAAATTTAAAAAAATTTAGTTATGATGCAACTATAAAAGGATAAATTATGAGAGATGTAAAGCACCACAATTTAAAGTACATCAATCCTACAATCGACAATTTGTGTGTACGTATACGAGTGATACAGTTATGGACACTATCAAATTACGGAAATTCTCCATTGCCATACTCAATTGAGATGGTTTGGCTCGATGAAGACACGAGTTTTCTACTAATATCCTTTTATCCATGACTCCAAGGTTATTTATTTATTTTTTTAAATTAAAGTCTATGTACATTTGATTAGATATTGAATAAGTCTATATTTAACTTTTTTTTATGTTATTTTCTTTTTTAAGCAGGTATCGAATAAAGCTTGGTGTCATTGATGGTTCTAACGTGCATGTTATGTAGTCTTTGACAAAGAGGTAAAACAAGTTTTGGGAAAGAGCTGTGTAGAGATACTTGATCCACTCCTATTGGTAAGATCTAACCAATATTTATTTCTAAAAGCATTAGTGAAGATATTTTTATTGGTACTTTTTATATTATTTATTATTAATATATTATGTAATACCCTGCAGAAAGGAGATCTATCGGATACACCTACACTTTTACTCAACCTAATTGATAAGATCTTTCTCTTCATCATTGAAGTTCAAATATATGATATTTCATATTTTTCACCTTCTTATAAAGTTAAGAAGATGACTAATAATGTGGATCTCATAAATAAATTCAAAGAGACTCACCCTATTCAAATTGTGAGTATATATAAGTGTACTTCTATTAAAAATTAATTTATTTTTTGCTTTCTTGGTCATTAGTAGTATCTAATTTATAAATAATAATTAATTATAATTTTAGGATGTTGACTACACCGGTGATTTGTTTCCAATTTCAAAGACATCCACAATCATTGAAGGAGAGAAAGTAGAAGGTACTAAGGTATTTGTTCAAAAAATAATTTTTTTTGTTTGTTCTCTAAAAATTAGATCTTAATTTTATTCAAAAA
>NC_029774.3:127972863-127980334 GCF_000817695.3 Arachis duranensis
TACTATTTTATTTTTTTTAATAATATAAAAAATTTGATAATAAAAATGTATTATGTATAATGTATATATATTTTTAATTAGAAAAATTTATTTATTTGATATTTTTAGGTATATATTGAAAGATGCAAGAAGTCCAAAGAGAAGCAAGATTATATTGAAGAGAAAATTGATATTAAAAGACAAAGAAAATACAAAGTGAAGCACATTTCAAGGTAGATTTCATATAAAAAAATAATTAATTATTTTATCATTTTTTTAGGTTAGAATAATATATTTTTTTATTTGGTATTTTTAAGTATGTCAGTTCTATATATTTAGTTTTTATTGGGTATACAAAATAACTAACATGTCATGAGTAGTTTGGTCGAATGAAAGCCCATAAAATACAATATTTTCTATATATTATTTAGCTATTGACAAGTAATAAATTATTAATTTACATTGTCTTCGTAATATGTTACTAAATTTGTTTACGAAAAAATTACAGAAAATTCGAGTGATAGTTTCAATGGTGTGCATTTTGAGTCGGTGTTGTCGAACATTACAAATAGTATTAATACAGATTTATTTTTAGATTTTTTTTGTTGGAACTTGCTTATGTGACATGCACTTTATGTATTTTGATTTTTCTACTATTTATTCAATTATAAACTTTAATAGAAAATATGTTCAAAAATAATATCTCGAGTTATCTTATTAGGTAATAATCCAACATCATATCGATCAAGGTCTCCAACTACTAATCTACACTCTGTAGATGAAAAAGAACGATGTTCCAATATTAGTGATATTAGTAATTTGGGTATCACACGTGAAGCATATGATAGCCCATGTCATCAGACAAGTCAGCAATATCTTCAACAAACATCAAACCATATCGACCAATTACAAAGCCAGCGTATGTTAATATGCTTTTATTACTTAAAGACCAAACATTTAACTTTTCAATTGGTCTATTAAAAATAATCTTTGGTATATGCTACATAATTATTATAGATTCATTACAGTACACAAATCGAATTAGATTGCGACTGAATAGGAAGACTATGCTACTTCAAAAGAGACATGGTAAGATAAGCATGATAGATTGTAATTATCACAAAGCTAAAATTTTACTTCTTTTATCTTTAATATTACCTTCATAATATATATTCATAATTCAGCTGATTCAAATATTTAACATATATTCATTTTTTTATAATATAAATTACTTGATGTATTATCTCTAATGATTACAGGAGCAAGTACATCTAATTCAAATTTAGATACTAAAAAATTAGAAGAAGCGTGCATAGCCAAAAATATTACAATTAGTTATTATCAGTGTTAAAAATAATTATTAACAATAATTTTTAACACTGATAAGTATAAAAATAATATTTATAAAAGATTACCGAAAAATACAATTTATGGATTAAAAAGATGAGATCATATAATACAATTTTATTGTGCCAACCTCAAGATTTAAGTTTTACATGCACGTTAATCAAACAATAAGAATTACAATAAATCAATGTTCAAATACAAAAATTATAATATATAACCATATCTTAGTTTGAATTTTAAAACTTGAACACTAAATAATAATTGTTTGTTTATAAAAAGCATAACAATAGTAAATAATAAAGTGCTGATATTGCTACTTCTTAAATTACCTATATTCTCAGCAACATCGAATATGGCTGGGTCAGGGGCGGAGCTAGACTAACTATTTAGGGGGCAATGTTTAATAATTTACTAAAATTATTACCTACTGCAAAGTAAAAGTGAGAAATTTGAGTGAATGAAGATATCAGAGAAGTCCAAAACAGGATCCAATTTTGAGTTCTCAATATGTTGTATGCGAGGAAAGGTACAACTGCCATTTTGAAGCACTTGATCGGACGCTCAGGGATCTTCTGTCAGTTATCGATCAACATAAGACACATCAACCATTTGGTGGTAAGGTTGTTGTTCTAGGAGGTGATTTCAGACAGATACTTCCGGTGATTTCGAAAGAAAGTAGACACGATATATTGGCATCCGCTATTAACTCATCTCAGATATATTAGCATCCGCTATTAACTCATCCTAGCTGTGGTCATTTTGTAAGGTTCTGAAACTGCATACGAATATGAGGCTTCTAATGTCTTCTTCGGATCAAGATGAAGGTGAAATGAAGAGATTTGCTAATTGGATACTTGATGTTGGAAATGAAAATATTGGCTCTGTTGTTGGTGATGAATCAGAAGTTGAAATTTCAGATGATCTATTGATTACAACTGCTGATGACCCTCTCTCTCATTTGGTAGACTTTGCATATCCAAATTTGTTGCAAAACATGTCAGATTACAGGTATTTTCAGAGTAGGGCAATTCTTGCACCCACGCTTGAGAGTGTCGAGAAGGTAAACGATTTTGTCTTGACAATCTTTCCGGGGATGGAAAATGAGTATTTGAGCTCTGACACAACATGCCAAGCTGATGAGAATGAAGATGTACAACAAGAGTGGTTCACACCAGAGTTCCTAAATGACATCAAATGTTCGGGACTACCCAATCACAAGTTGACTTTGAAGTCAGGAGTCGCTGTAATGCTATTGCGAAACATAGACCGGACTTCAGGTTTATGCAACGGGACAAGATTAATAGTTAACAAACTTGGCAGCAACGTAATTAGAGCGGCGGTAGTGACCGGTAGAAATATTGAAAATAAAGTGTACATTCCAAGAATGAACTTGATCCCTTCAGATTCAGGATTGCCATTTAAGTTCCAACGGAGACAATTTTCATTAACAGTATGCTTTGCAATGACCATTAACATGAGTCGGGGTCAATCATTATCACATGTACGGCTTTATTTGTCAAAATCAGTGTTCACCCATGGACAACTTTATGTTGCTTTGTCAAGAGTTAAGAGTCACAGTGGCCTCAGGATTTTAATTATAGACGAAGACGGCAATCCAAAGTCATCAACAACAAATGTCGTGTTCAAAGAGGTTTTCAATAATATTTAGGTAAGAATAATATTATTTTTATTTTAATAGCATGTTATGATTTACACTTTTGTACAAATATTTACTATAGATATAACTAATTTATCTATAACTCTTTTTTCAAATTTGAAATGAAATGTGTAACAAGGAACACAACATCCTATGCCAAATGCTTTTCTAATGAAGTTAGTAAGATACTAGGTTGTCGATAAATTTTTATTAGCTTTTTGATATAAAATTTAGGGTAAAATTAACATGCTATTATTACAGTTATATATGTTCTTATTTTTTTATGGCTCCCTCCTTATGGTTCAAGAATATTATAAACTTCAAACTCTTCTATTTATATTTTACTTTGAATAAAGATAAAATAACATATTTAACACGTTTATTATATAACGACGATGATAGTGTTATACTAAATTTAAATATAAGCCCGTGCATCGCACGGGTTTAACACTAGTATTGTATTATTTTCAAGACTTAAATCGAAGTTTTCTTTACTTGGAATGAATATAAAAGATTTACTATATTATTAACTAACCTCACATATATAAATACACTAGTGTTAATATAAATGGAAAGTAAAATGTTACAGCAGAAAATAATATAATATAAAACCCCGAAAAAAATACATTTAAACACAATTAACATAATAAGTATATACTAAAATTAGCTATTAAAATTAGACACTAAAATAAAATATAATTAAAATACAAAATGCATATTTAGATTGAATTAAATTATATATCTACTAGATTAAGACTCGTGCGATAATTGAAGAATTAAACTGACCATACTATATAATATATATTTAAAATATTATATTATTTAAAAATAAATTAGATAATATGTAAATTAATATTGTATAATATATTCATTTAGTAATTTAATTTATATATGATTCAATATTATAAGTGCGCAAATATCATTTTTAAGACATTATCTTTGTCTTTTTCTGCTTGAAGTATTAGAAACAAATTAAACCAAAACAATATATATGCATGTATTTTATCATGAAATGTTGCGTTGTTCCTTCATGAAACAAAATTAATGTCATCTAAATCTTTTTTTTATTATTATTTGTGATATAACAATACTTCTAATTCCATCGAGATAATGTATACCAAAAAAGTAACGGTAAACATAAACTATTCTCAACACCTCTATCATTTTGCATCCCATTGTTAAAAAATAAAAATAAAACAATTGCTATCTTTTTCTTCTTTCTTTTCTTATTTTTTCCCTTTAGAATGGAGGCATTAGGGTAAAGATGTTCTGCAAAGGGATAGAGGGTGTCATAGATGGTCAACTACACATACATTGCACTCAATCATTAAACAATAACAAAAAAAAAATGTTAAATAAGTAGTGAAGTTTAAGGCCATCAATGTCAAATGTTCTCTAACTTGGACGTGCATCTAAAGATTTGTATGAAGGTGCAATTCCAAATTGTGGAGGAGAACTATTTGAAGAATATATTTCATCAATATATGGTTCTGTAGGCTTCTACACCTCAATAAAAGGCGAAAGCACGTTCACCACATGGCTCATGTCAGGCCTTTGGTGTGGCTCTCCTGCACAGCAATGGCCTGCTAACTCTACAACAGTGTTGATGCTACTCAAGGTTTTCTCATCAGCTTAAACTAGGTGGAAATTCTCTTCTGATCTACTTTCATTTGGAATAAGACATTAAATACAGCTGTCTTAAGTTGATAGTTGAAAATGATTAAATAGCAATGGACTAATCCGTCAAGGCGGGGTTCGAACTCCCGACACTTGCTTAAGCGGACGAGTGAGCTGACCACTCGACCAACCCAAGTTAGTGTGTGTTTGGATTGTGGTTGGTCAAACTAGTTTTTTTATACTTTTTTTTCTTATATGTTTTTATATAGTATATTTTTAATATTCTTAGTACGTTATAATTTTTAACTATTATTATTATTTATGGTTAATTTTTTTGTTTAATTTATTTTACCTAATGGAATCAATAAATTCTATTATAAAAAGATAATAATTAATATAATACACAAAAATTATAACTATAAAAATATATAATGTCAAATAAAAAAATTAATAAAAAATAATAAAAAAGAATTCATATAAAGAGGAATAATAAGAATTCTATAAATAATGTAATAATATGTATAAAGGATAAAGTTAGTAAAAGAAAAATAAATATGGAAGGTATTAGCTAAAAGCACGTTAGTGCAACGGAGAAGTTAGAAATTATTGCTTCCTGTAAACGTGGGTTTAGGAACAAAAGCACTTCTACGTTTGTAGAGAAGAAAATTAGCCAAACAAAAAAGTGAAGCTTCCAAGAAGCTCTAACGTGCTTTTTTCCTTCAAACGTGGTTACCAAACACACCCTTAGTCACTCAAGTATCTAACTGTTCTCATCTATCACTTGTCATGAAGACATGTGCACTTGAGTTTTTACCATGTAATAATGTGTCATAAATTAAATCAAGTGGCTAGTATAGTATAGATAAAAAAATTAGCATTTACTATGTACCTACCTGCATACTCTGGTGCTAGATATCCAAAAGTTCTGGCAAATTTGGTGTGAAACGAGGCTTTTCCTTGCGGAGCAAGGCGAACTAATCCAAAGTCAGCAACTTTAGCTCGCATATCATCGCCGAGCAAAATATTAGATGGTTTGAGATTTATATGGATAAAAGTTTGTTGGGCTAAACCATGAAGATATTTAACACCTCTAGCAACATCCAAAGCAATAATGAGTCTTGTCTTCCATTCAAGTGGTTTTAACCCTTCATTTTCCCAATGGAATAGATGTCTACTAAGAGTACCTTGAGGCATGTATTCATAAACAAGAAGTCTCTCATTTTCATCCAAGCAATACCCCATGAGATTAACCAAATTCCTGTGTCGAATTGTGACCACTGCCGTTTCAGCCATGAACTCATCTACTCCCTTCTCTGCCACTATTCCTGATTGCATCCTTTTAATTGCAATCCTTGTCCCATCATGCAATTTACCTTCTACGTTGTACCTCTCTTCGCATATCTCTTTTGGCTTCCGTTTATCACTTGATCTCTTATTCAAGTTACTCCAACCGACCATGATGTTCGTGTATGAGTCCCATAATTTTAATTGGGTGTGGAGGTTCTTCGTTCTCAGGTGGTTGTACCTTTGACTGTAGTCGTCGACTATGAGAATTTCGTGATGTTCCTTCCCCATTACAATTACTTGTTCCTTCTTGTCGTGGAGGTATCACAAGGTCTTGATCGTCGTTACGAGGTTCTGACTCAGACTTAGATGCAATGTGTTCGTCTTCAAATTGCTAGTCTGCCATAATTAGGTATAGATTTTCAGGTCGCCGTTAATGGCGTTAATGTTCTTATGGTTACTTGAAACAGTGATTTGGCACTGAACATGAGCTACATACTCCTTTTGAGAGAGCGCCCGGCTTGTGCTGATGTCGAGGTGCTAGCCGTCTGAGTTCCTTTTAAGGAAGTGGGAGTGGTACCTACAAAAGACTCCAATGCTTAAGTTAGCAAACAACTTTACGCAGGGCTCGTTTTAGTAGATTGAGTTTTGAATATACTTGAGGGTGTCATTATATTTATAGTAGAATAAATAACTACATTTTAGTGTAATACCTTTGATAGTGAATAACGGTTCTTTTTTAGAATAGTTGTTGATATCTCTCTTTTAAATAAATGGAAAATATCTTAAAATTTAGTTATAGAAAAGTTGTTGATATCTCTCTTTTAAATAAATAGAAAATATCTTAAAACTTAGTTATTCATTAAGATAAGTAGAATTAGGTTGGTTGTTATTATACCCGATCTATGTAAAGTCGGGCAGGCATTAGGAAGACAATTTTTTAAATGGGCCTCTGTTTATTTTGGACTTGGTTATTTTGTTTTTGCCAAAATATAAACAGGTAAGAGATAGAAAATACTATTTCTATATATACAAAAATAAATAAATGTAATATATCTTGATATCCATTTAAAAAATAGTCAAGTCTTTTTTGGTCTTTTGACTATTTGCTTGAAAGATAAAGCATATTTGTATAATTCAGAAATTTATATTCAGATTCTTAACTATTTAAATAATTAATTTAATTAATTGGTTTAAGCAATTTTTGTTACTAATTTAAGCTTCTAAATAAATACAATTTTCAGCTGTTAGACTATTTATTTAAACTTTAAAAGATAAAGCGCTCCTCCATAATTCAAAAGCCCATAATAAATTCTCCTTGCTAATATATTAGTAGTCACTTAAACCAATAATAAAAGTTGATTATTTTTATAACCTTACTTAAATCTATAATTGACCTGAATCGCAGATCGATCAACCTGCATAATGACGTCATATATCAATTTTATTGTTGACGCTGGAGTCGAATATGGGACTCCTAAAATATAAAAGACCTTGTAACCACTATGTTAAGATGCTCTTTAATATTATAGATGCCTTTTTATAAATATATTATAACTTATTAGATATATTCTAATTAATAACTTT
>NC_029774.3:127980607-127982393 GCF_000817695.3 Arachis duranensis
TTTATATAATTATTTAATTATAATAGAGTGAGTCGGTTTAATCTGTAATCCACTAGTTGAATCAATAATCTAATGACCTAGTAATTTGATAACTATGCTTAAATCACCTTTATGGTTGATCAAAATATTGAATTAACTTAAATTACTCACCACAAGATATTATTAGTTTGCTTTGGTAACTTTTTTTAAGACGTGGTTATATTTAAAAAAAATAAGATTTTTTATTATATATTTAATAAATAAAAAATATATTTATGCTTGTATTTTTAAAAGTTGGAAATGTTCTTGAAGGATCAAATTTTTTTAAGTGAGAAAATTAATAAAATCATAAAATGAATTTAATTATTCTCAAATTAATATAGTAGAACTCATATATAATAGAAATTATAAATTTAATGGTAATTAATCTTTTATTTTATTATTTTACTAATTTTTTTATTTTAAAAGAACTAAATTCGCTTTTAAAAGCACTTAAAATTTTTTTAAAATTAATACTAAAACTAAAAAGAGGAAAAAAAGGAAAAGGAGCACCCATCAAATCCATCCAACTGATACATTTCGTGCTGAATAAGAATTGAAGATACTACTAAATAAACAAGGCGAAGAGTATTCTTAATTTCTTCCTTCTTTGTTCTGAGATCACCAATCCCTACGACCCCCAACCCAAAACCCTAACCCTAGCTATTCGAATTCTTCGTCTGAGAGCACAATCATGGCGACGACGCTGGTTAGTTCTGCCGGTGGGATGCTGGCGATGCTGAACGAGTCCCATCTCTCTCTCAAGCTTCACGCTCTCTCGAACCTCAACAACCTGGTTGACACATTCTGGCCCGAGATCTCAACCAGCGTCCCCCTCATGTACGCATTCTCTCGATCTCTCTCTTTCTCTGCTTCTGAATTTTTATTCTTTTTTTTATTTGGGGTTTTCAGCTGCGTTTTCTTTGCCGAGGGTTTGAGCTGTTTTGCACGTTTATTTTTAATCAAGGTGAAAGCAGTTTGGTTTGAATTGCAACAATCCTTACTCAAAATTTAGGTAGTTCATGAAAGAAAATTTGTCTAGTTTTATGGGCAGAAGGTTTAAGTTTTAATTATGTTTTAGTAGTGAAACTCCACTTACACAGGGGTCCATTGCATTCGATGTAGGGACTGAACTCCCATATGCATTTAGTTGTTGCAATAACACGCCACCAATCAATTTAGTGTTCAAATTTAGGGCTTTTCTAGGTAGTTCATGTTAAAATTGTTGGTTGAAGGCTTTTTGAAGATTGTTGAAGATTTATGTTCTGTTTTACCTGTCAAACAGAGAGAGTTTGTATGAGGATGAGGAGTTTGATCAACACCAAAGGCAACTTGCTGCACTTCTTGTATCCAAGGTATTATTGCTCTGCCAAGTTTTGAACAAGTTTCTTCCATTGAGGAAATTATGTTGCTTATTTGAACAAGCTTCAAATAACCTGGTTGTCATGGTTCCGCCTGTCATAATATTTGAGATTTGAGATATGCAGAAAGAAACCTGGACTTCCTCCTTTTTGATTTTGCTGACATCTATAGCAGTCATCAGGGGAACATATGTGTTCTTACTTAAACTAAAATTGTATTATTAGATGCTGAAGTTGGTTTTGGGGTATATTTTTTATGATCTAATTTTGCTTTGCTTCTTGTTCTTTCAGGTCTTCTATTACTTGGGTGAACTAAATGATTCCTTATCTTATGCCCTTGGAGCTGGTCCTCTGTTCAATGTTTCAGAAGATTCTGACTATGTGCATACTCTTCTTGGTAAGAATTA
>NC_029774.3:127982407-128003528 GCF_000817695.3 Arachis duranensis
TGGTAATATGGATCACTCATTTTAATAAGTTTTAGACAAAATGATTAACGTGAGTTAATTTTGAGCTGTATAATCATGAAGGTTCAAAATTCTAGATGGAATCTGATGGACATTTTATTCTCTTTCTTTTGTCTGGCAGCTAAGGCCATAGATGAATATGCCAGTCTTAAGACTAAGGCAGCAGAGTCAAGTGAATCTGTTACGGTGGACCCCAGGTTGGAAGCAATCGTGGAGAGAATGTTGGATAAGTATGCAAGCTGAATCATTCTTCTGATGTTTGTATTAAATTATTCCTTAATTGTTGGAGTTCCTTCACGTGTTGCTTTCCCCTCGTTTAGGTGTATCGTAGATGGTAAATACCAGCAAGCTATGGGAACTGCCATTGAATGCAGGAGGTTGGATAAACTAGAAGAAGCAATTACAAGGAGTGACAACATTCAAGGAACTCTTTCATATTGCATATATGTCTCTCATTCCTTTGTGAATCTTCGGGAATACAGACAGGAGGTTAGTGAAATGAAAATTTTCTAGTCATGTTAAAGTTCTCTACTGCAATACATATCATGCATGTGGTAAATGAATTATGTTTTTTAGCAACTTTTTAGTGTGAAAATGTGAGACACATTTTAACACTGCTGTCTCATGAAGGTTTGCATTGATTGTTTTTCTGTTTGTTCAGGTTCTCCGTCTCCTTGTTAAAGTTTATCAAAAGCTTCCTTCACCAGATTATCTGAGCATTTGTCAATGTCTTATGTTCTTGGATGAGCCAGAGGGTGTTGCAAGCATCCTAGAAAAGCTTTTACGATCTGAAAACAAAGATGATGCTCTGTTGGCTTTTCAAATAGCGTTCGATTTGGTGGAGAATGAGCACCAAGCTTTTCTTCTAAATGTTAGAGATCGCCTTGCTCCACCCAAGTCTCAGTCTTCAACATCTACTCAAGCAAAGCCAAATGACATAGGTTCGGAACAGAATGCTACAGCGAGTGGTCCGGATGACATTCAAATGACAGAGGGTGATTCAGCTTCTGTTGTCAGTGTACCTGAAGATCCAAGCGAAACCTTGTATGCTGAGAGGCTAACCAAAATAAAGGGAATACTGTCTGGGGAAACTTCAATACAATTGACTCTGCAGTTCCTGTACAGTCATAACAAGTGAGGCAATTTTCTTTAGTAATATTTTAGTATACATTCCTTTCCTTGTTGGTTTTAGGTTCCTTCAGATAGCATATTGGTTCTTATACTGCTTTGGCTGTTTAATGAATTTAGATCCGACCTCCTTATTCTGAAGACAATCAAGCAGTCTGTGGAAATGAGGAATAGTGTCTGCCACAGTGCTACAATATATGCCAATGCAATAATGCATGCTGGAACTACTGTAGATACTTTCCTCAGGGAAAATTTGGTTAGTCGTTGTAGCTTATTTTGTTTGTCACTTTCCTTCTCCCCTTGTTT
The DNA here is from genome assembly GCF_000817695.3 of Arachis duranensis. Taxonomy (NCBI): domain Eukaryota; kingdom Viridiplantae; phylum Streptophyta; class Magnoliopsida; order Fabales; family Fabaceae; genus Arachis; species Arachis duranensis. Next base: position 127,983,860 of record NC_029774.3, read on the forward strand.
TCCTTGGAAGTGTGATTGCTTTCAATTCTGAAGATATTTGTCCCTGGAATAAATTAGGATTGGTTGAGCCGAGCAACTAATTGGGCCAAATTTAGCGCAACAGCTGGTCTTGGTGTTATCCACAGAGGCCATTTGCAGCAAGGAAGGTCACTAATGGCACCTTACTTGCCTCAAGGCGGGACTGGTGGAGGTGGTAGTCCATACTCTGAAGGTGGTGCTCTCTATGCGCTTGGTCTTATTCATGCTAACCATGGAGAGGGAATCAAACAATTTCTTCGTGATAGCCTGCGTAGTACTTCTGTCGAGGTGCTCATAACTAGTATAACTAATAATTTTGCTTTGATGTCGGAAAATAATTAGCCTTTGATTATACTTTAACATAAGTTTTATGGGGCAGGTTATTCAACATGGTGCATGTCTGGGTCTTGGATTGGCATCCCTAGGAACAGCTGATGAGGATATTTATGAAGAAATAAAGAATGTTCTATACACTGATAGTGCCGTAGCTGGTGAAGCCGCTGGTATCAGTATGGGATTACTCATGGTTGGAACAGGAAGTGATAAGGCAAATGAAATGCTTACTTATGCACATGAAACACAGCATGAAAAGATTATTAGGTAAAAGTGCTCCAACTGACGAGTTGTTAAGCCATGGCTTCTCTCTTGCTGATCTTTATTTGGTGCCCTAATGTTTCAGGGGATTAGCGTTGGGCATAGCTCTTACGGTTTATGGTAGAGAAGAAGAAGCAGACACTCTGATTGAGCAGATGACACGGGATCAGGATCCAATATTACGCTATGGTGGCATGTATGCATTGGCCCTGGCTTATAGGGGAACCGCAAACAATAAGGCCATTCGGCAGTTGCTGCACTTTGCTGTGTCTGATGTTAGTGATGATGTCAGGAGGACTGCAGTTCTAGCATTAGGGTTTGTGCTGTACTCTGATCCAGAGCAGGTTAGTACTTTCCTTTCTTCTTATTATCACTTGTTATGAACTTGTTTTCCTCTGGCTCTGATTTCTTCAAGAAATTTTGTTGAGATGCCATGCTACTTTCTTAAATTGCAGACTCCAAGAATCGTTTCCCTCCTATCTGAATCTTACAATCCTCATGTTCGATATGGAGCGGCCCTTGCGGTGGGCATTTCCTGTGCGGGCACGGGTCTCAGTGAGGCTATATCTTTGTTGGAACCATTGACATCGGATGTCGTTGATTTTGTTCGTCAAGGTGCTCTTATAGCGATGGCTATGGTCATGGTTCAGATCAGTGAAGCTAGTGATTCCCGTGTTGGAACATTTAGGTAAGGCATTCACCTTCTTTGAGCATTGGATTAATTGATATCTTGTCTGACTCGCTAGTATTCTTCTAGGCGGCAATTGGAGAAAATCATTCTGGACAAGCATGAGGATACCATGAGCAAGATGGGTGCAATTTTGGCCTCTGGGATCCTTGATGCAGGAGGAAGAAACGTGACCATAAGACTACTCTCCAAGACAAAACATGATAAGATTACTGCAGTGGTTGGTCTTGCAGTTTTCAGCCAGTTTTGGTATTGGTACCCTCTGATCTATTTCATAAGCTTGGCTTTTTCACCCACAGCCTTTATTGGTTTGAACTATGATCTTAAGTCTCCAAAGTTTGAGTTCCTATCACATGCAAAACCTTCACTCTTTGAATACCCAAAGCCCACCACTGTTCCCACCACTACATCAGCTGTGAAACTTCCCACTGCTGTTCTGTCTACATCAGCTAAGGCCAAAGCAAGGGCTAAGAAAGCTGAAGAACAGAAGGCCAATGCTGAAATTTCATCTGAGTCTGCATCAGTTGCTTCGGGAACTGGGAAGGGGAAGTCTTCAAGTGAAAAGGATGGAGACGCCATGCAGGTGTGTTTATTATAAATGAAGGCTTCTTTAGAACTCTCTGAATTAAAAGCTGAAAACGAATTGTTTTTCATTTTCGTAGTTTTTTAAACCGAGAATCCTGAAATTGGAAAACTGAACGAATACATGGTTTAATTTTAGTATTGAAAACATGAAATGTAAACAGAAAACATGTTTTGGAATTAAACTGACTCCAGTGTTTTTCATCTCTTGTAAAATAACATCTTGTTGACTACACTGTATTATTGTCTCAGATACATGCACCCTTACATGTATGCTTGAGATGAAATATCTAATTTTTAGATGTAAAGACATAACTTTCTTTAATTTTTTGAAGGTGGATAGCCCAGTGGATAAGAAATCAGAGCCCGAGCCTTCATTCGAGATTCTTACAAATCCTGCCAGGGTGGTTCCTGCCCAGGAGAAGTTTATTAAGTTTATGCAGGACAGCAGATACGTGCCAGTTAAGTTGGCACCTTCAGGATTTGTGCTTCTTAAAGACTTGCGCCCCAGTGAGCCTGAACAGAGTTCTGCATCAGCAATGGCTGTTGACGAGGAACCTCAACCACCTCAGCCATTTGAGTACACCTCCTAGGTCCGGCACTGATTAGCAAAGCTCAAATTTGCGGTGGTTAGATAATTGGTTCTCCAGAGGAAAAGCAGTTACACAAATGGTTCAAGCGACTACACTGTACTCCCCCTTGAAGCTGATGATTCGGGGCATGGAATTTTTTTGTTCTTAATTTGCCGATGGTGTGGTCTTTTTGCTCCATTTGTGGTTAATCTGTGAACTGGTTCTTACTATATTTTGGAACTGAGGGACAGAAGCAGTGTGCGGCCAGACCTAAGGATTTAATGTTTCTGTCATATTCCATTTGTATTTGAAGGGTGCTTCTCTTCTCCAATTACTGGTCACTAAATGGCGGCCAAAGATTCTGTGTGTAGGGTGGTGGCACTGTTAAGATTTATTTTCTCATTCTAAATGTCGCAACCTTTTTATCCTTTATCATCTTTTCCACGGTGAAACCAACGAATCTCAAGTTACGTGCATTCACCATGATATGGTGTTACAAACTACTAAGCACAGACTACATTCATAGCGCTGGTTAGATACAAAGTTTTCCATAGTCTTAATTGAAATGAACTATCCTTACGCCTACAAAAGGTGTGCAAATCAGTTTGTTCAGGGATTAGATTAAATGATTCGACTTCCGAGTACTTACTCTCTAATGCCATATGCCTTATCGTGCATCATATGTGAGTTAATTAATCATTCTAGTAGGGATTGATGCTCTTTTATGGTTGCAGAGCAGTTTTGCACTTTCTCGCCTTGATCGCTACTCCTATGCTCCAATTATGTCTTACTAGTCTTGAAATGAAAGGGCAAATCTTTAACATTTTCTCTCTATTTCAGACATTACTTGAAAGGTCACATAAGCGAAACAGTAAATTTTTTTTCCCTTAATTAAAAAAAATTGGATTCAATTTTCTAAAATAATAAAATTATACATGTAGATACTTTTTAAGCACTGGATAATTGTGGGAGAAGCCATGCTTGCTATCTAAACAGCATTATGTACGCAAACGATTTTTACTAAAGAGATGACGTTGTCCAGCTCATAATGAACAGGAAAGGGTGCTGTCAACGTCAGAGTTATTGATTTTCAATATAAGTGAAAAATTAAACAGATGAAAACTCATTCAGGGTGCTAATATGTACGGTTGATTTTGAACCGAAAAGATCTTGGTTAATGATCATGAACTCAAATGGGTAATTTCGATCACGTTCTTTACTTAGGTAATCAATTCTCAACAACCGCTTTTCAATTTCAGCAATTAGATAACAACTTAGATTATTTTATTTAGCAACATAACAACGATACATCAAAATTACATAACTTGAGCTCGAAAGGGAATAAAACGAAACACAGGTACGTAGCTACTTGTTATGGTGGTGAGTTATGGGAAGCTTGTCTTTTATCTTCTCTATTATTCCTTTCTTCTTGTGTTTGTGCTGCTCTACTTCATTTACACCCACTGCATCATGATGAAATGCACCACCACCACCACCTGTGGTATCACTGTATTCATTTGCTTCTATGCCAGCGGTGTAGCCGCTCAAGTCCATTTCCTTCCGAATTGGATCCATGCTTGCACTTGAAGTAACTGCACCATACTGGTTTTGATAGTGCGCCATTCTTGGATAACAAGCTATTGAATTGTAACTAGTGGAGTTAGGTTAGGGTTTATATTAGAGGGAGTTGCCCACTGCCTGGTCACTGTAACTGCTACTAGGTATTGACACGTGCCACTTCACACAGGCCACGTGTCCGTCACCCCATGTGCTACTAGGTTCAGATCTTCTAGTTGCAGAACACGTCTGCTGTATGCAACTCTGCTTTGTTGAAACTTGAGAGGTATACATTTAGTTTATTTATGCGATCAATTTCAAGAGTATCTCTGGAATATTTATAAATAATAATAACTAGCTAACTAGTGTAATGATATTTAATCTATTTCATTAGTAAAAGTGATGATCATCGATCTAGTTGTTGGATAGGATCTCCTTATGGTTGCAATTCAAGATATGACCGGAAATGCATGTGGTCCCAGCAACAACAATAACATTGAAAGACTATTAAGAAAAAGAAAAATATTGAATTTACATAATTTGACTCATCCCTTTAGAGAACCTGTACACAAGGAGGGGATGGATTGTTATGTGGTATACATTCAAACTCAGCTGGTTAGATATTATAACTTGATTCTTTTGTATCATCAAGAATCCTTAGGAACCAAACCAACTGTTACAGCTCCATAATGCATGATGAAAGCATCATAAATCATTAAAAAAAAAAGAAAGAATGGCAGCCTCCAAACTTGATGTCATGAGGCTGCTGAGATATGCTTTGACTTGAAAAACTTTGCAACTGCTTGATAGAGATTCTCTTCCTCAAACGGCTTTGATACATATCCATCCATCCCGCACTTCAAGCACTCTTCATAAGTAGCATGGATAACATCAGCTGTCATAGCCAATATCGGTAAGTGGGGGTGCTCATCGCCGTTCGTCAGTTGCTCGTTCGCCTTGCTCTCCATCATTCGAATTCGACGAGTTGCCTCAAACCTGCAAAATTCATCAAGTGGTAATCAATGCAATGCGATGCAATGCAATGAGAATCAGCAGCAGTAGCAGCAATGAATGCAAAGAAACATACCCGTCCATTTCTGGCATTTGAATATCCATGAAACAAGCATCAAAATTGTGAGGCAACTGAAGCATCTCAAGAGCAACTTTGCCACTTTCAGCACACTTCACATCAGCTCCAAACTTCTTTAATGCACCGGCGGCGACCCTCCTGTTCACAATATTGTCATCTACCACCAACATTTTCTTTCCACAAAGAAGGCCTTTTAGGAAAGTTGAGCCATTTGGCATGTCTTTCCCAAGCTGCCTCTTCTTTCCCATCCCCAGAACTTGCTGCAGACAAGCAGCCACCATACTTGCTCTCAGAGGCTTCATGATCACCGTGTCGCTGAAACCTGTGGCTTTGGCTCTATCGAATTCGGCATTACTAATATTGGTTGCAAGAAGGATCATTTGGGGTATCTTCAACATGTGACCATTCTTTTTCCAATCTAGTTGCCAGATATTGAAAACTCCATCCTCTCCCGAAAACCATGAATCCTTCTCAACGAAAACAATATCAGGCTGAAATAATCTGCCACATCCAATTATTTGAACTTCAGTGAATGTACTCAATTACACAACATAAAAGATAGTAAACAACAAAAAGGAAATTGAAGCTTACCCTGAAGTTAAAGAACCATTCTTCCCACATAACGAAACAGCCTTTTTAATGTGGTTTGCAACTTTAGCTTGAATACCAAGTCTAGTCAAATGGTATCTCGTGACAGCAGCTCTAACAGGCTTTCCATCAACCACTATAGCTTTAAGCCCTCTAAAACTAGAAGGAAGATCTTCCACGTTCAGCTTCTTCACATCTGTTTTTGAATTTTTATTGAACGTCCCAAAGTTTGCAGTAAATGAAAATGTACTTCCAACTTGGGGTCGGCTTATGAAGTTTATCTGACCACCCATTAGTTCCACCAGACACTTACTAATACTCAAGCCAATCCCGGTACCACCATAGTGTCGTGACGTGGAGCTATCTGCCTGCACAAAAGGCATGAAAATCCTATCCTGGGCCGAGAAAGGAATTCCAATTCCAGTGTCCTCTACACACACCATTAAAGTAACTTGCTCATAGCATTCACTTGAGGCTACCTTCTTCACCAAACCATCAAACAAAAATTCCTCATCAGCAATTAGATGCTTGAAATTATCCCAGTTGTTCCGTTCATCAGCAGCTTCACACCCACTCAGAGTTTTCGAATTACAACCCCCGGATATATGCCCAACTTCATCTGTTTCTCCATTTTGATAAGTCTCACATGTTCCATTCATTGTGGACTTTCTATTTTCTGCTAGATGAACTTTGACAAATATATGTCCTCGTTCAGTGAACTGCAAGAAATTTATACTTGTCAGCCACTACCTTGCAAAGAAATTAATACAACATGCATATTAATAATGCAAATATATACACTTACTTTAACCGAGTTGCCAACAAGATTTGTTATTATTTGTCTGAATCTCCCAGGATCTCCCATAACAATGTCTGGAACTTTATCAGAAACAAACACTGCCAACTATAATTCCCAAAACAATTTAAAAGTCAAAATTGGAAGAATAGCAACCATGTGGAAAATGAAATAAGATCATTAGTTAAAGAAAAGGAATCAGAATTATCAAATTCTGAAGCTTGCATGAATCAAAACAACCTTAGGCCTTACCTCTAAACCTTTATGCCTAGACTTCTCAGAAAAAAGTGAAAGGACGTCATCAAGAATGGAACGGATGTCAAATGGAACAGCTTCAAGCTCTAACTTGCCAGCCTCAATTTTAGCACGATCAAGCACCTCATTTATTAGTGTTATCAGTGCCTTTCCACATGCTTGAGCTGTCTGAGCATAATCTCGCTGGGTTGAAGTCAACTCTGTATCTAAAAGCAGACCAAGCATTCCTACAGTGATATGATTTTTAATGAGAGCATCAGTAAAATAAACATTGAAGGGATCAAAACATGTTATTTATTTAAATGATAATGAAAGAGAGCAAAAAACTTGATGTTACCTAAAATTCCATTCATGGGAGTTCTAATTTCATGGGACACAGTAGCTAGAAACTGGCAATAACAACAAAGTGTCATCTTTCACAATCAGTATGCAATCTGGGGAAACAACAAAACATGCTAACAATATGCAAGATACAGTACCTGTGACTTGGCAACATCAGCTGCTTCCGCGCGCACTTTCAACTCCTCCATTTCCTGGTAATCATCCTCTACTTTGACAATATGAATTCCAGCACCATACAAAATGTAACCAATTAATGAGAGGATCACAAAGGATAGTAATACTGTGGTAATTGCCATCCAATTAGTTGGTGCCTTCTGATGATACCTGTTCAAAAACTAGAAGATAAGTATCTAGTAACAAAAGATTAGAAATCATTTCTGTCCTTTCAGAAAATGTACAGAAGACAGAACAAACTACCTACCTACACATCATGGTATGATTCCTGTAAGGATCTCCAAAATCAAGGTTACTTTCATGGACAAGTGACATGTCACCTTTTTCATTTTGGCTCCCATACATGATCAGGGGGGTAGAAGAGTTTGTAACATCATATACATTCACCAAAATCGCTTGGTTACCAGCAAGCTGACCAAGTAAATTCTCCACAAGGGACTCAACATCAAAGGATCCTCCGACATATCTGCTTCAATCAGAAAGTTTGTTGAACTCATTGTACCAGTAGGCAGTTTACAGTAAAAAGTAAGCAACCAGAGTGAACTAAAAGTAACTGACTAGTCCACTGATGTGATTATGGGATTTGAACTAAATATTGGACAGGACATGAATACAAAGCAGACATGTTGCATTTAAGGATATGAAATGAAAAACAAAGTGTAATCAAAAGCAAGCCTAATAATGGAGAATGCAACTGTTATCTTCACATTGGCAAAATAGTATTCTGCCATTTGCCAAGGGGTGCAATGAATGTAGCATTGACAAACAAACTTTATCATGGATGCATACTACAACAGCTCTGTAACTCCATGAATTGTGAATGAAGCAAAAGCTGTCACAGTATTTGGTTATCACTGGAAGCAATGAGGCCATAATTGACAAAGTCACCTGTGTTATGTTGGACAGTTGGAGCCTGTCTTCATAGTGTATCAATTGAAATGTTTACACTAGTGCAATCAAAAGGACTATCAATTAATTGAGAATTGAACCAAGAAGTGGTCCTTAAAATTCTATTTTATGGGGAAAAGATCTCTTTTTAAGTTGAATTAAGAAAGTTTTAATTATTATTCTTTGGGTAAAAAATCCAACCAATCAAACTTGAGATACTCCTCATATATCCAAGAAACAAACTTGAGAAACCAAGAAGAAGTGAAAACGAGGAAGCATACCCTGCTGTTGCTTTAACGCGTTCTTCCAATGTTGGATTTGGAGGAAGCTTCGATTTGTAAACAGGAAATGTTAAAACCACACCAAGATGATGAGACCCTAAAAGCCTAAAGGGGCTTGTCAGAACGGCTTTCCCAGTGGCCCTGGCCCTTAAAATATTCTCTCTATCCTCCTAAATCATGCAAATGAATTGCAATTAAAAGAAGAAAAAAGAAAAAAAACAAGATGTGCACTACAAAACTAAGGTTGTTAATTACCTTCCCAGACATCATATCAAGAGATTCAAGGTAGGAAAGGGTTTCCTGGGCAAAGATCACCGGTGCATACTCGTCTCTGAGCTGTGAGGGCTCTCTTTCCATTGACTTTATAATCCATCCATGTTGCTTCTCAAATCTTTCCCTCTCAGAATGAACCACTCTTTGAGCATAAGCCACCCCACTCAACAATGGCCTTTCAAATGCTGTCCTAGCTGTATATTCTGCAAAGGTTTCCTGAAGGCAAATAAACAATACACATATAAAAACCATAAACAGATAAGCGAAAGTGGAATTGAAAGATCGAAAGCACGAACCTGGTCAATGGCAGAAGGGTGTCTGTAGTAATGGAAGGTTGAAACAAGGATGGCAAGGGCATGAACATGGTTGACACTAACACTGAATTGATCTTGCAGCATTCTTGCTCTTTGGTCACACTGGCTTTCTAGACCCTCCTTCCTCCTCACCTTGGCATCAGCATCCATTTTGTTGAAGATGTTGCAACAAAAGTAAAACATCACAAGGATCCACAGAAGCAGAAACAGTGGAATCAAAGCCCTGTTTTTTTGAATTAAAGTGTACTTTCTCTTTTGGCTCCCATTTTGCTCATGCATCCTCAAAGCCACAGGGACATGGTGCTTCTGCATCACCATCTGCATCTCCTGAATCTTCATCTTCAACCCAAGGCCCATAAGAAAGAAGAAAAATCTCCCTTTGCCTAGTTCTTACGGGCTTCTGCTATGTCCCCTTCACTCTTCATATCTATTAGGAGGAGATTGGAGAAGAAGTCCCAAGGATCAGTATGATGAGCGCTTAAATAAGAGTACTTCACTTTGTCTTCAAAAGTTGAAAGAAAAAGGTTACAGAACAAAACCCCAAGCAAAAAAGCATCATTACAGCATTGTTTTGCGTGATTCAAACCTCAGAAAGGAGAACCTAAAAAGCAAACCAAGCATGATGTATGAGTAGCCAAATAATTCCCCCTCTTATTTTTCTCCCCTTAAGAAGCAAACCCCATTTCAGAAACTACCCCAGAATAAAAATGCCAAGAAGAAAGAAAGGAAGAATATAAAAGAAGAAAAAAATCACATTCAGAATCAGAAAGGTGAGAGAGACAAGCATGGGTCTCAAAAGATGGAAAACAGCTCAAATTTCAAAGGAACCACCTTTGGCTCTCTCTTTCTCTCTCTCTCTCTATTCAATTAAGTGTGATTTTTTTAACAGAGTTTTGGGATTTAAGGATGACATTAAAAAAATGAAACATGATGCATAGGCGTGAAAACTATTGTTGGAGTCGAGGACAAAGCATGAGCACGTTCACACACTCACTCCTACCTTCCATATATAATAATCAAAACAAGAGATTGACCCCATAAACACCATACAGCGAAGCACACTACCCAATGAAGGAGAGAGAGAACGAAAGAAGATGGGAGGGGGTTGTTGAGATTTTTGAAGGAGAGACAATGTTTACCTGTACATGGTACAATGAACATTTCGAACCACCTTGCTTTGTTTTTTGATCTCTCCTTTTTTTAGTCTCTCTCTCTCTCTCTCTCTCTCTCTCTCTCTCTCTTTTGTTTGTTTAATTTAGAAACTGAATCCAATTTTTATGTTTTTCACAGATACGCTCTTGTCCCCCTTCAACTCCTCAGAAACCAAAAAATAATATAGTCAAGCCTTCTTCTTCTCTCTCTACCTTTCTTCAAGAATACTGAATACTAGTAGCAATGCATTCCTTGTTTTCACACCCAAGGTACCATCTTTTTGCACTCCTGGGTTCTCGTGACCAACTTGGTTGCTTCAGAGCAAACCCAATATTTCAAAGAATGAAAAAAAAAAAAACAAGAAATAAAAGAAGCAGCTTTTTTGGACCAGTGAGTGAGTGCTCAAATCCAATTTCCCACTTTGAAACACAACACAATCGTGTAATATGAATCACTTTCTATTTTTCTTTTTTTCTTCCTCACCTGAATCACTCACTCCCACTTCATCGATTCCTTGTATTTTTGTGAGCTTTCAATGTTGAAGATTTGGAAGGGAGGGAAAGAAAGAGAGAAAGAGAGAAAGAAGAGTAAGAGAGAGAGAAAATGAAAAACGGGAAATCTCAATCACAAATCTGAACGATAATGACATGGCGACAAGGCGCGATCTTATTCCCGGTGAATTTCCAATAATGCCCATCAGTTCTACGAGGAATTGCGTACTTACCTTTTTTTGAGGTACTGTAATTGATCCTTAGTTAGTGTAATAATGGAATTAGTTGGCATGTAATCACTAATGTAGCTTGCATTAATTAAGTAACCCTTCTTAATTTTCTGTAACATTATATAATATTCACTCTTCAGAGTAGTTAGTTAATTTAGTTACTACATTTAATGCTTTTTCTCTTCTTTTGGTCAAACAAACTCTTACAGGTTCCTTGCTTTTACGACACTTTGACTCATTCATTAGACGCTTAATACTATAGTTTTACAAAACGGGAAAAAATAAAATAAAATAAAATAACCTACCCCTGCTTATATGATGAGCGTTCAAAAATAAAAAAAATTGGAATCAGCTTTTTTCGTTAATATTTGTGTTGTCCTTTAAATAGTAAAATCATCTTCAACATTACCACGAGCATGTGGCACAGGTTGAACAGCCTATTTCATATTAATTTTTTGCTTAACACTATTTGCATATTTTATTTGATGTTCACTTTAGATAACTTTTTAAATTTAAGGCCATATAATCACAACTGTTTTTAGGGGTGTATATAAATTTTTAATTATTAGTTTTTCATATGATCTTATTAAGTATGATTGTTTGTCAACAAACAAATTTCATGATTGCTTATTATTTAAAAAGTAACCCTGAATAAAATATGTAATAACAATTATATGTATATTAAAAATTAGTTATTAGATTAATTATTTAAATAAATATATTTTTTAAAAGTGTGTATCTAATATCTATGCACAAATATATAATATACTAGAAGTTTTTGGTATGGGTTGTGAGATGGATCGGGGACTTGCGAGTCGAGATGGTCGCCGAATTATCTGGCTAAAGCAATGGAGGTGGTACCTACAAAGATACTCTGACGCTCAAGTCAGAATGGATCTAAGAGGTATAAGGTGTATAGAATGAGTGACTATTTGAGGGGGCTTCTGTCTCTCTTTATATAGCTAGTGGTAGTTATCTCAACTTATCTTATCTGGCTAATATAAGGGAGACATTGTTATCAAACGCATCTTAATCCGACCAGTTCGACCGAAAACTTGGTCATTTGATTGGGCCGAACCACTCGTTGAACCGGATGTCTAGTGAAATCCGGTTCGACCTGACAGGTTTTCATTAAACCTAGTGACTCGGTCGGTTAATTTAACCCGGTTCGGTTTTGTTTTTTTTTTGTTTTTACCTGATGCCCCTTCCCCTTTGAATGAAACCCTAATCCCCAGCCCCATCCTCGTCTCTTTGCCCTCTCGACCCCAACCCCAAATGCCCTAATTTGATCTGCAGTGACCCACCCCTGCCCTCAAGCCTCAACGTCTTTCCTCTGAGGTCTCTTTCTCGTCACTCTCTCTCTCGAGCTCTCTCACCTCTCTCACGCCACTCTCATCTCCGGTGTGTCACTTCTCTCTCGGTCTAGCACTCACTGTTTTGAAATCATGCTCGTCGTGCTCTATGTCCTCACCGTTTCGACCTCAGTCACCGCCTTCCTGGACTCGCTTCACAGGCGGTAGAACCAGACGGAACGACATGGAACCCAGTCCCCCCTCCCCCCTGCTCATCGTCACCGGAAGCAGAGGTAGCAAGTTCTGGTGGGCTGGTCTTGTTCGTCTACTTGCTTGGAGCCTCGTCGTCAACTTTCTTGGCGCAACCCGATTTAGTGAGTTCCAACAAATTCTCCCTTTCTTTTTGTTTCAATTTTGTTGTTGTAATTCATCACTGCAGTTTAATTTTGTTGCTGAAAGTTAAATTTGTTGCTAAAAGTTGAATGTGTTGCTGCAATTTGTTCCTAATTATCACTGAATGTTAAATTTGTTGTCTTGCTGAAATAATCACTCAACTCTAATTTTTTGATTGAACGTTGAGTTTGTTGCTGTAATAATCACTCACTTGAATTTGTTTGTTACTGAAAATCATGACTAAATTAAATTTATTACTGATTATAAACACGATTGAAGCTGTTGTTGTTTTGGTGAAATAATCACTTGGTTAAATTAAGTATGGATGAGAACCTCACAGCTAGAGTTAGAAGAATGCTTGCAGGCACTTAATTAAGTGACTAATACTAATTAATTGATGTTAAAACAAACATGTAATGTTCTTAATGTGAATTTGATTTGTTTATAGTAGCTATATTGAGGAATGAAGTAGGATGATTCGATGAGGAGGAACACAACTCAAGACTGGTGGCAGCAAGGTTTGCGACAAATGTATCTGATTCAAGTTTGTCATTGCTAAGAGGATTTCAGTCATTTTACAGAACATGATTTTGTTGTTGTAAATCATCTTTGTAGTTAAATTTTTTGTTGTCATAAATTATCATTGAACTTTAATTTATTTATTGTGTTATGTTTTTCTCTCTTTATTTAAATTGAGAAAATATTTTGTATTAGTGACTAATTTGTTATATATTTTTGTAATATTAGTTATGTTTAAGAATTAATACCTAATTTTTGTTAGTGTGTTTGTGAAGACATATTTTTGAACTTTTAATTTTAAGCTTATTTTTTTATAATTTTATATTTATATTTAATTAGACCGGGTCAACTGACTTAATTAGTGACCCACCAGTTGAACCAGTAATTCGGTGACCCAATGACCTAGTTATATGACCGGTTTGATTATCGGTTCAGTTCTGATAACTACAAAGAGAGGTATTTATTTGGGCCGTCATCATCTTATCTTATCTAGCTAAGATAAGGAATGTATTTGAATTCAAATGTTGGATCAAGATATTAAAAATTATTGATCCGTCTTTGGGGTGTGAGGATAACCCAATCTTGGAATTATCGAGTTCGGTGACTGTTTCGAGGAAGTACCCGGAGATCAGGTCTAAAATACATAACATTTAATGTATTGATTAATTTTTATTTTTTTATAGCAAAATGTAAATATATAGTAAAAAATACAGATAATAAATTTTATGTATGTGTGTCATCATCCTATCTTAGATGCTCTCAAGAATAATTTTAATCTTCACCGGGAAAAAACAGCATGAAATTATCCTGAACCTTAATCAAGAAAGATTTGTGCCCGTGAACTCTTTTTTGGTCAGAGTGAACATTGGTTTAATTGATGGGTGCAACTTTACCTTGACATTCATTGAGATTTCATTCAACACTGCAAAACTTTCTTCAATTATGGTTATCTTTTTATTATTTTAATGAAATCTACGTTTATTAATTCCTCAATTCTCTAATACAATTATGCAAGCTTTTAAGTGTAAAGGAATGGTATGGAGATTAAATGTTACAAACTTCTTTCCTTAATTAACAGCTGTAAATGATGTAACTTACTTTTGCTATTCATCAATCGTTAATTTAATTATTATTGATAAATGATAATAGCTCTAGGCAGCATCCAATAGTCACATTAACAGTATTTTATTTGGGTAACAGGTAGATATATAATATAAGTCTATTTTCATGGTTGGTATCTTAAAAAAAAACCAAGAGTTATAGCTATCATCAAGTTCTTGTCATTTCAATTTCATATCATCATCACTATTCTATCATGTATCCTCTGCTATCTAAAGTCTAAGCGTACTTTATAATATAAACTAAATCAACGGATAATGTTCCACACTATAAATATATGAGTTTAGTTAACACTGTATTTAAAAAAAAATATAATTAAATTTATATTTTAAATGTATTTATTATGTATTTATCAAAATAAAAAATTTAAAATTTTTTACTAAATATATAATTTTAAGATACATTAATTAAAGCCTAGGTATACAGTATCACGCTGTGCATAGATGAAAGTGATGGTTCACGTAGCAATTTCTGTTGGCCATTAAAAGTTGGAATCTAAACAGAACTAATAATACATTAATTATTTTGTCAATTCACATATATCAATTTCTAGATCCATATTTATTCTACAGGATATTATTAAAAAAATATTTAATTTATTCGATTTAAATGTAATTTCCAGTACGTGAAAAAGTGCAACACTAAAAACTTAAGCTAATGAAGCCCAAGTTCTTTAGTTTACAAAACCAATCAAATTAGTGATGAGTAATAATAGTTATAATTGACTGCATATATTATTACCCAAAATGAAAGAAAAATTAAAAAAAAAAAAAGGATCAAATCTTGTCTAACGAAAGCAAATTGACCAACATATTTGACAATGATAATTATAAATGATAAATGTTGTCCCGTTTTTCCCCAAAAATAAAAGCTTATATATATTCAACATATTCATGTTACTTTACAGAAAGGTTGGGGAGTTTTTTATACTTGTAAACTTGTCTTGCATGTGGGTTGAATAATACGCATATAACCCACATTGTCAATCAAGAAACAATAATCATTATTGTTATTTCATATTCATTGAATCAATTTGAAAATCCATGTTTCTTCTCTGTTAACGTATAAGCCGCAGCGTCAGTAGTCAACTTTATTATTTATGTTATTTCATCGAATAACTAGAACTCGTGGCGTTATTAAAATTAAAAGGATAAATTGAATTTGGTATGGTTAATGTTGTGCTGAATCCTTTTTCTTAATATTTAGTTAGCTAGTGTATGTTTTGAACACGTAACCACTTTGAGATTCTACATCCAATAAACTTTTAACAAAGGAAGTGCCGCCAACGGACTAATTTTTAAATTAGTCCCTCTTATTCACAATTTTTATTATTTTAATTTTTTAAATTTAAAAATTAATTATATTAGTTTATGAAATTTAATTCTAAACATTATATTAGTTTTTAGACTTGTTTTTAACAGTGAATCAGCGCATGAAATATTAAATTAGTTCTGACTCATCACATTAGATACATAACTAAATGATATTATTTCGCTTTAGCACTTAAACAAGATAAAAATAAAACGTCAAAAAAGAATTTATATAATATTACAGACTATTTTATCTTCTCTTATTAAAAAAGTAAAAATTTTAGGAGATTAAATATATAATTAAGTATATAAATTATATAAATAAAATATTTATATTTAAATTAAATATGTTAATTCTTTAATTTTTTTTCCAGTAGTCATTATAAATTTATGATATAGAATTGTAATAATTTTTTTAAAAAGTAAAAATTTTAATTAACATAATAGCATCTAAAATGATAATAAATAGATATTTTTGTTTGTCCAATTTTTTATTTTTAAAAAAATAAAGATCAATAAAAAAAATATAAAATGTTAAACTTAAAATCTAAGAAATCTTTAATTTGATTGTATGATATCACTTATTCTATTGTGCAATACATTTTGACAGTGACATAAAAAATTAAAAAATTATACTTATTTTAATAAACACTTCTATATATATAAAATAAAAAAAGAATTTTGTATTATAAAATATTAAAATTATTAAAAAAGTATGAACTTTTTTATTCATAAATTATTTCATAATTGAATTTCATTTAGTAAAATTATTATAATTTAATAAAAATTTGCTTATCTTTCTAAGTATAAACTTAAGAAATGCTGTTTATGATTATAATGTGAAATATAAAAAGTATTTTATTATAAAAGAAGAATTGAACCATGGGAATTAAGGCTGTATTTATTTTTTAAGATTGAAACTGAAATTGAAAGATTAAAATTGAGTATTGTGTTTGACGATTAGAGATTAAAACTAAAATTTTAATTTTGAAATACAAAATTTTAATCCCTTTAATACTTTTAAAAAACAGAAACATAAAAGATTAAAATTTCTATAGATGGAGGTTAAAATTTTAATAACATCTCCTTCTGAAAATTCTGTTATTTAACTTTTTTTAATTTTAAATCTACACGATCAAATATTTTATGTCAAACATAATATAAAACCTCTCGATCTCAGTCTCTTTTCTAAACTCAGCATAAAAAAGCAAAATGTGGTTTAAACCCAAGATCACTGGTTGTGAAAGACTTGCATGAAAATAAAACCAATTCAATAATTTTTATATAAATAAAATAAGTTATAACTATTTTTTATTTATAAAATATTTGAGAGATCATGGGTTCATTCTCGTAATAAAGCTCAGCCATAGTGTGCATGACTTGTTGAGTGTTTAGAAATGATGGTTCACGAAAACGCTAGCATCTTCACAGCCATCCCTGCACCCTGAAAGAAAACAATAGAGAACACTACAAGAAAAAATCCTGTCGCCATGCTTTTTTTTGCGATACTTTAAAAGCGTGGTGTAAAAGAGTCAATAAGCACGCTTTTATTATGTAGTTTTGGTATCCTTCATCTTATTTTGGTGTAGTTTTGTTATCGTTTAGTTGATATCTTTCATTATGTGCTCTTGTGACTTTGTAAGGAACTGTAAATTATCTGACATTCAATTTAATTTTTTAAGGATCTTCTTGTACAATTTTTTTTTATCTTTATTTAGGTTTATCATAGATTTATTTGTCATAAGCTGAAAGTAATTGTTGTCTATGCTCTCTAATGCGGGTAATTGAGGTACCCATATTTTAAAAATTAGAAATTCTTAAATTGAATCAATATGATTCAATTCAATCATGGTTTGACATTGTATATTATTACTGCAGCCTAAACTTTTTTCCAGTAAATTCAAAACCAACCTTGATAAAATCTAAGCGCAATATGTGTATATAATAAACCATATTGAGTGAAAGATTGAGAAAGAATCTAAGTGGATTTTAACCCTATACATGTAGGTTTTGCAATAATCTTAATAAGTTCTTAACCTGCTTCTTTTGTTCTATGACGTGTAATTCAAATATCTTCTGCTTCTTTAGATCATTAGAAGTTGTTCCATTTTCAGATATCTCCTACTTCTATGTTTATGTTCCTATTAAATTTTGTTTCAGTAGATTCTTTTATGTATGAGTTCATTGTCTCCATAATTACTACATAAATAAATTTCTTTGACAAGTTGCCTCAGGTATGTCAGTATTCAAATTTCATTGCTCTTTTTTCTTTTAAGTTTTTAATTATGTTTGGTTAAGATAAATGAAAGTTTATTGTTATGTTTTCAGCAAATTGATACATTGGCAGGGGCAAAAGCAAAGAATTGCCATAGCAAGGGTAATTTTGAAGAATCCGAAAATTCTGATTCTGGATGAAGCCACAAGTGCATTGAATGCTGAATCTGAACGTGTTATTCAAGAAGCCTTAGGAAATTATTAGTGTTGCAAGTATAAGGAGTGTTGAAGTTAGTCCCACATCAAAAAAAGCAAGGAAGAGTAAGGAGTTTATAAGATGAGAGACACATTAACTTGACACCTTAAGATTTTGATTTGTATATGGTGTTTTTTCATCTTATGTTCTCTCACTTGATTTTTCCTCGAAATCTTAACTATCAAAAAGAAAGAAATAAAAGGCTATTGATGTTTTTGATGCTGGAATATACATGAATGCTCGTATTAGGATTTTTTTTTAATTTGATAAAGATATAAGTCAAACTTTTAAAGCATGGCAATTGGTTCTGTCTAAACACATAAATAAAAAAGTGTGGCAATAAGTTGACATAAAGGCACGTTTTTAAAAACGTGGCAGTAGATTTGTTGCTAGACACACTTTTAAATCATAGCAATTGGTCACCACCAACAGTAACATTTTTTTCACCCAAAACGCACCGCCAGAAAGTAAGCATGACAACTGATTCCAAAAAGCGTGGCCATATAGAATTAGCCACGGTTGAACAAGTGACTTTTCAAAAAATATGGCCGTAGTTCAGAAAGCATGGCCACACTTTTTTTAGCTTTTCGAAACACTTTTGGAGCATGTCAAAAATCATATTTCCTTGTAGTGAGAGATCAAACAAGCCGAAGAAGGTCAAGATTATTGGGAAGATAACATAGAGGGTTAAGTACGATTTTAGTCTCTAAGGTATACGTAAAAAAATTTTTCCGTCTTCAACTTTTCTTTGCATAAGAAATTATCTTTAAGATTCAGCTTAGTTTTAAAATCGTCTTTCGGACAACAAACTTTCACCAAGATACTCAATTTCGCTTCTTCTTTTTCTTTTTTATCACAGCATTAGCAACAACAACAATGGACAAATAAACAAATATCAAAGATCTATAAATAGAAGCAGAAACTAGTACTAAAAAATCAACAATCTGTATTTCAAATATCAAAAATCAATAAAATTACAAAAGAAAAAACGAATCGAAACCCTACGGAACAACGGCAAGTACGCGAGGAGCAACAGCGAGCGAGCAAGGAAGAGGAGTAGAAATGGCGATGCGGTGCGCGATGTCCTCCCTCACTGATCTGCTGATATCGACGTCGAATACTGGCGCAGGAACAAAAATAGCAACGCGACGTGTGACGTCTATCCTCTCTTGTGGGCATCGTTGCCACCTTCCTCTTCCCCATCTTCTTCCCTTCTCCCTTTTTCTTTTTCACTATGTTTTCTTTCTCTCTCTCTCAACTTCAAATACTCTCTTTTTCTTATTTTTTTATTTTATACATTTCTTATTAAGAATAATTTAGTTCAAAATTTTAAAATTTAAATAAAAAAGATAATTTTAAATTAAATTAAACTTTAGAAACAATTTTATATATAAAAAATGTTGAAAAATAAAAAATTTTCAACCTAAACCTAAGTCATGCTTAACTCTAATATAGAAGTGATAATGAAGATGCATGTTGATTGTTGAATTGATGGCCAAAGCAAGCGGCGAATGGAAAATAAAGATCTTGTGACGGGAATACAAGGAAGATTGCATGGGGACCATTATTTAAAGTTTGAAGTTTTCTTCCGATGGAGAGAGGCACAAGGACTAAACAGTCAAATTGCTGGTTTGCCTCTTGCGTTGGTGCTATGTGTCGGCCATGTGGATGAGGGTATGCA
>NC_029774.3:128003783-128026611 GCF_000817695.3 Arachis duranensis
ATGTTCTGTATTTATGCCGCAGAAACAAATAGATTTTGAAACGTATATGTGTTTTGTTTATAATTTACAACTGCATTCTATATATATATATATTTGTCTGCAGAATAATATTTAAAATTAAATGTATCTAAGTGTGTTTAAAATATTTTTTATTTTTTATTTATATACAATTAAACATAAAAAATATGTATATCAATAAATATCAATAAATATTATATTTAAATATTAGACACGACAATTAAATAAAGTATTCATATTTTGATTTATATGATATGCTATATATCGGAAACAAAGGTGGCTCATGCCCATAGTTCACAAGTCTAATACTCTAATCATATAGTATATAGTACGTTTTTTTTTTGTTTTTTTTTTGTTTTTTCCAAAAAGTCCCGTGATGTTAGTTACGGATGATGAGATTGTTGAATAGAGCAGGTTTGTCTTTAATTTGGTAGGCCTTCTTCATGTTCAATTTCTTCAACCAATTCAGTCTTAATCGTATCTTCAATATGATCTGCTTCACTCTTTTAATATTCCACAATTTTTTCTTTCATAAGATTTCTATTCACATAATCAACGAATCTGGTTCTGCCTGGCTATGTATCTTATTCCCTTTGTCTACAACGCTCTTTCACTTCACTCCCATCCATTTTCTTTGCCTTAGCTTCTATCAATATTTGCAATTATTGTGTTTCAGTTTTTAGGGAAAATTTAAACACTAACCGAATAAATAAGGTTTTATTAACATACCTCTTATAACAATTTTCGTAATACTACATGTACACAATATAGTTATTAATGAGTCACTCCTATAATATATATACAAAAAACAATATTGAAATCAACATATATAAATATTGATTAAAAAATAATTAAACTGACAAATAAACCTCTTAAAATTAGGGTTAGTTTAGAGAAACTTTAGTTCTCACCGTCACTCACTCAATTAGGGTTAGCGACCCCTTTCTCAGTTCTCACTTCCTCAGCTCTTCTCCAAGACCATAGCATCGCCGCCTCGGTTTAGTTTAACCCAGTGCCGCCGTCGAATCTGCTCCAGTTCCGCGTCTCCTTCAAGCCGCCTGTGCCTGTCGCTCCTCCTCCGCGCAACTCGTCTCTGCCAGCGCAAGTTCGCAACTCGTCGAATCGTCTCATTGCCACTCCTCCGCAGCGCGTCTTCTACGATCTCTTCCGCGTCTCCTTCAAGCCGCCTGTGCCTGTCGCTCCTCCTCCGCGCTGCCTCTCAGTCTGAAATTCTCTGCGCTCCCTCCGGCCTCCAAGTCGCGCACTAGACGAGCCACCCCCGTGCCTCCTCTGCATCGGAATCGACCTCGTCCAGTCGTCTACGCTTCTCATGGTCCCGAAACGCGCCACCTTCACCAGATTCTCCCCGCATAGCATCGGTACAGTTCTTGCCCTTATCCCAGCCTTTCTTTTCTTTTTGAATGATTTGATATGTTTAATCTCTGGGTAATTTTGGATGTATCATGAGAATTGACAAAGAAGAAGTTCTTTTGTTTTTGGGTGATAACAGATTGTTTGGGTAGTTTCTTGAGTTTGTAACTAAGTTTGTAACTGAGTTTTCTGAATTGTTCAGCCTTTCTTTTCTTTTTGAATGATTTGATATGTTGAAACAGCTTGTTTGGGTTGAATCACAAACTGTTATGTTTCCTTTGTTAACAAAATATGCACTTAGTTGGAATAAAGCTTGAAAAATTGAAGTTGTTTTGGCTTCTTTGTTGATTAGTTATATGCAGAAGTTGTTTTGACTTCTTTACCATTCTTATGCATTCTAGATTTTGATTTTATTCTGATTTTACAATTGTCATGGTGTTCTAATTATGGAGAAAATCACAAACTACATACTATTCTGTTTCCTTGGTTAACAAAAATGCACTTAGTTTGATGTTGATGTTAACTTTGATGTCATTGAGTTCCTTCAGCCTCATCACAATTTGCAACTTTTGGAGATTTATGGATACCTTAACTCCACATTCCCAAGATGGATTTCAGATCCTTCATCCAATAATCTTAGCTCAATTACTTTGGAGGAATGTGTATGTGAACAACTTCCAGAGTTTGGTGTATTACCTTCTTTAACTTAGTTAGAATAAAGCTTGAAAAATTGAAGTTGTTTTGGCTTTTTTGTTGATTAGTTACAGGCAGAAGTTGTTTTGGCTTTTTTATCATTCTTATGCATTCTGGATTTTGATTTTATTCTGATTTTACAATTGTCATGGTGTTTTAATTATGGAGAGAATCACAAACTGTTCTGTTTCCTTGGTTAACAAAATATGCTCATGGTGTTCTATTTTATGATGTTACTCAATTGTGTTTTGAGTCTAAATTTTCGACTGCTAATCCTTATTTTACTTTGGTTTGTAAAATAAAAGTGTCATTGGATGGATAAAAAATTTCTACTAATAATCTGTTAATTGCTAATATGGCATCTAACATGAAGAAGAAATTTGAAAAATATTGGGATGAAATTCATGGCATTATGGGTGTTGCTGCTGTTTTAGACCCTAGGTATAAGATGGTTGGGATTAAGTTTCAATTTGAAAAAATGTATCCAGATCCAACGGAATGCTCCAAGCAAGTTGATAGAATTCATCAGTTGTGTAATGAGTTGGTTAATGAATACACTCAAAAAATGAGTTCTGATGTATCACATGGCGGTGTTGGTGTTGGTGTTGGTACAAAAGAACTTAATGAAAGTGGAAATGCAAATTTATTTGGGGGTGATGATTACATGGTGTATCTTAAAAGAAGAAAAATGACAAGGAGTTCATATGTGAATGTTGAATTTGATCATTATCTTGAGGAGGAAATTCATCCTTCAAATGATCATAACTTTAATGTTTTGAAATGGTGGAAGAATAATCAGATAAAATTTAAAGTTATTGCAAAAATAGCTAAGGATATATATGCTATTCCGGTGTCCACTGTTGTTTCTGAATCTACTTTTAGTACAAGTGGTCATGTGATTTCTCCTCATCGTGCAAAGCTCAAACAATATATAATTGAAGTTTTGATGTGTGGTCAAAGTTGGTTGTGGACACCTTTAAAAAGTAAAGGTGATATATTGATTAATCTTCATTTATGTTAATTTTTTTCATAGTACCGATTAATTTGTTAATTATCTCTTTTAATTTTCAGGTTTAAATCTTGATTTGCAAACTTTTAATGATGATGAAGATGTTAAAAGTGATCAAGAATAAGAGTTGAAGATCATTTTATATCTAATATTGTAATTTCTTTATTATGGTGTTAAATTTGTAGTGATCTAACAATATTTTTTTTAATTTCAAGTTATTTTAGCTAATAACATTGTATGAATTTTATATTTGTATTTTAATTTATCTATGAATTTTAATTTTTTGTCTTAATTTATATATAAATAGATAAAAATTAAAATATTTAATTTTTACAGAAGCGAGTCGGGGTGGGACGGATATCCGTAAGGACGGGTTTGGATTCTGTAATTTACTACCTGCGGGTAGTGATGGAACGGATAGTATATATATAACAGGACGGCGGGACGGAGTCGAATAGGGCAAAAATCCGCCCCTACCCGTCCCACTACCATCCCTAATATTAGTTCAAAAATACTATATGCATGAAAAAAAATAAGTCATCATATATTTATATTAGGTATAGCTTGGATTAGTATATAGATTAAAGGATAGCTTCGAAATTTAGAATGTGAATGTCTGGTATTTTAAACAATAACTTATTCTTGTCTCGATCGATGACACTGTCGTTAGGAATGAGCACAACGAATATTTAGAATAGTAATTATATTTCTCCATGTAATTTGATCAAGTTGTGACACAATTTTTTTTTAAAAAGTATTGTTTTATATATTTTTAATAAATATGTATTCTTGTGCAATTATGCATGTTCTATTTCCATATACATTTGTTCTTTATTTTTTAGTGTCAAATATATGGTTGTATTTTAATATAAAAAATTACTTTGCACCCAAAATAATGACCATCATAAGTCCACATCTTCAAAATAATCCCTTCTAATACTTAACAAATTTATCATATATATTATCTTATTTAAACTAATTTATAGTTACACAATTAAAACAGGTTTAGAATATATTCACAGGTTTTCAGTCGAAAGCAATTTATTTTTCTTGGGTTAGACTCAACTTCTTGTGTAGACACTATTATTGTTGACTTGTTGCATTGGAGTTGGACCGATGGGTCAGATAGGTAGGTAACTATGTAAAAATTAATATTATGAAAAAAAATTTGAAGTGTATTGATATATCAGTATTTTATTGATTTTTAATCGTTAATATTAATTATAAAAAATATATATAATATATATAATTAAGATTAACGGTTAAAAATTACTGAAACATCAATATATACGTATACTTAAAAACTTTTCAATACTACGAAGGACAAGGATTATTTATGAAATTTAAGAAATAGACCCAAAATTTTAAAAACACTACTCTATTTGTGGCTTTATTGATTAGGTCACATGAGCTGAAAAAGTTGTGTCTTAATAATTATGGCAATGAGGAAATCAATGTGTCCTTCCAAGTCCCAATAGAGTCATATTCTTCTTCTGTATATAATTGCCAGATATATTAAGATTTATTTTCATTCTAAACTTCACAAATATCATATATCAAAAGCAAAGATAGGCATAATTATATTTTAGGAATGAAATCAGTGTTAGTATATATATAACATACACTATCTAGGAAGAAATAAAGGATCTAGGAAGGTAGGTCACTTTTTTCAAACGTTCTTCTAATAAAGTGTGTTTTAACTTGGTATCAAGATTAGGAAAAATATTCTTGCCAAAGAAGAGTTACACTTGAAAATTGTTCAACACAGTCAAAATATCTTCAGAGCTTTGTCTTAGTGCGTTTTCTAAAAAAAATAATAAATTAAATTGTTTTTGGCTTTGGATAATGGAATGAATGAATCACCAAAAGAGTAGATTATTATCTAACTAATTAAATTAAAGTTGGTGCAAAAAGCAAAGTCTATGCTGCGATGATAGTGTATATATGTAAAAGGACGTTTATTATAGCCAAAGTCATTAGTGATTTATTTAATTTGCATACCAAACCATGTTGACTATTTAGTTACACATACAATAAGCTTTATCATATGCAATTTTTTTTACATAACCTGAAAGAGAGAAGCAAAACAAGATTAAAGACTGATCAATGACATCTTAAAGGTGTGTTTCTAAAGTTGAGATGTTGGAAGAAATTAATAAAGCCACTACCATTATTCCCAACACCATGCATAAGCCAACAAATTAAACTTGCAAAGCTTAATCAAATAAAACCATGCATAAGGTGGCAATTTTACACTGAGTAGTGCTAGGGAGCTAATGACATGTTATAAAAAGCTAATTTTGGGTAGGGGTGTTCATGGTTTGGTTAATCCAAAAACCAAACCTGTTTTTTGTTAACCAAAAATATAGTATTGGTTAATTAACCAAATTGGTTTTACATGATGAAACTGGTTATTAACCGGTTAGTAAAATTCAAAACCGGTTTTTAACCGGTTATTAAATTAAAAACTGGTTTTTAAAAAATAACCAGTTTTTATATAAAAAATTGGTTTTTATATTAAAAAACCGGTTTTACACTAAAAATTGGTTTTTATATTAAAAAATCGGTTTTACACTAAAACCGGTTTTTACATAAAGAAACCAGTTTTTATACTAAAAAATTGGTTTTTATACAAAAAATTGGTTTTTACATGTAAAAATAGATTTTTACACAAAAATTAATATTTTTACATACAAAAATCCAAATTTTAAAACCTTTTTTTAATTGAATTTTTTTAATCTAATTTTTTTCTTTCTAAATAATACGAGTAACATTTGTAACTAATGAAATCCCTTCCATTGCTTTTGTTCCTTTTTCTTTCTTATCTCTTTTCAGCATTTTCTATAAATAATTTTTTCTAATATAAATAACTTTCTTTCTAAATGATACGAGTAACTTTTTCTTATCTCCTGCTTCCCATCTCTCTCGTTTTCTCTCCCCCTCTTCTTCTCTCTTCCTTCTCTCTCTCTCTCTCTTTCTCTCTCTCTCTCTCTCCCCTTCCCCTCTTTCTCCCCCTTCCCTCTCTTTCTCTTCCTCTCTCTCTCTCCCCCTCTCTCCCCCTCCCCTCTCTCTCCTCTTCTCTTCCTTTTCTCGCTCCTCCTCTCTTTTTTTCCCTCTCTCCCCCTCCTCTCTATCTATCTCTCTCTCCCCCTTCTCCTCTTTCTCCCTTCCCCTTTCTTTCTCTCTATCCTTCTCTCCCTCTCTCTTCCCATGCTCTCTCTCTCCCCTTCCCTCTTTCTCTCTCCCCTCCTCTCCCTCTCTCCTTCTCTCTCCCCTCCTTTCTTTTATCTTTCTTCTTCTCTTTTTCTGTCTCTCTCCTTCTCTCTCTCTCTTCCCTCTCTCTTTCTCCCTCTTTGTCCTCTTTCTCTCTCTTCTTCTCTCTTTTTATCTCTCTCCTTTTTTTTCTTTCTTCTCCTCTGTCTTCTCCTTCTCTCTCTCTTCTCTCTCACTTTAGAGAGAAGAGGAGAAAAGAGATAGAAGATGGATAAAGATAGAGAGAAGGTTGAGAGAGAAAGAGAAAAGAGAGAGTAAAAAAAGAAAGAGGAGAGAGAGAAAAGAGAAATAAAGAGATAGAGAAAGAGAGGGAGGAAAAAGAGAGAGAGAGAGAGAGAAAAGGGAAAAGAGAGGAGAAAGGAGAGAGATATGGGAGAGAGAGAAGGATAGGAAAGGAGAGTGAGGAGGAGGAGAGATGATTAGAGAGAGAAATGTGAGGAGAGAGATGAAGAAAGATAAGGGAGGGGGAGAAAGAGGGCAAGGAGAGAGAGAGAAAGTGAGAAAGCAGAGAGAAAGAGAGAGAGACAGAGAGAGAAAGAGAGAGGGAGAGAAGGAGAGAGAGAAAGAGGAAAGGGGAGAGAGAGGGAGAGAAGGATAGAGAGAAAGAAAGGGGAAGGGAGAAAGAGGAGAAGGGGGAGAGAGAGATAGATAGAGAGGAGGGGGAGAGAGGGAAAAAAAGAGAGGAGGAGCGAGAAAAGGAAGAGAAGAGGAGAGAGAGGGGAGGGGGAGAGAGGGGGAGAGAGAGAGAGGAAGAGAAAGAGAGGGAAGGGGGAGAAAGAGAAAGAGAGAAGGAAGAGAGAAGAGGAGGGGGAGAGAAAATGAGAGAGATGGGGAAAGAGAGAGAGGGAGAGAAGGATAGAGAGACAAGGGAGAGAGAAAGAAAGACGAGGTGGAGAAAGAGGAGAAGGGGAGAGAAAGAGAGAGAGAGAGAGGGGAGAGAGAGAGAAAGAGAGGAAGAAAGGGAAATAGAGAGATAGGGGAGAGAGAGGAGGAGAGAAAGAGGGAAAAATAATAGAGAGAGAGAGAGAGATGAGGAAGAGATGATGGAAGAGAGAGAGAGAGAGAGAGAGAGAGAGAGAGAGAGAGTGAAGGGGAGAGGAAATAAAGAGAAAAATGAGTGAGAGAGAGGGGGAAGGAAGGGGGAGAGAGAGGGAGAGGGGAGAGAAATAGGGGGAAAAGAAAAGAGAGAAGGGGAGAGAGAATAGAGAGAGGAGAGAGAGAGAGAGAGGAGGGGGAGAGAGAAAAGGAGAGGACAAAGAGGAGGAAAAAGAGAAAAATGAGAGAGAGAGAGAGAGAGGAGGGAGAGAAGGAAAAAAGAGAGATAGGAGGAGAGAGAGAGAGAGAGAGAGGAGAGAGAGAGATGAGAGATGAGATGAGAAAGAAGGGAGGGAGAGAGGAAGAGAGAGGAAGAGAGAAAGAGAGAGAAAGGGGAAGGGGGAGAGAGAGAGAGAAAGAGTATGTAATTTGGTTTTGAAATTAGGTTTTGATTTTAGTTTGGTTTTGGTTTTGGTTAACCGGTTAAAAACCGGTTTTTTTTAATTTGGTTTTGGTTAACCAATTCTAAAAAATATGGATATGGTTTTTAAAATTGTTTTATTAAACTGGTTAACCACAATGTGGTTATGGTTTTTTAACCGGTTAACCACATTTTGGTTTTTTTATGAACACCCCTAATTTTGGGTTCACTAAGGTTCGAACTTGACCTTTCGGATCTAAAATTTTAATACCATATCCTGAAACCACTCATCCCAAAAATGTAACTTGATAGGACAATGTAACACTAATAATCATATCTCTAATACTTTTTAAACCTTCATTGTACACATTAAACACATAGATCATTGACTCCCTATACTTTCTCTTTTACACTATCTAATAGAATTAACTAGTTATTACAATATTAGAGTTTTATATATAGAGGAAAAATTTAAAGCATAGCTGTCCTTTCAGACTTTCGAAAGTATTCATGTACCATGAGATAATATATATCCCAAGAAAGAGACATGCATTCTTTATAATTTTTTTTTGTTTTCTACTATATCTTTGAATTTTACTAAACACTTAAATGGATTTCTTTCTTTTTCAATATAAAAATTACCAAACATACATTTTTTTTGTTTGATATTATAAAATATATAATACTTTTTTTAATGTTTTTATATATTAAAATATATTTTGTCAATTTTTATATGTTACTTTAATTTAGTAAATAAATATATTATTTTTTATTTAAAATTAATTTTTGAATAGTATAATTCAAATATTTATTTTATTATAATTTATTTTGATATAAAAATTGTTAGACATAAATTATGTTAATACAAATTTACTTTTAATTAAAATTAAGTTTATAACATAATTTTACACAAACTCTCATTTAAAAACTGTAATCCAAATATACACTAACTAATTGTAAATCGAAAACTTTATTTAAAAATTTATCGTTGACTAATAAATTATTACATACACAATTTAAATTTCTGACATTTATTTAAGTTAACTAATCAACTTCTTAGACATTGCACCAATGCAACTTGATTGAATTCTTGACATTTGACAATGCAAGTGGGAGTCATTCTTATTAGATATGGCCCAACCAGCATACTCTTTACCGTACAATAATAATCAATTAATACTATATATCAGAGGAATTAGGAAACCTATTGCCAGGGACAGGGACCATTTTTCACCTCTTTCCTCAACTTTAATTTATATCAACAGATATGCATATCTTCATTGGCACATCAATATATACCTAATACCTATAAGATTAATATAGTAACTAATAACTATTAATTAAACCTTTATTTTAGTATGTTATATTTATTCTATATAAAAATAAATTGTTGTTAAATTCTATCCATTTTTTTTAATAAACTGTCCTTAGAGAAGTCAAAGTTACATTTTACAAAAGACAAAAATAGCATGTATCTAATGTTATCAAATTTTTTATTAAAAAAAAGTCACATTTTTTAAAGCAAAATATATTTTGTATAATATTATTTAACCTGAAATTTGTTAAATATAATTTTTAAAAAATTCAGATATTTTTAAAACACTAATATTTCACTAATTTTTTAACTATTAATTTTAATGAATATATTTTTATAATTAAAATTAATGATAAAAAATTTAAAACTATTAAAATATCAGTTTCCTAAAAATATTTAAAATTCTTCCTATAATTTATCCTAAAGTAAAATTTATTGTGAATATGTGGGTTAAATCCTTGTATAGAAAGCTAGCTTTTTTTAGATATAAAAAAGACCGCACCTTCGGATTATTGCAGTGGCTAGTCAATACCGTATCAATGACTTGAAGAAAATAGGCAATGGTCCCTCCAAACTAAGAATTCACAATTTTTTTAAAGCAACTTAGATTGATTGAATCATTCGTCCATTTAAATATAAGTACCGGAGATTTAAATTTTATTTTATGTATATAATATTTTATTGATCAGCTAAAATTTATGACAATTTTTTTTTTTTTGACTTGGTAAATGGAGGGATATTATATAGTCAATGGCTTAAGCGTACAATGTGTACAATGAAGGTTTAGAAAGTATTAGAAATATGACTATTAGTGTTACATTGTTCTGTCAAGTTACGCTTTTGGGATGAGTGAGTTCATAATATAGTATTAGAGTTCTAGATTCGAAAGGTCAAGAATTCGATCCTTGGTGAACTCCAAAATCAGCTTAAGTTTTTAAGATGAATAATTTTATGACATGAGATGTTTATTATCCCTGGTATCCGGATGATTATTTTGGATAGTGTAGGTGATGTTCATTTTATTCATAGACCAAAGATTTAGCTCATTGTACACATTGTATACTTAGGCCATTGGCTCCTTAGCACTATTAATTTAATTTAAAAATATATTTATTTATTTTATTAAATTAAAACATTCAAAAAATTATTGAAAAAAAAAGGGATGAGCATATCTATCATTTGACTAAAGTATTGAGTACTGACTACTTTTGAATATGGAGACAAGTTTAGTGGTTGACAAAAAATAAATAATAAATAAATAAAAGAAGAAGAAAAGTGTGTAGTGTGTGAAGCTTGACCAAAAATCCCCCAAACATCACCGTGTCCAACACTGCCTCAGGTCTTTGCTTTCAGATCACAAACACTAAACAGGGTTCAATTCATGTCACTTTTCATTGTTTTTGTATCCACATAGAGTAAAAGGTACTTTGGACATTAATAGATATGTTATAAACAAATATGGACAATTACAGTTTAATGTTATGGAATTTGTATGCATCTCGATAAGTATTTATTCAATCTTAGGATATGCTTTGATTTCAGTGGCATAACCGAAACCAGATTCATGTAAACTTTTTATTTATTTTAAGGCAATAATAAAAAATATGAGAAAATTAGAAACCATAACATGCATGATTTTGGTAACTTTGAAAAGAAACTAAAAAATAAAACTATTGTTTCGCAGAATATAATTTTGAGATTAGTCACATAGTATATGAACAAAAACTCACTGAACTTCAAAAGATTCGCAGTTGGAGGGAACATTAAATCATACTTGTAATTATTGAGTCCTAAATCAAAGCACTCATCTTTACTTGTCTCATAAGATAATTATTAACGAACGAACGAACGAATTTTTTAGTTGACTTTTTTTTTCGTGCGCTTGAATTGAATCGTTTCTGTGGACTATTATTTGAAAATTAATTAATAAAATCAAAGAACCAACTTATCCATTTATGATTTATCCTATGTGATTGTTTTAAATGAAGAACTAGTTTTTAGTTTCTACTCAAAATCAGGTAAAGTTTTAAACGATGAGTGCCGGCAAAGATCTTTTAAATGATATGCACCTTTTTATTAAATTGAAGGACAGAATTGATTAAAGCATAAGCAAGTTGATCGATCCCATACTCATACTGCATTATGTAATAAAGCATTAAATAATCTTTGATTAAACGAGTGTGATGATTTATTTGCCTAAAAGGAAGGCCTAAAGTAAAGTGGATTTAGCGAGGTCAAATCAAAGGCGTTGTTTCCTTTCTCTGTTTTTTTTTTTTTGGACATGGATCCTTTCTTTGTTTTAAAGCCCTAATTATGGAAATCAAAAGGACCACAAACTCTCACACTCATACTTCTCTTTTCTGTGACTCACTTTTACCAAAGCCCAACCCAAGACATGAGCCCATACTAGGTTGTTTTTGTTGGACTCAGAAGCTGTAGACCCATCCCATCTATGAAAACACAATAGGCCCATAAAACCTTTTTTCCCTCTATGGAGTGTGGTTGGAGTAGCATAACAATAATGAATTTATTGACATTATATTGTTTAGTGTTTACTCATTAAGTCTTGTATAAAGATTGAATTTTATGAGATCAATGATTAATCTTGTTGATATTTTATATTTATATTTTAAATTTAAATAGCAACTCCAATGTTAGCTTTTATTTCAATTTCATTTTAGATTTTATAAAATACTAAATTATTATTTGTAGAATCATGACATAAATCATAATTTGTAACTAAATATAAAATTTATTACTCCAATGCTAATTCAATTTAAATTTTATATTATTTTAACTATTCTAAAGTGAGACTAATTTTATTTTAACTATTAATTTTAATACAAATTTTAATTTTAAATTAATTTATTATTTATAAATATAAAAAATAATATTTTAAAAACACACTATAAGAATTGGTCTAATAATTTGAATTTAGCCTCCCAACTGTCCCTGGATGGTGTGTTTTGTGATGTAATGACAATCAAATGGTATTTTATCAACAAGAAGAAATATCGATACCCATTGAAATTAAGCACACTTACGTGTTTATGATAATTAATATTCATAATTGTGATTTTGAAATGATGGTCCACTTTTTCGTAAAGAAAGAGGGAGGAATGATGGGCCACTCACATTTATATGAAAACTTATTGAACAGCTGAAACAGGGAACTAACATCATCTTATGTATATGTCAGTTGTTCTTTTTTCGTAGCAAGTCCAGATCTTGTCATTTTGCTAACCACGATTTAAGCTCATTGGTTAAAAGTTTGATGAAGAGAAAATATTTTCAAGCGGTTACTCTATTCAATGCTTCATTTTATTTTCAAATAATATTAATATGTGCATTCTCATGATGAGCATGCCTAATTTGGACTGTTTCAGCTCTGTATTTGAGCAGCCCTTTTCCCAACGGCATTGAGATAAGATGGCATTACTCAATATCAAAAAAAAGGGAAAAAAACGACAGAAGCGTAAGATTCAAAAAGAAAGTGAGTTCACATCACAAGAGGAAAGATAAGCAAGTTATAATTACGGGTCGTGGCAGATGGCAATCGAGAAGGATTAGGACTCATGAGAATCTGAATGTGATGAAACAAAATTGACAGCAAGTCCAAAGCCAAAAATTCCCCTTTGACCCTACTCAACTCATTCATTAATTAAAGCCAAAGAAGGCATCTAATCTAAATTAATAATTAATAATATACAAAATTAGAAAGCGGGTTAAAGGTAATTAAGGGGTAGGGGTGGATGTGAGGTACCTACAAAGCACCTTACACTTGACGGCACTGCCGTACACGTAGAAACCAGGGGCGACCATTATCCTCACCAGTGTGGGCACCAGGCTGTGCGACTTGTCAGCGGCCATGTCTTCCATGTATAACGACTCGAACCTCGCAGCTCTGTCCACTCTGAGTATGGACAAGCTTGGGTGCACCGAGTTGGCAAGAAGGTGAACCATCCACACGCTCTTTGAAGCGCCAAAGAAGGCCTGCAACAACCCCTCCGGCCATGCTCTGTTCCAGCCCAGCATCCCCACTATCTCGCTCATCTTCCTGTCGCAGAACCTGCTGAATTCCGAGCTGAAGTGCCTTGTGCCTTTGCTCAGAACCTCCTCCCATGTCAGCCCCTGTACCATCTTGAACGACTCCATGTTCGACTCGCACCTCTCCACTGGGTTCAGCACCTGGTTGCACGCGTTCTTCATGAACCCCACCGTTTCGAAGTCCTCGTAGAATGCCCTGTTCAGCAGTGCCTCCAGGTACACCACCAGGCTTCTCGGGTTCTTTGAGAAGGAGATTCTTATGTCGTACGGTTGCAGCAGCGTGGACACCTTGTCGTACACCTTGCCTCCTCCCCCCATGTGGCGAAGCTGCATAGTCAGGGAGCGGCTCAGAAGCCTCACTGAAGACCTTGCTTCCGAGACTGACACCAAGAAGTGTTGGATCACTGTCTCTTGCTGTGGATTCTGAGCAACCACCACCTTGTTGCTGCTGCTGCTGCACTCTTCCAGGCCCGATTTCAAGGTGTGGCAATACAGCTCCAGTTTGTTGAGCTTCTTCTCCAACTCGGCCATGGATTTCATGAGCCTGGAGGCTTCCACGAGAGCCTCGTCTCTCTTCCTTGTGGCTTGGACCAGCTTGTGAGAGAGCTCGGCCACTGCGAGCTTCCATTGGTCTTCTCTGGAAGAGGCGGAGGAGGAGGACATGGGGCTCTTGCGTGTGAGCTTGGAGACAATGGACTTGAAGATGCCATTGGGAGAAGCCAAGAGAGAAGAGTGTTGGTGCTTGTGGTTGTGGTTGTGGTTGTGATCCAATATGGGGAGCACGAAGATTTTGTCTCTGGAGTGAGGCCTGCACTTGTTGCAGGAGACGGAGGCATCTTCGGCGTTGAGTGAGGAGTCGGATTCTGACCTCTTCTTCTTGTGGTTGGATTTGGTGCTATTCTTGTTGACAATGGGCGTGGGAGGGTGCTTCTGAGGAGTGAGTCTTGCTGTTGTTGGTGTTGCTCTGCTTCTGTCTTCACTGTACTCATCCACTTCAAGCTCTTCTTGAATCTGCCATAAACCAGATACACACTCATCAAATCAAACAAGAGTAATAATGTATTAGCTAAGAATAAGTAGTAGATGAGATGATGATGCTCACGGGAGTGAAGTGCGGAGAATGGCGAGAAGGAAGAGGGGGGGATTTGGAACAAGAAGCAGCCATTGTATGTATGTATGTATGTAGTGAATTGAAGTGAGTGAGTTTTATGTATGAGTGTGGTCCTGAAATGATTAAATTAAAAGAGGGTATAATAAGTAAGTAATAAGTGAGGAGTGTGGGAATTAGGAGAAGGCCAACTACCCGCATTTATTTGGAGCGCGGTGGATCACGGAACCACCAACCACGTCTCTTTCGTTACTCAGAGCCACACCCATGTGAACTTATTTAATGACTCCCTCTCCACTCTGCACATCTACATATATGGACCCTCTCCTCTCTCCCCTCTCTACTCCCACTATTTATTGCAACTCTCATATGCCATTTCATCTCTTTTAATTTAACTTGGACTTACTCACTCAATTTTATATATCATTACTACAGCTTCTTCTTTTGTTTCTTCTGCAAATGCCTCATAATAACAGTTTAATGGGGATACCACATATCCTACTTGTCTTTCTCTCTAATCTCTAAGCAATCCTTGTCTCTAGTTAGCTACTCTCTGCATATCATTATTTGCGAAAAATGACCTTTTTACAATCAATAAAAAGAAAAACTTTACTAGCTACTATCAAGTAGGGAATAAATATTATAATACATCATTCTCGGATTTAATATTCGGGGATGAACTCTTAAATCGACAAGCATGTACTTCATACGTTGCACATTGTAATGTAGATTACATTTGACATATCATCCATCATTAAATCAGATTAGATTCCTGCAGCTTCTCATTCATAAATGTATAGTAATAGAAATTACTTTTGCATGCTCAGGGACCAGTCTTGAACATCACACCACTTTTGTAGATTTTATACTCACGAAGCAAGAAATCATCAAACAAAATTCAAGTGGGGCCAGTGTAAATTAAAACAATAAACACAGCCCAAAAAAGAACAAAATTGAAAGAAACATGTACAAAATGGTCTACTCCAAAAGTTCGATTCATTTGTAAATCAAGAAAAGTCCTTTTAAAGTAAAACCTAATCTAAAATTAAAAAACCAACCAAGGAGTACGACGTTATCTCGTTGAACCAATCTATGATTAGTTGGGTGTCGTTACATACTTTTCATATTGTGTAACACTTATTTTTGTGCTTTCTCTAGTCAAGGACTCAATTGTCCGTAAAAAGTTAAAAAGGAGCATCTAAAATCGTGGTGTTGATGTAATCACCCGCTTCATATTTTGGTATTCAATTATTGTCGCGGAGTTAAGAATGAGGGTGAAAATGATGGAAGGAACTAGGGGACTAAATAATAAAATTCAAACTTAAATTGAAGTTTAGGACGTAAGAGAATTTAGCCTCATAGCCAGCCGTATTATTTGATTTCGATGTGATGGGCGTAGCAAACTCCAAAATAGAGGCAGCTTCAAATTGCTAGTTGAAGACTCAAAAACTTGAAGGTGTAGCAAAATGTTTAAGTGGTCAAATGAAATAGCATAACGTTGACTATTCTGCCACGTTTCATAAGAGAGGGGAAGGGGGTGATACTGTATATACAACTGCACGTGAAAGCTATAATAATATATGCCATGTGGTGACATTTAATCCTTTGGGATTTTGAGAGTCTATATTAGACATAGATATAGAGAGAATATAGATAGATCCACTTTTAGAAAGCAATAACATACTATCTAGTGTTGAATTCCTACAAACCCTATCTACCAAGTACCACCACATTCATTTTACCTTAGTCAGCTAAGTTAACTAAAATAAATAAATTAGTTTAAATACAGGATTCTGTTCCGGCTTCTTGTTTTGTTGGTCCTTTCACATTTTCACATTCTAAATGTTGATTGCCTGTTGTTTAAGTTTCCCATTTCCAGGGTGTATTTTTCTGCAATATACTATCATACATCAAGTATATTTAAAACTTCAATCCTTATTTTTCTAAATGAAAAGCTTTAAACCTCAACTTCTATCACCTGTTCAAGTTCAAACCATTAAAAAGTTTAAACCGTGCATGTAGACGTGTATGCTTCAAAAAGTTTGGTAAGGTGTACCTAACTATTTCTGCATATCCCTCTCATTAAATATCACCGACTCAGACCATCAATGCGTATGAGCGGCCCTTTTGGAATTATGCAATACAATGGCACCTTTTACGGGTAGCCTGCATTGCGCATTTTCTCCCCCATCCTGGCTGTTGCTTTTATATAAAAATCAAAAGCTAACAAGATTAACAAACTGTAATGAAGAATATACTCAAGAACAAAGAAACAATGCTATTGTTCCCCCAAAACTGAAAACGTTACATCAAATGGTACTCAAGCATCTGCTTCCTAAAGGATGACTACAAATCGTTGAGAAAGAGAGAGAGAAAAATAGGAAAAGAAAGAACTAATAATCATAAATTCTGAAACATATCCTACGAATAATACTATCATCAGAAAACCATTCAAGGTCCTTCTCCTTTGATTCAATACATCGGTCAGGTCCACTGCCTATTTGCCTTAATTTGACAAAGAATCGCACCAAAAACAAGGTTACTTACTAGACCACTAAAATAAAGGAATGTTGATCCCACCTTGTCCAAAGCTCGGAAAAACCTGTTCTGAGTGAGCGCCAATTGATCGGTGTTGAAATTTGACAAGTGTACATGGATAGGTAAGACATATCTAGAACGCCATGCGACCAGCCAACCTGCTTTCAAGTATCCTCTTATCTATTGCTGCATCAATTGAGCTCATCTGAAAGATAAACATGAGAATCATGATCAGCAAATTAACAATCTGACCACAAAGGACGACATCAAACCAAATATTTTAGAGCACAGTCCTATGCAAGAGATCCAAACTCTGCGAAAGAAGCTGACCTGGGCCAAGTCTGAATTCACTTGTTCCATAAAATAAATTGTAATGATGCTACGAATGAGCAAAAATCTGTTGGGTAAGATGTTCCACCCAAAACCCCAAACTTTTGGATTGAACAAAGGGAGAAAAAATAACATTCGCAAATACCAAACCCAATAAAAATCATATATACATACTCTTTACTGTCTACAAAATGCTGGCATGCAGAATCATGAAGTTGGTTGTTTGCAGCAAGCTTCACAAATTATGTTGGAATTATAATTAACTACCGAAATAAATCAGTAGAGTACCTACTTGAATCTTTTGAAGCCCAGAAAATTTGGAGGCATGGCTTGGAGCCAGAGACCAGAGTGGCCATTCAAAAATAAAACAGCATGCATTACCCATTCAGGTTGGAAGAAAAAGGGAGGGCTAAACGGATCATATTTACTTAGTCATTCAAATTCTTTTTAGAAGAACGATGATTAGACATTTATACAGAGTGTTACTCTGTAAAGAAGAAATAATGTGTAAACAACTGAATCTGAATAAAGGAAGCATAAAGCCTACTCATCTGGTTAGATGTGAAAGCAACTCCATCTATTACAGAGGTAGTATGACTTACCTGGCTAGTTTCATCATGAACCTGATATTTTGGCAGAGACATTCTTCTTTCCTCCTACAGTAACCAAGCATTATAACATTACAAACAGAGAGATACAATCTAATGAAAAACAATGGGGAAAAAAAAAAGAGAAATTTCTCAAGACCACAACTGACCATGGACATTGCCTCATCATCCCAAACTAAGTAGACTTCATTAGCAGCAGGCTGAGGCGCAGGAGCTTTGTTTGCAATTACCGGGGGAGGTCCGATAGAAGGGCCACCGGTATTTGGACCAGATGCATAGGAATGTGAGTTACCTGCTGTCCCACCTGATCATAGAAATATCAGATGTTCAGGACTATATTTTCAATTCATGAAACAGAGACTGCTTGTTTAACCGTATCACAAATGACTCAAGGATTGACAAGGCGAGATCACCTGGAATCCCTATTGCCTGATAAGCATTTACAACAGAGTTGGCACCCAAATGGGAATCAACAGGGGCACTTGAGGATATCACTGGATTTATGGATGGAGCACTTGAAGATAGAGGAGCAGGAGAAAATGTTGAACTTTGAGTTGTAATAACAGGAAACAAAGGTTGCGAAACAGGGACAGAAGGTGTAGATGAAGGCATCCCAGGAGGAGTAACCTGAGTTTGGAGTGGAGAAGGAGCAGTTGATGGCAGTGGCGGTCTCACGTTCTGCACGGGGAATAATGGCTGTTGTGCGTAAGGAGCCGGTGGTGGAATCGAAACAGATGGAGGTTGGGGATACCATGGCTGAGCCGGTCGAGGTGGAACAGCCCAAGCATTTGGGGGGACAGGCACCGCTGGATTATACCTGCAGCAAGGATTCAGCTATTAGCAGATTTCAAGCCACTTATATTATATGTTTAAATAGTGAAATAAAGTAAGAATTCACCACATGTCAAATGAAATAGGAATATGAACACTAACAGTATAATGAAAATCGACGAAAAAATGTAACAAACATACATTGGCGGTACCGCTGGTCGAGGAGGATATCCTGTACCCAAAGGAGGTGGCACCATTCCACCTACAAGCTGTGTTGATGGTATGTCCACCTTTGCTGCCTTTGATGGAACATCATCATCTGCAATACGTACAGGAACATGAGAAAGAAGATTAAGCCATTTTGAAGTCAGGAACAAACATTCTAACCACTACAATTAGGCATTAGACAAGATATTACCTTCTTCTCCATAATGAGCAGCCAAGACATCTGGTGGAATCCCTTGCATTCCATATATTTCAATATCTGTACTCTCTCTACCAGGTTTCGCATTCGGCACCCTAATTGATCATGCTCACGGATTAAAAGGGGAATCTCAACAAGTGCCAGATTCATACATAGAAACGTGTAAATCTTTAAACCAAATTTCTATCAACTCTTAAAACGGAGCAACAACAAACTAAATAAACTTTCGTAGTTTCGTATAATTGGAATCAGCAAGACAGCAATCAAGGAAACCGAATATATAATAAAACGCTAATATCCAGAACCGGAACCTAGATCAAACAATGGCAGAGAAGAATAAAAAGTGGAAATTACTTGGTGACGGATTCCTTGTGGACCTGGAGGACGTGGATGGCCATACCGCCGGCGGTGGAGAGCTTCTTGTGGCATACATGGCACTTGAAGTGCTTGGCCTTCTGATGCTGCACCAAGATCTTCTCGTCGTCGAATTCGCGATCGCAGTAATAGCACCACACCTTGGACGCAACCCTCTTCTTCTTCTTACCCATCTTGATTCACGGAAAAGTTTAGGGCTTGGGGGGCGTATTCGACAATCTGCACCCTCCGCGATGAATGGGGGAACAAGGAGGAAGAGGAACTAGGGCACCGATTGTTGGTACTATTTCTCGCAAGTTGAAAGAAAAACTCAAAAACCCACTCACTTTCTTGTTATTTGGTCAATGGGTCCTATGACGGGGTTCTTATTGCAATTCCCAAGAGACCTGTGCCCCAGTTGAATTTCTTTTTTCTACTTCCTTGCTGAGCCGCTAATTCACGATTTTTGTTTTTGGTCAAGACTAATTCACCATTGCTGAGGTGCTACTTCACTATTGTTTGAAAACCTATAAATTAAAAATTATTCAAGAATTGAAATTTTTTTTATTTTAAAACAAATAATTTAAATTTTTTAAAAATTAATTTTTTTCATTTATAAATTAGACAACAAAAAATCTGATTTTAAAATTAATTTTTATACTAAACAAACTCAATATATTAAATATAAAAAATATTCTTATTTATAATTAATTATTCTAATTTTGTTTAATATCTATTTAGTTTTCTTTCTTATTTTTATTGAAGACAAAGTTATAAAAGAAGAAAATTTAATTCATATAAGAATTATTCCAAATTAAAAAATTGAATTTTTTTTTTCTATTAATATGTTAAAGTCATTTTATATCATAAAATTAAATCTCAAATAAAAATAAATTCTATTTATTCTTTTTACATAAAATATCTAAATATAAAATTATTTTTATTTTTTTAAAATCTATTAAAAAAATCAGTCAAAAATTTTGTTTTTATCATAGTTATTAAAATCGGATTGAACCGGTCGATTCAACCAAAAAACTGATGAATTAGACTTATACCGATTTGGTCCGATATTTAGACCGTATCTTTATCTTTATCTTTATAGTAATACAAATGGGGAGTCTATATGCTGACGTGGCGCTCATACATTGAGTCTGTGAGCTTATTTGTTTACGTGTCGTCACTATAAATTTTTAGAATTGTATTTATAAATTATAAATTATAAATTATTATTTGCCTAGGTTGTTATTTTCAAATTTTAAGTTTGGGTTGTTTTACTTAAGTTGTTATTTTTTAAATTTTAAATTATTTTATTTGTTTGGGTTGTTTTACTTAGGTTGTTATTTTTAAAATTTTAAATTATTTTATTTAAATTGTTATTTTTTAAATTTTAGATTGTTGTACTTAGGTTGTTATTCTTTACATTTTAAATTATTTTACTTAGATTGTTATTTTTTATATTTTGACACTATTTTTTAAAAAAATTTGTTGATTTTTTTTTAAATTGCAGCTACATAAATTCTTTTAAAAAAATTTAGAGTTTTAAAAAAAATTTACATGTTAATTATACTTCGGTTGATTCACGTTAGTTTAGAGTTTTTAAATTGTTGTTTGTTTAGGTTGTTATTTTCAAATTTTAAAGTTTAGGTTGTTTTACTCAGTTTGTTATTTTTTAAATTTTAAATTAAAGTCAACTAATGCAACTATAAAAGTATAAATTATGAGAGATGTAAAGCACCACAATTTAAAGTACATCAATCCCTTTCTTTTCATATATCCAGAATCTCCAGTACATCAAATCCTTTCTTTACATACATCCAAAATCTAAAATTTCTCTACTTATTCCAATGACTGGTATTCACAAAATAGTAGAAATCAATCCTACAATCGATAATTTGTGTGTATGTATATGAGTGATACGGTTATGGACACTACCAAGTTACGAAAATTCTCCATTGCCATACTCAATTGAGATGTTTTGGCTCGATGAAGACGTAAGTTTTCTACTAATATTTATCTATTTTATATTTTAAATTTATTTGTTTATTCCCATTTAATCATTTTTTTATTTTTGTTCATTAATTCTAGGGAGAAAAAATACACGCCTCAGTTAAGAGGGTTTTTGTGTCTCGATTCGTTAATTTGCTGGAGGAAGGAATATCTTACCAAATAAGATATTTTGGTGTTTGGACTCAACAAGGGTTACTTTAAGACTACACATCATGAGTATGTGGTTAATTTAAACCAACGTACTGATGTGCACAGACTTCCAGAATCGTCAATCCCACGATATGGATTTAAGTTTGTGAGTTTTGACACTCTCAATGCTCCTGGGTATGATTGCACCAATTTAGTTGGTAAGTTTATTATTTTAGAAAAAAAAATAATCTTTATCTTTATCTTTATAGTAATACAAATGGGGAGCTCATTTGCTGACGTGGCGCTCATATGTTGAGTCTGGGAGTTTATTTGCTTACGTGTCGTCATTAGAAATTTTTAGATTTATATTTATAAATTATAAATTATTATTTGCTTAGGTTGTTATTTTCAAATTTTAAGTTTGGATTGTTTTACTTAGGTGGTTATTTTTTAAATTTTAAATTATTTTATTTGTTTGGGTTGTTTTACTTAGGTTGTTGTTTTTTAAATTTTAAATTAAAGTCAACCAAATTTAAAAAAAAATAGTTATGATGCAACTATAAAAGGATAAATTATGAGAGATGTAAAGCACCACAATTTAAAGTACATCAATCCTACAATCGACAATTTGTGTGTACGTATACGAGTGATACAGTTATGGACACTATCAAATTACGGAAATTCTCCATTGCCATACTCAATTGAGATGGTTTGGCTCGATGAAGACACGAGTTTTCTACTAATATCCTTTTATCCATGACTCCAAGGTTATTTATTTATTTTTTTAAATTAAAGTCTATGTACATTTGATTAGATATTGAATAAGTCTATATTTAACTTTTTTTTATGTTATTTTCTTTTTTAAGCAGGTATCGAATAAAGCTTGGTGTCATTGATGGTTCTAACGTGCATGTTATGTAGTCTTTGACAAAGAGGTAAAACAAGTTTTGGGAAAGAGCTGTGTAGAGATACTTGATCCACTCCTATTGGTAAGATCTAACCAATATTTATTTCTAAAAGCATTAGTGAAGATATTTTTATTGGTACTTTTTATATTATTTATTATTAATATATTATGTAATACCCTGCAGAAAGGAGATCTATCGGATACACCTACACTTTTACTCAACCTAATTGATAAGATCTTTCTCTTCATCGTTGAAGTTCAAATATCTGATAATCCACATTTTTCCCCTTCTTATAAAGTTAAGAAGATAACTGATAATGTGGATCTCATAAATAAATTCAAAGAGGCTCACCGTATTCAAATTGTGAGTATATATAAGTGTACTTTCTATTAAAAATTAATTTATTTTTTGCTTTCTTGGTCATTAGTAGTATCTAATTTATAAATAATAATTAATTATAATTTTAGGA
>NC_029774.3:128028500-128031079 GCF_000817695.3 Arachis duranensis
TTTTTTTAATAATATAAAAAATTTGATAATAAAAATGTATTATGTATAATGTATATATATTTTTAATTAGTTAAAAAATTTATTTATTTGATATTTTTAGGTATATATTGAAAGATGCAAGAAGTCCAAAGAGAAGCAAGATTATATTGAAGAGAAAATTGATATTAAAAGACAAAGAAAATACAAAGTGAAGCACATTTCAAGGTAGATTTCATATAAAAAAATAATTAATTATTTTATCATTTTTTTAGGTTAGAATAATATATTTTTTTATTTGGTATTTTTAAGTATGTCAGTTCTATATATTTAGTTTTTATTGGGTATACAAAATAACTAACATGTCATGAGTAGTTTGGCCGAATGAAAGCCCATAAAATACAATATTTTCTATATATTATTTAGCTATTGACAAGTAATAAATTATTAATTTACATTGTCTTCGTAATATGTTACTAAATTTGTTTACGAAAAAATTACAGGAAATTCGAGTGATAGTTTCAATGGTGTGCATTTTGAGTCGGTGTTGTCGAACATTACAAATAGTATTAATACAGATTTATTTTTAGATTTTTTTTTTTGGAACTTGCTTATGTGACATGCACTTTATGTATTTTGATTTTTCTACTATTTATTCAATTATAAACTTTAACAGAAAATATGTTCAAAAATAATATCTCGAGTTATCTTATTAGGTAATAATCCAACACCATATCGATCAAGGTCTCCAACTACTAATCTACACTCTGTAGATGAAAAAGAACGATGTTCCAATATTAGTGATATTAGTAATTCGGGTATCACACGTGAAGCATATGATAGCCCATGTCATCAGACAAGTCAGCAATATCTTCAACAAACATCAAACCATATCGACCAATTACAAAGCCAGCGTATGTTAATATGCTTTTATTACTTAAAGACCAAACATTTAACTTTTCAATTGGTCTATTAAAAACAATCTTTGGTATATGCTACATAATTATTATAGTTTCATTAGAGTACACAAATCGAATTAGATTGCAAAGGGATGCAAGACTGAATAGGAAGACTATGCTACTTCAAAAGAGACATGGTAAGATAAGCATGATAGATTGTAATTATCACAAAGCTAAAATTTTACTTCTTTTATCTTTAATATTACCTTCATAATATATATTCATAATTCAGCTGATTCAAATATTTAACATATATTCATTTTTTTTATAATATAAATTACTTGATGTATTATCTCTAATGATTACAGGAGCAAGTACATCTAATTCAAATTTAGATACTAAAAAATTAGAAGAAGCGTGCATAGCCAAAAATATTACAATTAGTTATTATCAGTGTTAAAAATAATTATTAACAATAATTTTTAACACTGATAAGTATAAAAATCTTTATCTTTATAGGAATACAAATGGGGAGCCAATTTGCTGACGTGGCGCTCATACGTTAAGTTTGGGAGTTTATTTGCTTACGTGTCATCACTAGAAATTTTTAGATTTATATTTATAAATTATAAATTATTATTTGCTTAAGTTGTTATTTTCAAATTTTAAGTTTGGGTTGTTTTACATAGGTTGTTATTTTTTAAATTTTAAATTATTTTATTTGTTTGGGTTGTTTTACTTAGGTTGTTATTTTTTAAATTTCAAATTATTTTATTTAAGTTGTTATTTTTTAAATTTTATTTAGATTTTACTTAGGTTGTTCTTTTTTATATTATAACACTATTTTTTAAATATCTGTTAATTCTTTTTAGCATTATTTTTTAAAATTTGAATTTTTTTTAAATTGCAGCTACATAAATTTTTTTAAAGAAATTTAGAGTTTTAAAAAAATATATGTTAATTATTCTTCGATTATTATGTACTAATATTATTATATTATTATATTATTATAAAAATTTACGTTATGTTGAAATTTTTAAATTATTATTTGTTTAAGTTGTTATTTTCAAATTTTAAGTTTAGGTTGTTTTATTTAGTTTGTTATTTTTAAATTTTAAATTAAAGTCAACCAAATTTAAAAAATATTAGTTATGATGCAACTATAAAAGTATAAGTTACGAGAGATGTAAAGCACCACAATTTAAAGTACATCAATCCCTTTCTTTACATATATCCAAAATCTCTCTATTTATTCTAATGGCTAGTATTCACAAAATTGCTGACATTAATCCTACAATCGATAATTTGTGTGTACGTATACGAGTGATACGGTTATGGACACTACCAAGTTACGAAAATTCTCCACTGTCATACTCAATTGAGATGGTTTGGCTTGATGAAGACGTGAGTTTTCTACTAATATTTTTCTATTTTATTTAAAATTTATA
Organism: Arachis duranensis; assembly: GCF_000817695.3. NCBI lineage: Eukaryota > Viridiplantae > Streptophyta > Magnoliopsida > Fabales > Fabaceae > Arachis > Arachis duranensis. Next base: position 128,030,824 of record NC_029774.3, read on the forward strand.
TTATTTATATTTTAAATTTATTTGTTTATTCCCATCTAATCGTTTTTTTTGTTCATTAATTCTAGGGAGGAAAAATACACGCCTCAGTTAAGAAGGCTTTTGTGTCTCGATTCGTGAATTTGCTGGAGGAAGGAATATCTTACCAAATAAGATATTTTGGTGTTGGACTCAATAAGGGTTACTTCAAGACTACACATCATGAATACGTGGTTAATTTAAACCAACGTACTGATGTGCACAGACTTCCAGAATCGTT
>NC_029774.3:128031632-128032778 GCF_000817695.3 Arachis duranensis
TTTTAAATTATACTTGATATTTTAATTTTATTATTAAATTTTAAATTTTAAAAATATAAAATATATATAATTTGATATTATTTTATTGGTAGTTACTTTTTAAACATTAAACATTCTATTTGATATAGAAAAATAATGGAGTGTGCACTTCTTGGCAACTATGTACATGAATTAAATACTTTTCTGGGATCTGACTGTAAGGATGGAGCTGTTGTCGTCTTACAGTTTGTTAGAGTGAAGTTATTTAACGGTAATATTTATCCATATTTTTTTAACAATATATTTTTATATATGAGTTTTTACTTATTGTTTATGTGAATTTTTACTCATTTTGTATTAAAATAAATTTTTCAGAAAAGATTGTTTTACAAAATTTCATATATGGCATAAAGATATTCTTCAATCTTGAAGATACAACTGTCATCCAATTTAAAAATAGGTGGGTATTTTCTTTTTAATTCTTTAGTTTCATACTTTGTGTGTGTTATCTAACATAATTTTTTTTTATTTTATTTATCTAACTTTGTAAGATTTGAAGAATCTAGAGGTAATATTGGCAGAATTTCAAATGAGGCTGCATTCTTAAAAATTTATCAAGGCAAAACCATCGAACAGTTAAAAGAATTCGATACGGTAATTTTCTTTTTTAAAAAAAAATTGAGAAAAAAATAATTGAAATTCGTTGTACATAGATTATTTTTGTTTATTCATCTTATTTATTTAAAAAATTCACCAAATTTAGGGAATTTAAATCATTTTTTTTTTCAATCACCAAATTTAGGGAATTTAAATCATTATTTTTTTTTTCAGAATTCTATTTGTGTTGTCTTGGCTACTATAAGTCATATTATGGATACTCCAGACTGGTGGTACGGCCAATGTGAATGCAACAGGTCCACATATGCTTTTACAAAAACTTTCAAATGTTAAAGTTGTGGCCGTCTCCTTTTATCTATAACTCCAAGGTTATTTATTTATTTATTTTTAAATTAAAGTATATGCACATCGGATTAGATATTGAATAAGTCTATATTTAACTTTTTTTTTATGTTATTTTCTTTTTTAAGCAGGTATCGAATAAAGCTTGGTGTCATTGATAATTCTGACTGTGCATGTTTTGTAGTCTTTGACAAGGAGGCAAAACAA
>NC_029774.3:128032878-128056547 GCF_000817695.3 Arachis duranensis
GATATTCATCAAAGGTGGCCTTCAGTGATGAGATTAACCTTTCATTTGCCTGGAGAGCAAAATATCATCTTTAAAGATGATAACGATCTTGAAGAAATCGTGGAAGAAGAGGAAGGGAAATGTACAATGTTCTTAGCATGGATGGAGGCCAATAAAAAATTTGAAGCAGGTCAAACTTTGACGTATGCTGAATTTCCAAATCAATTTGTTTATGATAGAGAATCAAGGGAATGGCATCCATGCAAAAGAGAGTATTCTATCGGGAGGTTAAATTATGTTCCGCTGGGTACAGGTGATATTTATTATATGAGAATTTTGTTAGCTGTTCACAGAGGTTGCACAACATATAAGTCTATTAGGACAGTTAATGGAATTACATATTCTAGCTTCCAAGATGCTTGCTATTCCATGGGACTACTGTGCGATGATAGGGAATTCATTGCAGCTATTAATGAGGTAGCTAAACTTGCTCTGGTCATCAATTGAGAAAATTATTTGCGATGCTACTGATATCTAATAGCATTAGCAACCCAGAGCGTGTTTGGAATGCAACTTGGACATTATTGGCTGATGGAATACTATATGAGAGGAGAAAAGTTTTGAAAAACCAAGGTATTTTACTATGTCTTTTTTTTATATCAAGATTGTATTCTCTTATTATCTTTATTTTTATTAAGAATATTAATAGTTTTATTTTAGAATTACTTATTAAATATTTCATAAAACCACTATGTGCTTTTTCTAGGACTAAACATGACTGATGACGAATTGAAAAACCTCTGCCTTATTGAGATTGAGAAGATACTCAACAGCAATGCGAGATCTTTAAGAGACTATCAATCAATGCCATATCCTGAGATGTCTCATGTTCGCCTTTTTCAGAATAAGCTAATAGAGGAGGAGTTAGCATATGACACAAATGAGTTGACTCATACAAACTTATATACAGAACAAAAGATGACTCATGAGCAAAGGTTAGTATTTGATGAGATACTCAATGCTGTTGTTACAGACTCTGGTGGTTTTTACTTCGTTTATGGGCATGGTGGGTGTGGTAAGACATTTATTTGGAATGAAATTTTTTCTGCTATTCGGTTTAGAGAAAAAATAATTTTAAATGTCACATCCAGAGAATTGCATCTTTACTCCTAGCTGGTAGCAGAACGGCTCATTCTAGATTTTCAATACCTATTACAATTACTGATGAATCTACTTGCAACATCAAGCATGGCAGTTTGAAGGCTGAGCTGCTCATCCAAAGTAGCTTAATAATTTGGGATGAAGCTCCAATGCTCAATAAAATGTGCTTTGAAGCACTTGATCGGACGCTCAGGGATCTTATGTCAGTTACCGATCAACATAAGACACATCAACCATTTGGTGGTAAGGTTGTTGTTCTAGGAGGTGATTTCAGACAGATACTTCCGGTGATTTCGAAAGAAAGTAGACACGATATATTGGCATCCGCTATTAACTCATCTCATCTGTGGTTTGAAGCAGGTCAAACTTTGACGTATGCTGAGTTTCCAAATCAATTTGTTTATGATAGAGAATCAAGGGTATGGCATCCACGCAAAAGAGGGTATTCTATCGGGAGGTTAAATTATGTTCCACCGGGTACAGGTGATATTTATTATATGAGAATTTTGTTAGCTGTTCAGAGAGGTTGCACAACATATGAGTCTATTAGGACAGTTAATGGAATTACATATTCTAGCTTCCAAGATGCTTGCTATTCCATGGGACTACTGTGCGATGATAGGGAATTCATTACAGCTATTAATGAGGTAGCTGAACTTGCATCTGGTCATCAATTGAGAAAATTATTTGCGATGCTACTGATATCTAATAGCATTAGCAACCCAGAGCGTGTTTGGAATGCAACTTGGACATTATTGGCTGATGGAATACTATATGAGAGGAGAAAAGCTTTGAAAAACCAAGGTATTTTACTATGTCTTTTTTTTATATCAAGATTGTATTCTCTTATTATCTTTATTTTTATTAATAATATTAATAGTTTTATTTTGGAATTACTTATTAAATATTTCATAAAACCACCATGTGCTTTTGCTAGGACTAAACATGACTGATGATGAATTGAAAAACCTCTGCCTTATTGAGATTGAGAAGATACTCAACAGCAATGCGAGATCTTTAAGAGAATATCAATCAATGCTATATCCTGAGATGTCTGATGTTCGCCTTTTTCAAAATAAGCTAATAGAGAAGGATTTAGCATATGACACAAATGAGTTGACTCATACAAACTTATATACAGAACAAAAGATGACTCATGAGCAAAGGTTAGTATTTGATGAGATACTCAATGCTGTTGTTACAGACTCTGGTGGTTTTTACTTCGTTTATGGGCATGGTGGGTGTGGTAAGACATTTATTTGGAATGGACTTTCTTCTACTATTCGGTCTAGAGGAAAGATTGTTTTAAATGTCGCATCCAGTGGAATTGCATCTTTACTCCTACTTGGTGGCAGAACGGCTCATTCTAGATTTTCAATACCCATTACAATTACTGATGAATCTACTTGCAACATCAAGCATGGCAGTTTGAAGGCTGAGCTACTCATTCAAAGTAGCTTAATAATTTGGGATGAAGCTCCAATGCTCAATAAAATGTGCTTTGAAGCACTTGATCGGACGCTCAGGGATCTTATGTCAGTTACCGATCAACATAAGATACATCAACCATTTGGTGGTAAGGTTGTTGTTCTAGGAGGTGATTTCAGACAGATACTTCCGGTGATTCCGAAAGGGAGTAGACATGATATATTGATATCAGTTATTAACTCATCCCATCCGTGGTCGTTTTGTAAGGTTCTGAAACTGCATACGAATATGAGGCTTCTAATGTCTTCTTCGGATCAAGATGAAGGTGAAATGAAGAGATTCGCTAATTGGATACTTGATATTGGGAATGGAAATATTGGCTCTGTTGTTGGTGATGAATCAGAAGTTGAAATTTCAGATGATCTATTGATTACAACTACTGATGATCCTCTCTCTCATTTGGTAGACTTTGCATATCCAAATTTGTTGCAAAACATGTCAGATTACAGGTATTTTCAGAGTAGGGCAATTCTTGCACCCACGCTTGAGAGTGTCGAGAAGGTAAACGATTTTGTCTTGACAATCTTTCCAGGAATGGAAAAGGAGTATTTGAGCTCTGACACAACATGTCAAGCTGATGAGAATGAAGATGTACAACAAGAGTGGTTCACACCAGAGTTCCTAAATGACATCAAATGTTCGGGACTACCCAATCACAAGTTGACTTTGAAGCGAGGAGTCGTTGTAATGCTACTGCGAAACATAGACCAGACTTCAGGTTTATGCAACGAAACAAGATTAATAGTTAACAAACTTGGCAGCAACGTAATTGGAGCGACGGTAGTGACCGGTAAAAATATTGGAGATAAAGTGTACATTCCAAGAAGAAACTTGATTCCTTCAGATTCAGGATTGCCATTTAAGTTCCAACGGAGACAATTTCCATTAACAGTGTGCTTTGCAATGACCATTAACAAGAGTCAGGGTCAATCATTATCACATGTAGGGCTTTATTTGCCAAAATCAGTTTTCACACATGGACAACTTTATTTTGCTTTGTCAAGAGTTGAGAGTCGCAGTGGCCTGAGGGTTTTAATTCTAGACGAAGACGGCAATCCAAAGTCATCAACAACAAATGTCGTGTTCAAAGAGGTTTTCAATAATATTTAGGTAAGAATAATATTATTTTTATTTTAATAGCATGTTATGATTTACACTTTTGTACAAATATTTACTATAGATATAACTAATTTATCTATAACTCTTTTTTCAAATTTGAAATGAAATGTGTAACAAGGAACACAACATCCTATGCCAAATGCTTTTCTAATGAAGTTAGTAAGATACTAGGTTGTCGATAAATTTTTATTAGCTTTTTGATATAAAATTTAGGGTAAAATTAACATGCTATTATTACAGTTATATATGTTCTTATTTTTTTATGGCTCCCTCCTTATGGTTCAAGAATATTATAAACTTCAAACTCTTCTATTTATATTTTACTTTGAATAAAGATAAAATAACATATTTAACACGTTTATTATATAACGACGATGATAGTGTTATACTAAATTTAAATATAAGCCCGTGCATCGCACGGGTTTAACACTAGTAAAACAAAAAATCGATACAAATCGGTTAAATATAGAATGAACCGTTAAAAAAACCAATCAGATTTAATGAAGACCGATCTGACCAAACCACTTGAAATTTAAAATTTTCTCAAAATGCTTGAGGTGGGATTTGAATCCCTCTCCTCAATAAAAATAAACACTATTCGTAACCACCAAACTATTATTCCTCTTATCAATATACATGCAAATTATAATATATATAGATATATTTCATCAAATAATTTACTTCTATTTAATTTATTTTAATTTTAGTTATAAACTCACTTATTCTTAAATTAATTATATTTTTATGAGAAAGTATAGGGAGTCAATGGAATATTTGTACAATGTGTACAATAGAGGTTTAGGAATGTCCGATTTAATATTAGAGATATAACCATTAGTGTTATAAGCTTTTGGGATGAGTGGTATCATGACATGGTATCAGCTTTTGGGATGACATGTTTATTATCCCTAGTACCCAGATGGTTATTCTGGATAGTATGAGTAATGTTCATTTTTTAACTCATATAGCCTATTGTACACATTGTAACTCACTTATTTCTTCTTTCTATGATTTAGTCAAAATATGTATTTTATATTTTAATTTTAAATTTTTTAATTATTTTTTATTTTTATTTAGATAAAATCAAATTAGTCGGTTCAACTAGTGATTCACTGTTAAACCAACAATTTAGTACCTCAATAACCTAACCGGTTTAATCACCGATTTGGTTCTGACCTTTCATAAACATTCATCCAAATAAAGTCTTAATTACCATTACTCACCAATCCCAAATTGTTGGTCCAAAAGTAATGGGCAAGTTGCCCCACACTCCCTTTTCTGCATGAACGGACCTTGATAAACTCATTAAGCCCATATGGATACAGCTTGCCCGTAAACTTCTAATTGGATTTTTGGTCCATCTTGGACGATGTTGCAGAGAATTTTAGTCCATTTTAGCAAGAATGACTCGAATGACAAAAAAAACAAAAGAAGCAAGAATGATTATTGATTAGCGTATGTCACATAACAGAATTGGCGTACTACTACCAACATCTTTAGAGGGACGCTTCAAACTTTCATTCCACAAATGAGTGTTAGTTCCATGTTGCTCCCCACATTTGCACCAACTAAATCAAACTATCTAGGCAGTTTCTCCAATAATAATAAAAATGTTAAATTAGTTGGGCTTAACATGTTTGTTCGTTTTAATTACCTAATTTTAACTTATCCATGTATTATGGTTTGTTAAAGCGCCTATTAACCACACACTGTAGTAAAGTACATGGTAATAATGGTATAATATGTGAAACTACATAATGAATGAATAAAGAGCATAACGATGTTGGAATTGGAAGAGGCTTGGGAGACAATGATATTGATGAGTAGAAGCAAAGAAAAGGCACGATATGTAAAAAATATATCATGTTAAATAAGAAAGAAAGAAAAGGCATTAATGAGAGCTTGCTTTGTTGCCATGGGTGATTGCACGCATTCCTATCTTCTTGTGCAGCAACACCACCTTTCCTTTTTGTCATTTTCAACCCCCTTCCCTTCTCTTTTGCCTTGCATTTTACAGCATTAGCATCTCAAAATTGACATTTTGGCGCTCATTACACTCATCAAATCAAACCAACTACGATTACCTTTTCTTTCTTTCCAAACATGAAGCATATAATAATAATAATAATTGACGCATAAGGAATCAGAATATTAACATAATTTGTATGTACTATTTGAGATTAAAAGAAAAAGGTGCATGGGACATGCATCATGCATGTATATGTATTTATTTGATTTAATTTAATTTAATTTAATTCTTGAGGAGGACGTTCTCCTTAATTGCAGGTACCCTGCATCATGAACTACGTACATAATGATACTGTTTCATATTTAATGTAAGAATGAAACATCATAAAAGATATGAAGATGATGGTCCGACTTTCGGCACGGTGGCCACCATAATCTTATGGAGCGGATGAATAATAATCATGGTATTAAATAGCAAATTTAATATATAGTTGGAGGCCACTAATCACTGTGTTGGATTCCTTTAATTAAGCATAATTATCAACATGTATACTGAGATGGCATGACAATATGACTCGTATATGCATGAATTTAGCCATATTGAATTACCACTCTGTTAGAAAAGAAGCAACAAGTTACCGTAAGAGAAAAATTGAATTGAATGTAGTTGTCATTTCATTTGTGCAGTGCAGGAAATTAATGGTTAACCAAAAAAGTTGCTTTTATTTATTGCTTGCACTGGCCAAGCAACCACAATAAAACAAGATGCTAAGCCTAAGCATTAATAACAAAATTTACTTATTGAAGAAGCAAATATGGCTCATTCTACCTCTCTGGCCTAGTTATTATTCTATTGTCTCTCATAAGTCATAACTAAGTCCGTGTGGTCCAACATTAATGGTACAATGTACCCTAAATATCCCATAGATCCGGTCTAGGATAGAGATAAAATTGCAAAGGACCATTCGTTATTTGTCTTTTGCTTTTGCTCTCAACTTCTTTACAACCCCATTTTATTTACAGTTTTTCTGTTGGAAATTACGAGGTTATTTTAATTTATAAGTCACTACATTCCATGGACTTTTGAACTCTTGGGAGGATAAACTTTCATAGATTTCACATTATAATATTGCAATGTACCATCATTTGGGTCAAGGGTCATTTTGTGTATCAGAGGTGCAGAAAAATCAAAGGAAGAGTAGCTGTAATAAGTAATAACTAATAACATATACATGTCATTTGCACCAAGAAGGAAAATATATCATTGGATAAAATATATTATATTCTAAGACTTACCATATAGTCACATGTCTTCATTTTAAGAACTATAGTATTATTATATTATTTTATTGAGTTTGCCCTGATGGGGCGAAGAGTCAACTATTTTCATTTCATTGGAATCCAAAAATACGCCACAATTCAATTCAATACAAGAGAAGAGAAGAGAGGTAATAAACAATGTTTCCAGCCATGCATTGGGCCTTAAGAATGGAGACCATACAAAGAAGAACAAAAATTTGTCTGCATGGCCTTACTTACTGAAAGGATCCAAGGATGCTTTACAAGCAAGACATTCCTTGGATCAATATTCAAGACTCCTCACATGATGCTACAACTACTACTGCTACTCGTACATTTCTATACAGGGGATGGCAATTAATGATGCTATAAATCTATAATAATCCCAGTACACCTGTCTGTATAGGATTTGCGAACATCTTTAATAATGCTTACTATTTAGTATTCACTAATATAAACTGAAGTTTTTAACTTTTATTATGTAGTAATTAAATGATGGAAAGTTAAGAAAAGGAAGAGTGTGGAGTGAGAGTGAAGGAGAAAGAGAGAGGAAATTAAAGGGAGTTTATTGAACTTTATCTTTTGATGAGTAGCATCAATCAGCTTAGCTTAAAAAGCACAAAAAGAGGGGAAAAGTAAGTCATAGATTCCAGAGGCAGAGGCTACTGATTGAATGGCATATGCCCACAAACCCAGCAACAAGACAAATCAGAGCCCACCTAACAACCCCAGAAGAAGAAGAAAACCCCACCCCACATATTTGAATTATTATAATTAAATTATCAATCAAAATATATTCTTTGCATAATCCCAAGTCCCATTCCCTCCTTAACATTGCGTCTTCCATTTCATTCTCTCTCTCTCTCTCTCTCTCTCTCAAACATGCGTGTTGTTACAACAGAGGCACCAACAACAGTAGCAGAACACATCAAATGGAGAAGACCCAGAAACCAATTGAGCCAGCGCAACCACATCATTGCAGAAGAAACAGATCCAAGGCCACAAATTCAATCCACAAGGTGCAAGTCCACCATTTCCTCCCTGCTCCTCTCCACATTCTCCAACAACAGCAATGATGGCGGGTCACAGAGCAGGAAAAAGAGCAACTTTTCAGCAGCAGCGACGTTGAGGGGGCTGGGGTGCACGGCGGGGGCGCCGCAGGAGGTATCGGTGCCGGCGGTGATTCGAAACTCGGCGGAATGGGAAGGAAAGAAGGTGAGAAAGAAGAAGCACAAGAGAAGCAGCAAGGGAAGTTGCAGCAATAATGGCGTGGATGTGGATTTTCAAGATGTGTGGTGTGGCACCGCACACGGAATAGGGTTCTCTGCCGATTGTGTTGTTGGCACTTCCAGGAAGAATGCCTCTTCTTCTTCACGACCCAAAATTGATGTTCACAAAATCAATCACAGACAGGTACATGCATATGCATAAAAGATTATCTTTTTCATTAGATTTAGTTTAGATTATATCCGAATAAAGGGGTAGTAGTATTAGTAGTAGTAGTGAATCACCGTAACTAATTGCGCGTTTATCGCTCATAACTGCTTATCTTGTTAACTCATTTCTAAATAATATAATAATAATAATAATTTGGCAGCGTTCATCTTCTTGTTTGGGAAGGCGCAGTGTGAACCCAGAAACCATCTCGCTTCTCGACACTGATCCTAGCGACGTCTTCACTCCGCGCTCTGCCTCCTCCGAGTTCGCATACTATCGCCACCTTCCAGATCCTTCCACCGATGCTTTTCCTGAGGTAGGTTTGTTAGTTGTTACTGAATTCAAGTGGATCAGAGTGGTATGTATATATGGTGCTAATATTGTGATTGTTGCAAGATTATGATGCTTCAAGGAGGTATAATCATGGGGAGTAGATACTCACACGATCAATTCAGAGATTTGAGACTTGATGTTGATAACATGTCCTATGAAGTAACTTGTTTTTCTTTCTCTTTTCTATTTCTATCTCTATTCAAAACATGCATCTCCTCATTCCTGTTTTCTGCTTCATAGCAATTGCTTGAGCTCGGTGAGAGAATTGGTTATGTCAACACTGGACTTAAAGAAAATGAGATGGGTGGCAACATAAGGAAAACTAAGCTTCAAATTTCAGATGATGCATCAAACCATCAAGTAGATAAAACGTGTACCATTTGCCAGGTAGGTCATCATCAAAACAAGTACTTGTATGCATGGTGATTAACTATGTCTATAATCTTTGCATTTGAGTGCAGGAGGAGTATGAAGCTGCTGATGAATTGGGGAGGTTACATTGTGAGCACAGCTATCACTTCCACTGTATAAAACAATGGGTTGCTCACAAGAATTTCTGTCCAGTGTGTAAGCAACAAGTTGTGGCTCGCAACAATTGAAGGACACACACACCCTCATGGTTATTTTTTTGAAAGTTGCATCTTTTCATCATTAAATTGGTGTATAGTCTTCATATCCAATCCAATCCAATATAAACAACGATTTTCATTTGTTTCTGTCAATCTTTTTTGAACATTAATCTCCTTTGTGAGGAGTCGGCAATATATGATAGTGTGAAGGTTTCTAGATTGGATGAGATCTTTGCATAATATTATACTCGAGTGACCCTTGCTTGTGAGTAGATTACTCTTTTTGAGTTTTTCCATTTTTTTGGTCAATGGAGTTTGTGTCTTTTCTGATAAAGCTGGGTGCTTATACCTTAGTTTTGGGATGCCTGTCTTTGACTTTGACTGCATGCCTATTTCGGATCTTACGTTGTTTTTTAATTGAAATATTCCCAGTAGCGTGTGTTCATGGCAAAACCCCGTATCTTCATACATTGCGCGATTACACTGTAATGTAATTCTATATCTCAAAACAAACGCTGCATAATTTGTCAAGTTTTCTTTTTGATTTTTTTTAAGGCCTCAAATGGTGTTGCCAAATGGCAATATCAGCTTTGAAATGATAAAAGATATGGAGAAAAGAAAAGAAAAAGAACTTAATTCTTTTATGGTTGCAAAAATGATTGAAACCACACGTTTGGTCACTCTGAAATCTTCAACAGATGTAATAGCCACATGGACTGAATACAAGTCATCTTAGGACTAATATCTGATGTGAACTGTTAAATATAGTAATATACCTGACCTAGGTTTTTTACAATCTGAAGTCTTTTGAAGCAAAAGTATAGTTTCAACTTTCAACATTCTTCTCCCATATGGAAAGCAATTGAGGAGAGGAAGTTCTAACAATTCATGTTATCAAGTATTGCAAGTGAAGGAGAGGACTTTTTCACTTGCAGTGCTCAGTGTTAAGCCTGAACTTACTTCAACCAGCAAACTACTAAGATCCTAGTTTGCAGCCAATTCTTCCTTTTTTGTTGATTGATTTACAAGAGCTAGAATGTGTTTCGCAATCTCAGCAGAGGCATTGTCATTTGCAGCTTTCAGTGACCTCTCTGACATATCTTTCATTTTCTTCTCATCCCCTATCAACCATAACAAATGTCCAAGCAAAGAAAGAGGTTATATGTCTCTTCTTCAAGGTACAACATTCCATTACATTCAGCTTGATCACAAAGTTTAATGAAAGTGGAGAGTACTGAATTTTACAATTATTTATGAACATGCAACTAACAAGTGCAAGTTGTCAAGATGTTAAATTATAAATGGTGGCACATTAGTAGAAAATTCAATAATTTCAACAGCAAGGGTATAATAAGAATCAAACTGCAAAACAATATGCAGAAAGCAAACTATCACAAATAAATAATGAATGAAAGTGAAGTGGGAAAACCCCCCAAGTAATTATTACTGCAGCCTTTGCTAGTGACTAGTGAGTAGAGTTTAGAGTAACAGAGAAGTCAAGTTAGAAGATGGTTGGGTGAAAGAATGCTTGAACTTGTTCCCAAAGATAACATTATTAATTTCCTTGGTAGTCGGTTAATGTAGTCTACAATGATAGAAGTGTGCATCACGGCATGGGGCCTTGAATAGAGCCCTAACCTTTTTGAACAAGTTAGAAAACAAATATTTTTGTTTGCATAATTTAATTTTCACAAGATTACTTGTAACCATGTAAGGTCAACATACTTAAAATCTGTTCAATTGCAATTGCTAGTGTACTTGAGTCAAGCTCATCCTCAGTAATAACTTTGACACCAGCTAAGTCTGCCATCAACGAAGCATTCTTGAACTGATTCCCCTCTGATAAATGTGGTGATGGTATCTGCAAATAGAAATTAAAAAGGATTGTTGAGCTGCAAAAAATTTAATGTAAAATTAAAAAATTTAACTTTGCACTCAAGCATGACAATGATAAGTACCAGGATAGAGGGTTTTCCAGTAGCCAATATTTCATAGCAAGTCATTGCACCTGCTCTTGAAACAATCAAGTCTGCAGCTGCATACGCCATATCCATACAATGCATAAACCTACATCAAAAGAGAAACAATCACATGTATAATTTGTTGAATATTTCAAGGCTTAGGATCAAAGACTTACGGTGCCATATACAAGCGGGGATGATTCTTAACAAGACTGTCCATTTCATCATATGATTCGACCCCAGTTTGCCATATAATGTACAAGCAACTATTCTGCTTCAGCATCTGATAATACAAATTCAGCATTGCGATGTTGACAGCATTTGCGCCATAAGACCCTCCAAGAACCACCAAAACCTTTGCTTTACACTCACTCGTCTTCCCATACCCTGGAAAGAAATGCGACCTTGCCGCCGCCTTTGAAACTTTGTTCCTCAGCGACAGCCTCACCGGATTCCCACACACCACGCACTTCTCCCTCGGGAAGCTATCAGCTGTTGAGTTGAAAGCCACGAAGATGGCATCAGCAAACAGGGCAAGAACAGAGTTGGCCAAACCAGGAGCAGAGTTCTGTTCATGGATCACAAGCTTTATCCCTTTTAACTTGGCGGCAATGCAAACAGGAAAAGAGACATGGCCGCTAGTTCCACGGTGAAAGCAATGGATGAGGGCTCTTAATAAACGGTAAGGGAAGAAGAAGAGGTTGTGAGGGGCGATGAAGGGGCGACTCAACCTCACCGAAGGCACCGAGGCGAAGCTGTACCCTGCACATGGCACTGCAGCGCTTTCCACGCTGTTTGGAGTGCCAATGAAGAGGAACTCCGTTGAAGGGTTGGCAAGTTTGAGTTCATCCGCGATGGCCACTGCAGGGTACACGTGGCTGCCGGTGCCTCCGGCGGCGAAGACCACTCGAAGGTTGTTGTCCTCGGATAAGCAGCGTGAAACTTGAAGGGTCTTCCTGTGTTGAGAGATCAGAGATGGAAAGACTTGGAAAGTGAGAATAGGTGCGAAGAGTTTGGTGGCGGTGGCCATGGTTGAATTTGAAGTTGAAAAAAGAAAGCAGAGAACCAAGTGCCTGTGTGTAGAAAATCAATGTGAGTCTAACATGTTTCTGGAGGCGACCGATACCGGAAGTATTGGACCACCACCACTCATTTCTTCTGTTTCTCTGTTAAATCTGATTTTACACTTGCATCCAGATCTATCTATCAATCAAATCAGATCGTCGTAAGTTAGGAAAAGAAAGCATTGGAAGAGGATGATGTTCTTACCGAACACGAGGTCTTTTTTTAGTTCACGTTGACTTTTTAATCATGTTAGAGGATGATTTGATTGATCATAATTCTAGTTATACGTCTTCATTTAATTTTTAGTATTGGCCAATTCTATAATGTATTAATGTTAAGAAAGGATAGGTAAATAATGCATATTGTGAAACAACTTGAACAATAGTTTTAAAAAAAATGTAAAATTAAAATTAAAATTTAGATTTTTAACTAATTAAATAATTATTAACAGATTTTAAATTTTGATAAATTAGAATTAGCACCTAAACTCATTCACATTATGGACGGATACTCCTAATTTTATTATAACAATGATTCTGATGTCCGTACCAGTTCCTCTCACCTCCACGATCATTACTCACTGTCATCACCGGAGACAGCCGATGAGATTTAGAAGAACACCACAGTTCTTCATCCCTGCCGCACCAGCTTCTCTCCCAACCTCTTTCAGCGTTGCTGTTGTTGACCCAATCAGCCCCTTCACCGGCGTTGATCTCTCTAATTCCGGACACCATCGTCGCCTCCGATCTCTTGCTGTCATTGCTCCTTTGACCACCAGTCCCGTTTATTACCGTCATTGTTTACCCGATACCCTCATTAATGTCTTTGGGTTTGTATACGTAAGTTTTTATTCCGTTAGGTAGTGTTTGCTTTGAGGTACTGGAACAGGACTCGTCCTCAACACTACAACACTACCAGACATCGTCATTTGAACTCCTAAGACCCACCGCGGCAACTTGTTGTATGACTCATCCCAATTACCGTAGATATGGGTGACGGCCTTCTGCTTCACCAACCAAACCCTCCTATAAGTCGGCCTGAACCCAAAGTGTGCCTCCGTTGCATTCAACAGTACCTTGATGCAAACGGATGCATCAGCTCTAACCATTGGCATGATGAAGGTCGAGATCACATGATAGTCCAGACTCCTGTGGTCGCTCGAGATGGACGTCGCGAGACATGTATAAGGTCCGTTGTATCGTTTTACCTCCCAAATAGCCTTGTGCTGCCGGAGACTTAACTTGATCAACCATGTGCACCCGTTTCCAAACTCAGAACACTTTCCTACATACCGGCGATAATCGGACTCCACCACTTTGTATTGTACCCCGCGTCGGATACTATAAGTCTTCACACTTAACACAACCTCTTCTTTATCCTGAAATTGCTGACCAACCTAAAACTCAGTAAGACCACCAGTCCCCTGGGCATCTCTAGTACCAAATCCAATAGGCTCCCCAGGAACCCCCTCCTGTTTCATGGCATCCAAGTCCAAAGATAAAAAGTGCGGAGGGTACTGCTGTGTCCCAGAGCTAGAACCACCGCCAGCCCTAACTGGATTACTCGCTGCAATCTCATCGCCACTGTCATTAGCAATGAGATCCGACTCCACATCATCATCGTCATCATCATCCAGCAATGCATCACCCATACCAACTGGTGCCCCACATTGTAAAGAAGTCGGCACCCTATCTACGATACCAACCTCTCCGCCTCCACTACAGTTGAGATCAACAGCGAACGACGGGGAGGCGACAGGTTTGTCCGGAAGTTCATTCACAGGGACGGACGAAGATGCACCAACAGGTCTCGAGTTAGAACCAGCTACCGTTCCTATAGTGTGGGTATTCTGGTTCGAACCCCCGAGCTAGATACCACATCAACTAATATTACCAACAGCTCAGATGTCCTAACCTCGGAAAACTGCCAACGACAATGGAACAGGACATGCAAATTCTCATCACTCCCTATAGTGAAACAATCGTACTTCACGATTTCTTGCAGCACTAAGATTGGAATGCGATAGAATAACTTTTGAACCCATTTCACGCCTTGCAGCCCAAATATCTATAGTATAGAATTCACAAAGTCATCATATCTCGTCGTGGATCTCATAAAAATATTGAGATGATTTTTATCAATAAACTTTACATCAGATCGTGTTTTTCTCTTAATTGATCATCTGTAATTTACCAACACTACAAAACTCTCCTCATTAGCCATTTTGTCACTCTAATGAAAGGCATTCACGTTCACACCATATTTATACACCTCTGACCCTTTATAATTCAAAACAGCATATTTCAAATTATACACAGAGTAATTCGAATTAACGTGATTCGAATTAGTAACATAGTGTGTAATTCGAATTGCTCTAATTCAAATTACATAAAAATGTCCTCTTGGTGGAACCTTGCAACGATTATTTCTTTGGTGAAATCATGTAAATTGTACCACACTATATATGGATCATTTGCCCATTTATTAATGTAAAATCAAAATTATATAAAAAAAAGGCTAATTTTTTAAATTATTGATAAGAGCGAGATAAAAATGATCTATGGACTAAATTATTTTGTTTAATTTTGGGCATAATAAAAGTCGAATGTTTATTTATGGCGAACGAAAAAACAGAGGGTCGTTTGTACCATGTTCCCCTAATGACACTATTTCTTCCATTATTACCAGACCACAGTTTCAGTCGATCTGCATAAAACTTCTCGCCCACACATGCACGTTCATAGATTCTTTCCATTCCAATAACAACTAAATAAATGTATGTCAGAGCAACCCATGAATCTTGATTGCCGTCAATACCTGACAAGAAACCACATGCAAAATTGGTGCTAGCTCATCAAATTTAACTTTTGGTGATTGGAACTGTCAACTCAAATTTAACCATAGATTAAAAGCTGAAAATTAATTAAGCAGGATTTGCATACAACATGCATGATCTTGCATACTAGGAAAGAAAGAAAGAGGGGACGTGATCCTTATTTATTGTCGGAGTACAAAATCAACAAAATGCGGTTCATACTTAGTATATATCACAGAGGGAACTCTTTGGCTGCTGGGATCATGGATTGGTACTGAAGGGGTTGTGGAGCACTGGATTGCTGCTGCTGGGTTTGCGTTTGTGTGTAATATACTAGTTGCTGGTCTTGCTTAGGTCCACCCCCATAATTGGTTGTGGCAACTGCAATTGGATGATGAGGCAAAGGCACATAGCGTTGTTGCTGATATTGATTGGAAGGTGTTTGAAGAAATGCAGGATGAGTTGAAGGCATGTCAGGTACATTGGTTGCGGTAGTTAGCATAGTTGGGTAATTAGTTGCCACTTGTGAAATGTCAACTGGCACTACATACACTGTGTTGTGGTAGGATGGCATTGTCACTTGTCCATGTCCATGTCCATGTCCAGTGTTGTGAGTGTGGGGTTGGATGTACACAAATTGCTGCTGCTGATTCTGATTTGGATCCACTTGTTGTTCTTGATAATAAAACCCCTGCCCCTTTGAGATTGAACAACTTGCTGCAGATGCAATGCTGCTATCACTGCCAAACAACACCCAACAAGTTTCTTTGTTTAAAACATCATCAGCAAAAATAATCAAGAATCAATGAAAATATATAGTATATATACCTTGCAACAGAATCAGGAGAAGGCAAACCAAGCGTGAGTTGTGCAAAATGCTCGTCCATCACCTTGCTGCTGCCATCACCCAAATGCTGCTTATTAACTTCCTGCTCCGTTTTATGTGGGACTGGGACTTCATCAGCAAGGCTGAGGAGGCATTCATCAACAGCAGCAGAATCAGAAACAACACGAGATATATTATTCATCATCCCCGAGTTGTTGAGAGCGTCCACGAACCACGTCTCGGACTTGGCATCGTCCAGGAGTGCACCCATGGAAACCGCCGTGTCTAGTTTCGAGACAAAGAGGAAGACCCTGAGACGCAGAGGAGGAGAGAAAGAAGCCAAGCGGTCATACTCTTGGATCATGTTCTGGAGGTCGTCATCGGTGGCCACGGTGATGAGGTTGTCAAGTTGCTCCTCGGGGAGCTGGTACTTGAGGGTGAAGGGACGTCCATGGAGAAGGGTGTTGGAGAGGCCAGCACAGAGGTCCTTCAGGGAGGTGTTACGCTCCACAGCCACCATGCGGGTGTCGCCGCCCACGTAGTAGAGAGAGTCGTGGTTGTTGTGGGGGCGGGGGCGTGGCATGATATTGCCTCCATAGCTGCACATCAGGCGGAGCTTGGCCCCGGGAACTTTCAGGAGGGAATGCTGCCTCATATCATAATCCCGATCCATTTCTCAAGAGATGAGGACGATACTTCCCTTCTTCCTCTCACTTTATAACAGTTAATACCTTTAAGCAAATATTGAGAGTTCGAATATCTACGACTTTTTAACCTTAAATGAAGCTTAACTCCGCGTGAAATTAATCTTTTGTCTGTGGAGTTAAAAATGACGTATTTAGATTTAGTGAAATAGAGGCGCGTACTTAGTTGGCATTGGAACCTGTAATTTATTAATTTGCTTGCTTCTAATTGCTCACAACGTAGCTTTCAAGGATCACACACTTGCTCTTAATTCATTCGTTAATTAAATATGCGAAACCAGGTTCTGCATAGCATAAACACGTGAAGTGCCACTTTCTTTCAAGTTCTTCGTTTGCTTTGGACTCTTTGTTTATGTTTAGGGATATCGTGCTTCCTTTTCATTTTCAATGCTGCAATACCGGTTTTCTAATCAATATGTTCAAAGCGAATTATCTTTATTGCACTTGGCTTGATATGTCTTAATATTATATTTAAGTTAAAATAAATATAAAGATCAAAAGACATATTTAAAAAATTATATGAGAATATATTTAAAAAAATATATTATTAAAATTTTAATTTTTGTTTTTGAAAATTTCAGCCTTATGTATTTTTACTTTTTTAAAATATTGAAAAAATTGAAATTTTGTACTTCATCTCAATTCCATTTTGCGAAAATAAATGCAGCCTAATAGTCGTCGTGGGCTTTTCATAAAACTGTGTCTTTATATGAATGTTGGTCGTCCTTTAGTTTGATACATAAGTTACGGGGGAGGGCATGAAAGGATGAGAAAGGGGAGAAGCATCATGTCATGTGGCGAAGGTTGGAAGTAGCGTTTTGTTGCAAAAGTAGGGCTTCAAGTGATGAGTGATTAGAACTTAGAATTTAGAAACGCGAGTGTAGTGTGTTGGTTGGCGCACGAGCTTGGTGTTGCTTCACATCCCAATGGCAATACACATGAGCGTAACGTCATATACGCACAAATTAAAGGCAATACACAAGGGTGCATACACTCCTCCTGTCCTCCATTAATAAGAGATTTGCACAGCAATACTCACCTATAATTAATCTCACAAATTAAGAACTAATCTGTCACGAAATTTAAACTATTAACACTTAGCTTAAAAAAAAAAAAAATGAATTGACTACTACACCAACCCAAATTGTTGTACAAAACTTTGGCATACATATGCTTTTGCCTATTATTTGTAGCATGACAAGTGAGGGAGCCCTTCGAAAAATTCTCAAAATGCTGGGCCATGGGCCAAACCAGATTACTTAAGAGAAATAGTTTTCAACTATCAATTGACAGGCGTCAGTTAGAAGCTCAATCACTGCTCCTACTCTCACATAACTAACCTCCCCGAACCTCTCTGTCACAAGTCTTCAGCAATGGACCATGGATGGATCAGATCTGCTCACCTGGCCCAAATTGAACTAAACGTAACACAGAATGCTCTAAGAGTGCCGAAGAGCATTAGCTCATGTGGCATTTTACTCTTCCTCCATCACTAAAATCTAAAGTTCAAATTCTAAAAGATGTATTTAAAAGAAAATATGATAGATATGTGAGAAATATGTGGATATATTGTATATCTAAAAATGTGTAAATGTATTATGTACCTAAAATTAAAAGTTGTCCAATTTATTAACAAAAAAAAAAATGTTCTAAAAATAAGATATTTCCATAGAGCAGTGGAACTTAGCTTTGATAACGGGAAACCGCCATCCCCAATTTTTTTATTAAAAAATTAGTAGTATTGTTATAAAACAACGAATATAGTTCAATTGACTTCAATCTTACCCTCCTACATTAGGCTAGCTTATTGTGATCAACTCTCACTTCTTTCATCTACTTAATTATTTTTAATTCTAAATGTCAATATTTTAGATTTGGACTTCAATAAATTTTCATAAATTAAAAATTTTATTTGTTTATTCGTATAAATAAAAATTTTATTCTCATTATTATTTATTATTTTTATTATCAACAAAATTTTATAATTTTAATATTAAAATTAAGTGCAATGACATTACTTTTATTTATATAATTATTTAATATTTACATAGTTATTTATTTTACAATTTTAATACTAAAGTTTTAAAATATTTTATAAGCTTTGTCTATATAATTATTTATTTATTGTCATATTAATAATAAATTAAAAAAATACGAATATTTATAAATTTTGTAAATTATATAAATATTATTGTTCCGAGAATTATCTGAAATTGAATTGTTTTGGGACTAAATGTGAGGTTCAGACTTCTTTTAGGGTAGCATCCGACGTCTACTGGTATTGAGGTGCTGCCGTTCGAGTTTCTCGTGGAGAGGTGGGGGATAGTAACTATAAAGGACTCCAATACTTAAGTTAACAAGGATTCATTTAAGTGGATTTTTAGTATATTGGATTCAAAAAATTTCTAAGGGTGTCAGGGTAGTATAGTTTTGTACTTTCCATATGAGTCTAGTTGTTTCCCTTTCTTCTTTAGGAATAATGTCGAATTTGAGATATTCGATAATAGAAGTTATCCATCCTAAGTTTACATTGGAAATTGGTAGTGCGTCCGACTTGTCAACTTCCTTAGCAACTGATGGTGTGTGGAGAGGTTCTTAGATCAGACTTTTATTGTTGTCCCCTGACTTAGTGCTAGCCAATTTGGAGATAGCATTAGCTTGATAACTGAATTTTCGAGTTATGTGTCTCACCTCTGTTTCCTGAAATTGTTCGAGTTGCTCTAGTATTTTCTCCAAATACCTATTTATGTTAGGATCTTTAGTTTGGTAATCCTCATTTATCTTGGAGGTTATCACTTGAGAGTCACTAAACACTGTGACTTTTGATACTCCAGCTTCTTTGGCTAGTCTTAAGCCAGCAATCATAGCTTAGCACTCAACTTAGTTGTTGGAGGCTGAAAACTCGAATTTTAATGAGAGCTCTACTCGAGTTCCTTCTTTATACATTCTCAAGAACGATTTCTACTCCACTACTAGCTTTATTTAAGGATCCATCTACATACAAATGCCAAGTTGTTGGACTTCCTTATTGTTCTCCTGTGTATTCGGCCAAGAAGTCGACCAAATATTAAGATTTTATTGTTGTACGAGTTTCTTATTTGAAGTTGAATTCGGATAATTTCACATCTCAGTGTAGCATCCGACTTGCAATATCCGTCTTTTGGAGGATATGCTTTATAGGCTGGTTAGTTCGGACTTTGATAGTGTGAGTTTGGAAGTAAGATCAGAATCTTCTGGAGGCTAGGACGAGGGCATAAACGATTTTTTTTTGTAGTTCAATTCTGCCCCTGTCATGCCCTGCTCGTGAAATAATCAGGTTGTTGCCCCTCCTTATCTTCTCGGATAAGGACTGAGGCTATGGCCTTGTCTGCAACAGTTAAGTACAGCACAAGTTCTTCTCCATCTTCGGGCCAAGTTAGAATTGGTGGTTGGCTCAAGAATTTTTTAAAGTGTTAAAAGACTTGCTTGCATTCTTGGGTCCATATGAAGTCCCGCCTTTTTTGTAGTAGGACAAAGCTAGAGTTACTTTGGCTTCAGCAAATCCTCTTGTGATAATGTGGACATGCCGATCTATAATGCTTACAGGCTTTTAGCGATCTTTCTCTGCCTTTGCACTCCTATTTCTTTTACGGCCAGCGTCATTGTAGCAATGTATCTGCTCGACTGGCTTTCTCTAGTCAATTTTTTAATAATCACATTTTTTCAATCATAGCACTCATTGGTAGAGTGGCCATAGACTCAATGGTATTCACAGTAATCTTCGAGTTTTTTTCCCGTGCTGTTTTTCTCTTTTTTCTTTGGTTCTTTCTCTTTGTCTCAGGCTGGATATCGGTTGTGTTGTCTCGGGGCAGGCTCTCTCAACCGAGTAGTTTCTTCTATGTTGATTTACTTCTCGACTCGCTCTTGTATGTACTTTGTACAAAGAAGTTGGGTGCCTCTTTGATATGGATTGGGAGAAAGATCCTTCTCTGAGACCGTTGACTATCCCCGTGATGACTGCTTTAATAGGTAGGTTCTGAATCTCCAAACACATTTTGTTGAATCTTTTGATATAAGCTCGTAGGAATTTTTTGGTTTCTTACTTTACTCCTAAGAGGCTTGCCGTATACTTGATCTTATCCTTTTGGATGGAGAATCGAGTAAGGAAGCTTCTTGCCAAATCGTCGAAGCATGTGACCGATTTAGGTGGTAAACTATCAAACGATTTCATGGCCGTTTTGGTTAACATTGTTGGAAAAGCTTTACAGCGAGTTGCATCCGACGCTACTACCAAGTACATACGGCTCTTGAAATTGTTCAGATGATACCTCGGGTTGGTGATTCCATCATAAAGATCTATGTCCGAAATTTTAAAATTTCTAAGAACTTTAGGCTGCATGATTTGCTTTATGAATGAATCTTTGTCTGTCAGAGGTATTTCTTCTCGAGCAGGTCGAGTTTTTCTACCCTTGAAGTTAGACACCAATTTTGAGACCTTTTCTTTTGATTTCCTCTGTCATCGAACTTCCCTCTTAAGGGCTCTTTTAGTTTTTCGTTGTCGCTCCAGCTCCTACTCGAATTGTTCCAGTCGACCTTGATGTCCGCGGACAAATCCCATAATCTCTGTAGGATCTCTTGGCCTAGATGTTTTAAGTTGGTGTATTTCTGAACTTATCCTATGTCCTTCCGGATTTGACGTGTGTGTATCTCTGGCCGCACCTCTCCCTCTATCATCTTGGTGAGGTATAATTGACCCCGTTCGTTGTTGTGCTATTCTTATTTTCAGGCTTCCGAATCGTAAGTTATGTGTCCGTCCGATCCTCAGGGTTATCATTTGCCCTCATACGATCTTCATCTCCAAGTCCCTTGGCAACGATGCTAATGTTTCGAGAATTACTTGAAACTGAGTTGCTTTGGGTCTGAACGTGAGGTTCAGACTCTTTTTGGGGCAGCGTCAAACGTCTATTGATATCGAGTAGGTGTCGCTATCCGAGTTTTTCGTAGAGAGGTAGGGGCGGTACCAACATGAAACTCCGATGCTTAAGTTAGCAAGGATTTGAGTAGGTTTTTAGTAGATTGGGATCAAAGAATACCTGAAATTGTCAGAGTATTTATAAGTGTAGATGTAGAGTTAATAATTACCCTTTGAGTAATTCCATCTTTAGTGGTGGATTCGTTATTCCTTTTTGTTAGAAAGATTATTAAAATTTCTTTTCTAGATGAATAGAAAAGATTATAGTAGTTAATTAAAATTTATCTCATTTGAATAAATCGAGTCAAGTTAGCACTGCGTGAGACGATCTTTATGAAGTCAAATAAGTTGGATAGATTTCAGAGTGTATGATCTAGACTCTTGCTCTATAAACTAAGCTTTTAATCATTTTAAATCTAGCTAAATTGTGAGCAAGTACATGAATAACTGTTATATAATTTTATATAAAAACTTTTTGTCTCAAAAAATCTCTCTTTAAGCTTCGCTACTGTTTCCATATATAACAAAAGAATCAAGCTAATAATGTACGTAATCGAGTAATGTTACCGATTACAGTGCTGCTATATGCGATCATACGGCAAAGCATAATAGCATCAGCCGCAAAAGTGTGTTACTACAAAGAGGTTTGATTCAATGATTCTTGAGTGCATGTTGTTTTGAACATAACATAATATATGGAACCATATTCTTTTGGCAAGGTTGCTGTAGCTAAGCGGTTACTGTGGCATATACTGGAAAACCCTTCCTTACATAGTTGGATTCAAGATATGAATTGAGTGATTTGCCATCACAATATATTGGTTGTCGGATTTAGCGAGTGGGGTGACCCCACCCAGGCACCAAAATGGAACTAATTCCCTTATATCATTTTGGTGAATTCATTATATTTATAATTTAGCGTCTAATTTTTATTTAATTTATTTTTTTGATAAATTTTAAATTTAAAAATTATTTATTTTATATTTTAAAAATAAATAATAATTTTAATTCTTTTTTAATAAGTTACATACCACTTTTTAAATATTATAACAATCATTTATCATTTATCACTCATGGAATTTTTTTTTGATACACTCCAATCTCATCATCATTAAGATTATGGAATAATACTCTGACTTTAATTGATATGCACATGCACTGTGATGATAATAATCAATAAATATTAAATAAAATAAATTTTTAGTTTTTTTTTTTAATTTTGTTTTTCTAATATTACCATATTCGGATATATGTAAATCCATGTGTTGAAGATCAGGTCAGGTCATCGTCTATCGTGGTCTAAACGCTACCCATTTTGATGGATTATATTCTTTTTCAAAGATACCATTATCATAACCAGAACCAATCAAATCAAAACTTAAAAGCCATGCATAGCTACGTTGTCGACATTGTATTGGGGGATGGGAGCATCTGTATGTGTAGATGATGAGATGGGCCTATTATACAAATGTGGAAAACAGGTATGGGGTGCTGACAGGTGTTCAACAACGTCAAATAGGATAATAACAAGAGTACTACCTGAATTGTATACTGCTTCTCGTCGTTGGTAGTTGATGGATAGCAGTAAATTAAAGTGATAAAGAATTAATCACATCATTATAACAGGTCAACAACTCTATACATATGTATGTATTGTGCAGCATGCATCTCATATTCTCATCTCATCAGTTAGTAGTACTACATTTCCTGATACAAGTAGCAGAGGTAGGAATTATCAATTATCAATTACAGATTCAAATGTTATATATACCGTGAAAATTTAGGTGCAATTAATTTTATGTAAAATTAATATATTAATTGTTATATAATTTAACTGATTTAATTAAATTTTTATTTAATCATTTCCAGATATTAATTTTATGTAAAGTCGATTTTATATAAATTTTCACCTATATATTACAAAATCAATTCGTATCTGCCTGCTGTCTTACGTGTGAATATATAATGGATTATTTTTAGGAGGAATGCTACAC
>NC_029774.3:128056706-128061140 GCF_000817695.3 Arachis duranensis
TAATTTTTTTATAAAAATAAAAAATTTAAAATATTATTTATAAAAATTATTTAACTATAATATGCTAAATTTAATGTTTACAAGAATATTTAAATTTTTAAAATATTTAAAATATATAAAAATATTTATAATAAAATATAATAAATTTAAAATATTTAATAATTTTATTAATAATAAAAAATTATTTATATATTTATTTATATTTTAACAAGTCTATACAAATATGATAAACCAATAAAATTAATTAATAAATCTGAACCAAAATTTTTATAATAGACTAGACCAAACTAAATACAAATAAGATTGTAAATAATTGATATATCGTCTAACCTATTTTCACTCCAAAATATATGCTAATAAGAACATTGGGAATACAATTATAAATAACTAAACATACAAAACATCAACTTTGTAGTAAATTAGTATGGTTTGAAGTATTAGATAGAATTTTGATATTTATCTGGTAATTATATGAATTTTAATTTGATATATTGTTATCATACTTAAAAAAAAAAAGAAAAAGAAAAGAGAATTGAGTCAATTTTGTATGCGCTATAATGTTATCATTATATAAAAATGGTATGTAAGCGAGCACCAAAAAGCAGTAACTATATATATATTTGTATAATTACATGTATTGCTTGGGTAACTCATAATTTGGAAATTTTAATTTAAAAGATACTACTACACTTTAAATATAGACTATAGTAAAATATAAATAATAATATATATTTATTAGAAATAAAGAATAAGAATAATACATTTAAAAATAAGGGTGTTCATGGATTAGTTCAGATCTATATATCTGCTGTGTTTATTCGAATCAGATCTAAAAATTGCGGATATGGATCCGATCCGCAAGGCTATTGGATTAGATCGGATCTGCACACTAATCAGATCAGATTGCAAATTTTGTGTAGGTATTTGCATATCCGCGTATCCGCGAAAATGAAGAAATAAATAAATAAATATTCTTTTTATGTTTTATTTCAACTAATAATTATCATATATGTTGTATTATCTTAATTATTAAAAAAAAATATGTTTAATATTATTTTAAAAGTAAACATATTTAAAAAAATAGAAAAAATAAATTTTATTGATATTTTTTAATAAAAATAAATTTTTAAAAGTATTTTTATATTTTTCGGATCCAAATTTAAAATTTATAGATATTAGATCAAATTCGATTAGATGATTTTAGTACGGATCGAATTGAAAATTCGGTCGCGTTTACCCCTATTTAAAAAGTAAAAACCACGCTACCAAAATCAATATAATAGAGTTGTCAAAATTGTGTTATTAGACAAAAATTTCAAAATGTCACGCATCTTTAATTTTTTAAATTTATTATTAAAATTTGACTTCATTTATTTATTTAATATTAAAATGTGAATTTTAGATAACTTTTATATATTTCGTATACAATTAATACTCTTAAAATTTTTAATTTTTCAATACAGTTTTGCTAGCTTTATCACCTATATAACTATTGTTCATACCCTGGCCCAATGATA
Organism: Arachis duranensis; assembly: GCF_000817695.3. Lineage (NCBI taxonomy): Eukaryota > Viridiplantae > Streptophyta > Magnoliopsida > Fabales > Fabaceae > Arachis > Arachis duranensis. The sequence goes on from NC_029774.3 coordinate 128,058,224, forward strand.
AAGGCCCAAATCCAAATAAAAGGCCTAATCCGAAAAATTGAGCCTTGCTAAGTACCGACCTTCATGCTAAGAAGTCGGTGCTAACTACGACTTACTCTAAAGAAGTCGGACATGAGATTAGATGGCAGATAAGCATTCATTCAAATGAGTAACCGCCCCTAAAATCTCTCTAACCGCTTCAACAAGCCATATCTTAACCTCCCTAAGATAGAGGGACGGTTAACACCCAAAAGATACGGCACTACTCCAACGGTAGTTATTGGCTCACCACTATAAATACACTGACACCCCTCAGGTATCTCTAAGCCCAATACTCTCTAGACCTGCTAACACCCTTTCTAACTTAGGCATCGAAGTGTCTTTGCAGGTACCACCCCCCATTCACTCACGTACACAAGTCGGAAGGAGGCTCATGCGAGTGAACCTACTCGAAAGCCACCTTCTGCAGACAATTGGGCCAACCAACGTCATCCATTCTATTAATCTCCGGTTACCCACCGTAACATTGGCGCCGTTGCCGGGGACCCGAGAGATCATCCATCGATGGCGGACAGATCCCACAAAGAAGGCCATGTGGAGACAGACTCTGAACAAGAGAATCTGGACACAGGCAATAACGATGTGGATTTCACCCTCCACCAGGAAATCGATAATCAACACAGGGAAGGCATATCCGGAGTAAAAAACCCAAAGGTAAACTCCTCAGAAGGGCGCGAGTCAGAAAAAGAAGGACCACCCCATGTAACCGAACTCATGGGACTAGTCCATAGCCGCCTGGAGCAGTTAGAGCAGGAGCGAGAGCGGCAAAAGAAAACTAAAAAGAGCCTAAAAGAGGAGATGGAACGACGAAAAGAGTTAGAAAGAAAACTCTTAAAGCTGGAATCCTCCCTCAAATGCCGCAACTCCCATGACGAACAAGAAGAGCCACCCTTAGGTGGAGAGGATCCCTTTAGCGAGGACATAATGAGGGCTAAAGTTCCGAGGAACTTCAAAAGCTCTGATATGGACCTCTACGACGGAACCACGGATCCAAAGCATCACCTGAGCAACTTCAAAAGTCGGATGTACCTAGCTGATGCTTCCGACGCTACGCGATGCAAAGCCTTCCCGACCACTCTATCGAAAGCAGCGATGAAGTGGTTCGATGGCCTCCCCCCGAGGTCGGTCACTAGCTTTGAAGACCTCTCAAGGAAGTTTTTGATGAGGTTCTCAATCCAGAAAGACAAAGTGAAACATGCACCGAACCTCCTGGGAATAAAACAGAAGGTCGGAGAATCTTTACGAGCCTATATGGAAAGGTTCAACAAAACATGTTTGGAGATTCAAGACCTGCCCACAGAGGCAGTCATAATGGGATTAGTCAATGGACTTAGAGAAGGTCCCTTCTCGCAGTCCATATCTAAAAGACATCATGTTTCTCTAAGTGATGTACAGGAAAGAGCTGAAAAGTACATCAATATGGAGGAAAACGCCAAGTTAAGAGACCTGAGTTGGCGACTTGGGCCCCCTCCCTCAACAAAAGAGAGGGAGAGGGAAACCAAGAAAAAGGAAGAACTCGGTCTCGAAAGGCCAAGAAAATATCACTCTTATACTCATCTGAAAGTTTCCATAGTGGATGTATACAGAGAGATTTGCAACACTGAGAGACTGCCACCCCCTAGACCCATTAAAAACAAAAAAGAGGGAAGCCGCAGCGATTACTGTGAGTACCATAAAATATATGGTCACTCCACAAACGACTGCTACGACCTCAAGAATGTGATAGAAAAGCTGGCTAGAGAAGGTCGGCTTGATAGATATCTCATAGAAAGGTCGGACAGTCATGGAAAGAGAAAGCGAGATGATATGGATAGAAGAGACCCACCACCGCAGACTCCAGAGAGGCATATCCATATGACCTCAGTAGGATTTGCGGGAGGGGGACTTACCAAATCCTCTCGCAAAAGACATCTCAAAAGAGTCTACCAGGTCGGGGAGGAGTCACCCGACCTTCCTACCATTTCATTCACAAAAGAAGATGGGCAAGGAATAATCCCTGGACACGATGATCCAGTGGTAATAACTATGATCCTAGCAATGCCCATCTCCACAGAACCCTAGTAGACCAAGGAAGCTCGGCGGATATTCTTTTCAAGCCTGCTTTCGACAAGCTAGGGTTAGATGAGAAAGAATTAAGAGCCTATCCCGACACCCTATACGGATTAGGGGACACGCCAATAAAACCACTAGGATTTTTGCCCCTTCACACCACTTTTGGAAAAGGGGAAAAATCAAAGACTCTGAGCATAGACTTCATAGTCATTGACGTGGGGTCAGCATATAATGCTTTAATCGGCAGAGCTACCCTTAATCGGCTCGGAGCTGTGGTATCCACTCCCCGCCTCTGCATGAAATTCCCGACCTCAGCGGGGATAGCAACGGTAAGGGAAGACCAAAAATTGGCAAGGAAATGCTACAATGAAAGCCTAAATCTGAGAGGGAAGGGCAGAGAAGTTTACACAATAGAGCTCGGTGGCGCAAGGGCCAGAGAAGAGCTGCGACCACAACCGGGAGGAAAAACCGAGGAGATACAGGTCGGTAAAGAGGAAGGGAAAAACACTTGTATAGGAGCCAACCTAGGGGAAACTCTAAAACAAGGGTTGGCTAAACTCCTAAGAGACAATTCCGACCTCTTCACCTGGAAGGCCTCTGACATGCCTGGGATTGACCCCGAGCTCATGTCCCACAAGCTCTCGGTTTATCCAGGGTCCCGACCTGTACAACAAAGAAGACGCAAGCTCGGGCCAGAACGAGCCCTAATAGTAGAAGAACAAGTACAGGCGCTTCTGGAAGCTGGCTTCATCAGAGAAGTCAAGTACCCAACATGGCTAGCCAATGTAGTGCTAGTCAAAAAACAGAATGGTAAATGGAGAATGTG
>NC_029774.3:128061188-128064425 GCF_000817695.3 Arachis duranensis
CCACATATCAAAGGTTGATGAATAAAGTGTTTTCCCCTCACCTAGGGACCCTAATGGAAGTATACGTCGACGACATGCTGGTAAAAACCAAGAAGGAAGTCGACCTCCTGTCAGATCTCTCGCAAGTCTTTGATACCATAAGGCTGCACGGGATGAGATTAAATCCCGCAAAGTGTGCCTTCGCAGTAGAGGCAGGGAAATTTCTAGGGTTTATGCTAACACAAAGGGGGATTGAAGCCAATCCCGACAAGTGTAGAGCCATCCTAGAAATGAAAAGTCCGACTTGTTTGAGAGAAGTCCAGCAGCTCAATGGCCGACTTGCAGCCCTCTCTAAATTTTTGGCAGGATCGGCACTAAAATCCCTTCCACTATTTTCTCTATTAAGAAGGGGATGCCAGTTCGAATGGACTCCTGAATGCGAGGAGGCGTTCCAGGAGTTCAAAAAGTTTTTAAGCCAACCTCCTATCCTAACCCGACCAGTACCTGGGAAAGACCTCGTCCTGTACTTATCCGTAGCGAACAAGGCTGTCTCATCAGCCCTGATAAAAGAAGACGAGGTCGGACAACACCCAGTCTACTTCATCAGCAAGGTCCTACAAGGCCTTGAACTAAGGTACCACAAACTAGAAAAGTTTGCCTACTCCTTAGTAGTAGCCTCACGAAGGCTACGGCCTTACTTTCAAGCTCACACAATAAGAGTCCGTACGAACCAACCCATGAAGCAAATCCTCCAAAAGACGGATGTTGCAGGGAGAATGGTTCAATGGGCAATAGAGCTCTCCGAGTTCGACTTAAGATATGAAACTCGGACGGCGATCAAAGCTCAATGCCTCGCCGACTTCGTTGCAGAATACGCAGGGTATCAGGAGGAAAAACCAACTACATGGGAATTCTAGGTAGATGGATCCTCCAACAAAACGGGAAGCGGCGCAGGCATAATATTGGTAGATGAAAGAGGAACCCAGATGGAGGTTTCCTTAAAATTTGAATTTCCGGCTTCAAATAATCAGGCAGAATATGAAGCCTTGATTGCCGGACTAAAACTAGCAGAAGAAGTCGGTGCTACAAAGGTGATGATATACAGCGACTCACAAGTGGTGACATCCCAGATAAGCGGAGAGTACCAGGCAAAGGACCCAAATATGAAGAAGTACTTGGAAAAAACTTTAAAGTACCTTGGGCATTTTGCAGATACCGAGATTAAACACATAACTCGGGATTTAAACAACAGAGCAGACGCCCTGTCCAAGTTAGCAAGTACCAAACCAGGAGGGAACAACAGAAGCCTGATTCAAGAAATCCTCCAAGAACCCTCAGTAGCAAAAGCAGAAGACAAGCAAGAAGTACTTGAGGTAACTGGTTTAAACCTCGGATGGATGAATCCCCTAGTCGAATACATGAAATTTGACATCCTCCTTAAGGAGGAGAAAGAAGCTAAAAAGATCCGAAGGGAAGCACAACACTACACCTTGGTGAAAAATATTTTCTACAGAAGGGGGATATCAACACCATTGTTAAAGTGTGTACCAACCTCAAGAACCGCCGAGGTATAACCACCGAGGTGTTAGAGGAAGTTCACAGTGGGATCTGCGAAAATCATCTTGGAGCAAGGTCACTAGCCAGGAAAGTAATCCGAGCTGGATTCTACTGGCCGACCTTGCAGAAAGACGCCACAGAATTTGTGAAAAAATGTCAACCATATCAGATGCATGCAAATTTCCACGTGGCTCCACCAGAAGAGCTCATCAGTATCACTTCTCCATGGCCTTTTGCAAAATGGGGAATGGATTTGTTAGGTCCTTTTCTCCAAGCGCCAGGACAAGTCAAATACCTGATCGTGGGAATAGATTACTTCACAAAGTGGATAGAAGCAGAACCATTGGCCACCATCACCGCTCAAAGAAGTCGCAGGTTCCTCTACAAAAATATCATCACAAGATATGGGATACCTTACTCCATTACTACAAATAATGGAACCCAATTCACCGACGCTACCTTCAGAAGCTTAGTAGCCAGTATGAAAATCAAACACCAGTTCACCTCGGTGGAGCACCCACAAGCCAATGGGCAAGCCGAGGCAGCCAATAAAGTCATACTGGCAGGGCTAAAGAAGAGATTGCAGGAAGCAAAAGGAGCTTGGGCAGAAGAGCTCCCTCAAGTGCTATGGGCTTACAAGACAACCCCCCAATCCGCCACGGGAGAAACACCTTTCCGACTAATTTATGGCGTAGAAGCCATGATACCAATAGAAATCAATGAGCAAAGCCCAAGGGTATTTATTATGTTAATTTAAAAACCCTTATTCAAAAAAGGGCACTTGCTAAAATATTTTGTTTGCGGCCTTAAAAGGCCAAAAGAAATTGTTCAAACTACACAACCAATTAAAAATAAATAAAAGAGTTTAAAATGAGGAGCCCACAAGCCGGGCCCCCAAATAGCCATGAATCATTTTTTAGGAAGATCACCGCCACCGGAATCAGGAGGAACGCCACCAGAGGCATCCATGGGAGATGAAGAGATAGGAGGATCTACTGAAGAACTCGGAGCGTCTTTAGAACGAGGAGGGGACTCAATAATCCTCTGCCCCCGAGTCTTCAATTCTGACTCGGAAACGATCACGGGGGCAGGAGGATCTACAATGGCGCCATCAATAACAACTTTATCAGGATGTAAAGGAGAAAGATCCAAGTCGGGAGCAATAACTCTGACCTACTCCAGGAAGATCCTCCAAGACTCCTCGGCGCCATCAGCAATAGAGTCCTCCAACTCATCATATGCCTTCCGAGCATTCAACAGATCAGTCTTCACAGACACAAGGTCATTGAATAAACTTTGATAGCTGGCCTGTGCTGTTTTCCTCAGATCCATCTCCATGTTGCATTGGGCCTGCAGAACCTTCCCTTTCTCCCGGAGGGTATCTCTCTCCTCCCTCAGCTTGGCGATTTCCTTCTTCAACTCTCCCTCACACTCTTGGTATGAACGAAGCCTTCCTTCCAGCTCCTCGACCCTCGAGGTCATCCCTAAAGAGCTGAGAGGAGCCTCCTCAAAAATATCCAAGAGCTTGCCACAGACCCCCGCCGCTTTGAGACTCTCCTCAACCATAGTGGTAAGGTGGCTCCGAACAGACATATCATCCATGCTTATACGAGCATGAGGATAGATATTCTTTCGGACGAACGCAAGAGCGTCCGCCTTAACCTCACCAGAAGAACCAGACTCTAAGGTCTTGCGCTTCTT
>NC_029774.3:128064620-128065961 GCF_000817695.3 Arachis duranensis
AAAGAGTCCCAATGTTCCGAGGAGGAGGAGGAGGAGAGATAACCCTGGCACCACCAGTCCGGGCGCGAGACTTGGCTTTGGCCTCCTGGACTCTCTAGTAAGATTCCTGAGCATTTGTCTTTGCCATTTCTGAAAAAGAAAACAATAGCTAAGGAATCAAACAAGTCGGAATGATCAGTTAACAAGTTGGGAAACTAATAAACAAGAGAAAACTACCTAGCTGTGCTTGGATAAAAATCGGAGACCCTTGGAGAAACTTTTTAGTATCCAAATATGGGGCCCTCCCCCACACTTCTCGGAGGAACCCCACAATGGCAGCCTCTACTTCATCCAGGTCATCCAGACCATATTTCTCACAAGGAGAGGCCTCCAGCCAGTATAAGGGAAAGCGAGGAGAAGAGTTATCATCCAGAAAAAAGGGGTGATGACCCTCTACAGCCTGCACTTTGAAAAAGAAATTTTTAAAGTCATGGAAGGACTCATCAAAAAGGGTAAAAATTCTCCGACCTTGTATGGCTCGGAAGGAAACCCATTGTTGCTTATTGTTTAGCCCACTAAAGGGCTTGGTCATATGAAAAAGATGGAAAAATATTTTCAGAGAGGTCGGGAAATCCAGAGCATGGCTAATAAATTGATATATTTTCAAGAAACCCCAAGAGTTGGGGTGAAGCTGGGTAGGGGCAACCCGACAATACTGCAAAACAGACATCTCAAAATCTGAAAAAGGTAGAAAGACGCCCAGACGGGTGATCATGCACTCATACATAAAGAAGAAATGAGGAGCCGTTTCATTGGCTCTCCCATGGCAAACTCGGTCCTCTGAACCGGGGATAAGCAATTCATACTTAGGCTCATCCTCATCCGAAGTACAGAGCCGGTGGTGGGTGCGGAGGTGAGTAATAAACTCCGCATCAACCAACGGCTCCTCCCCTAGAACAGTAACATCGACCCAATCTACGGAGGCCATTTTTCTTTTCCTAAAGCAAAATGAAGAAACCTACAAAGGGAAAAAGAAAAGAAAAATAAAAAACAAAGGTCTCTAGAGAGGAGAAAAAAGAACCAAGCAAAAGTCTACAAACCTATTTATCTACAAAGTAAAGGCATGCGAAAGGTGCGAAAGAGAAAAAGAAACTAACCTCTTTCCAAAAATGAAGGTTGGAAGAAGCAGAAGTCTCCAAAGCACAAGAACGCAGCACGAATGAATAAAGAACAAAGAAAGAAGAAATTTGAAAAATTGCAGAAACGAAAAAATGAAAGAGAGGGAAAGTATTTATAAATATGCTAAGGGGCATAATGGTAAAAGCAGAGCAGTCATTAATGAATGCACCGTTACCAAAAGCC
>NC_029774.3:128066016-128073887 GCF_000817695.3 Arachis duranensis
CTTGATTTGATTAGACGTAACTGTCAGAACCAAAAAGACGCGGAAAAATCACGTCGGTTTCAGAAAATCACGTCGGTCCTCCAACAAGTCGACTACGACCCCGAGTAAAATACTCGAACCCAAGTCTTATAGACCTTGGGCTCAAGTAGGGGCACTGTTCATACCCTGGCCCAATGATAAAGGCACAGGTCCAAATAAAAGGCCTAATCCGAAGAACTGAGCCTTGCTAAGTACCGACCTTCATGCTAAGAAGTCGGTGCTAACTACGACTTACTCTAAAGAAGTCGGACATGAGATTAGCTGGCAGATAAGCACTCATTTAAATGAGTAACCGCCCCTAAAATCTCTCTAACCGCTTCAACAAGTCATATCTTAACCTCCCTAAGATAGAGGGACGGTTAACACCCAAAAGATACGGCACTACTCCAACGGTGGTTATTGGCTCACCACTATAAATGCACTGACACCCCTCGGGTATCTCTAAACCCAATACTCTCTAGACCTGCTAACACCCTTGCTAACTTAGGCATCGGAGTGTCTTTGCAGGTACCACCCCTCATTCACTCACGTACACAAGTCGGAAGGAGGCTCCTGCGAGCGAACCTACTCGAAAGCCACCTTCTGCAGACAATTGGGCCAACCAACGTCATCCATTCTATTAATCTCCGGTTATCCACCGTAACAACTATATTTATATGTCAATCTATCACATTGTTATCCTTTCCCGTAATATTGTGTGAATGTGTGAAAATTGAAGTGTTAATAATTTTATGTATGTAATATATATTTAATGTTATCGAATTATTTTAATAATAATTAAATAATATAAAATAAAATAAATACTTAAAAATATAAAATAAATTAATTTTAGATTATTTTAGTTTTTTTTAAATATTTTTATGCAGAAAATAAAATAGGTGGATAGAGTTGAAGATGTACCGAAAGAACTAAAGGGACGGCATGGAATAAGTGAACCCAGCCATATCATATATTATTCTTTGCTTCTTTTGAATATTATTGTTCCATGTCGTCCTACTTTATAAATAGGGGTTCATTATAAGAACTAAGAATTGAGAAACCTAACCTAACATACATAGAACCGATGAAACCGAGGGAGGGGAAGGGAAAGGAAGAATTGAAGGGGAAGAATGGCAGAGGGGTTTTGACAGAAGATAGAGAGCACAGACGATGATATGCATAAATTCTGCATCTCACTCTTTTGTGCTCTCTATTCTTCTGTCATCACCTTCGTTCTCCTCTTTACTTTCGCGCCCTTAACCAACCTTTCATTTTTCCATCTCTCTTCCTCCCAGCTCTTTTATTTTCCTCATCTGAATGAATTATATTGAAGTAGCTAGTAGTTACAGCAATAATCTTTATCCTTGGCATTAACGCCGTAACCTAATTAATAATTAGTATGTTGCAGTTAGACGACGATGGAGACGACTGGCTAGCTGCTACGGATCTCTTTACTGATGAATGTGGCATAACACTTATATAGAAAGGTGATGTTGATTCTTTACTTATATATATATATACTATTAAAATATTATTCTTACATTAAAATCAATTACTAATGTATTTATGTATAAATACATGTGTGATTTAATTTATTTTCAATGTGTATTTATATTCTAATACTTTAGTGGCTGAGGTGACTTAAATTTCAATATATATTTTATATATACTATTTACAAAATTTTACAATAATATTATGAAAATTAATAAAATACTATTAGAATTAATTATTTTTAATTATTATTTTTAGTTATCAATTTAATTCTTTTAGTTTAATAATTTAATAATATATTTTAATCTATATTTTTAAATATTAAAATATTTTTAAATATTAATAACGAATTAAAAACTAAAAGTAATAAATTTTAACTGCGATTTAGCATTCCTCTATTATTATTATTATTGGGGGGGCTATATCATAGGTATTTTTCCCAAATATGATACTTCAAATACTTAATCTCTAAATTATATATGGAAACATTTCTGGCTTCATTCCTTTTTAATTTGTTATGAGGATGAATATGCAGTATATATATGATGATCACAAAATATGATATTTATCTTGATTTTTTAGCAAACCACATGGTTTAGTGGAAGGAGGATCGGACCACACGTGCATGCAAACAGGATTTAATTTGTAGCAGCAATAATAACGTGATTTATTATAGAACAATATTATATAATTAATAAATATTATTATTTTTAGTAAACACTCGAATAATTAGTAAACACTCGAATAATAATAATTTGTATTCATATTTTTAGATATTTTATACATAAAAAATATATAATTTGTATCTATTTATTAAAATATTTATATATATAAATTAATATATTTTATATTTAAATTTTTTAAAATTTACACACATAAATTAATAAAATTTATTTGTTAAAGACAATTTAATATTTGTATCGACCAATAACGATAAAAAAACATTAAAAGTTACTGCTGCCAAAAGTTTCACTTTATTATATTAAGGGATTATTGCAGAAGCAGCTAGCTATCTAATTCTAAATTTAATTTGAAGAAAAAAGAAAATTTATGGGTCATCCATGACATGCATACTGTGGTGGGGATTCTTGAGGAGACATTCCATCATCAACAAAGCAATATAATGCGTGTATGTTTAGCATGATGACTTGATGAGCATCGCACTGTGCAAGTATTCCAATCATAATTTGAAGGCGAAACGTGTTCATGTGTGCGGTCTGCCCTCTGATTGAATGATTCATATCTGATAGTCCTACTTTCTTGTATGTAGATGTAATTATTAGGAATATATGATTCTCTTCTAGCTTGAAATCCTTAGATTCCCATGCAATATAATTCTTGTCCTGAAATGTAACACCTAGCTAGTACTTACTATCTAATGTTACTTTTTATACGGATGCAATTTGACCTGAAATGGTATAATAGATAGAAGACTACGTAAGCAAGAAAAGAAACGGAAGCAACATGCATGGTTCAACCCCAGTGAAATTACATGCACATATATCAGACCCATATGTATATATATTGCATCCTCAACATATTTCACTATGATATTTACTTTATTGATTGAGGGTTTATGTGACGCACAGTATAAATATAACCACCAATTAACCATCAATAATATTTGTGTTGTGAAATTATATCTAATGATGAGAGATCACTTATTTTTTTTAGAGCAATGTTAGGGAGCCAACAATTTTTGTGAGAGCAATGCTAGGGGGTCAGCAATTTTTGTGATTGTTAGCCATCAACTAGCCATCAATGATGATTTGATGGTGTGAGATTGGTATGAGATTTCATCCAATGGCTCACATTCCCCTGCTGGTTACATGCTGGCCAAAATTCAATAAAACTGCTGGCCCCCTAGACTTTTCCTTTTTGTGATTGTTAGTCATCAACTAGCCATTAATGATGATTTGCTGGTGTGAGATTGGTGTGAGATTTCATCCAATGACTCACCTTTCTTTACTGGTTACATGCTGGCCACAATTCAATAAAACTGCTGGCCACCTAAACTTTTCCTTTTTTTAATGACTAAATATTGACCAAATTATTAAAATAGTGCTAGTTCTTTAGCCTTTTTATTTTCTTTAATTACTTGATAACTTTAGTTAATTCCTTTCTTCTCGTGACACAGTTTTTATGTCATTCTTTTCTTTTTCACTTTATTATCACTAACGTTAGCTAAATACATAATCAACCCGTTATTAGATTTAAGAAGTTTTCAACTTTGCTAGTTAGATATTAAAATTAGTAGTGGTCAACATAAATAGGATAATATATGTATATTTGTAGCATTTATCCGCATCCAATTTACAAATTACAGATATAACCTGATTCGTACTATTCTTAGATAGGATAAAATTTGATCTGCATTTCGAAAAAATTGGATCACAGATATTATGCATGTATTCATAGATCAGATCCACAAATTTACGATCCGCACATATAATAAATAAATAAAGAATAAAAAATATATATAGTAGTTAAGTTAGTGTTTTAGAAAGAAACCCCTAAATTTTAATATAAAAAATTTAGATGTTATATTCGATAATTTTATAGAGGTGTACGCGGATCGGATCAAATCAGATATGACCACAAATTCGATTCTGATTCATACAATTTTTATCGGATCAGATCGGATATGATATCGCGTTTCAGATCCGATTCGATCTAAACATTTACAAATCGGATATCGAATATATCATATATTCGTTTAATTGAACCTTTTTTTTTAATTATATTTCTATGTAAAAAATTCAATAAAAATATTTTTTTCACACTCTTAAACTTATTTATTCCTAAAAAATAATACAATATATGAATAATAATTACTAACTAAAACATACAAATAAGTAAATATAATACCAAACATATATATTTATTTTTTTAATTATTATTGTGCGGATCTGCGGATCCGCGGATACAAAGTAGATATCCGCGATCCGATCCTTAAACGGTGCGGATCGGATCCTATCCGATTCGATCAGTCTGTGGATCGGATTGTACCCGCAATTTTCTGATGTGGATATTTAACATGAATCCGCGGATACGATCTGATCCATGAACATCCCTAGATTTTAGTGCGGATCGGATCAAAATTTTGTTCATATTCGATCCAATTTGATTTGTATTCACCCTTTAAAAAGTAGCTACTTAAATCAGTTATTAGTATAAAATATATATTAGACTAAAAAATACACATTAAAAATAAATTAAACTATACATATTTATACACAAATATATATAGTAATAGATTTTTTATGAGTATATAGCATTTTTGTTTTTATACCGTTAAAATTTGGAAAGTTCTCATATTAACATTTTAAATGTATTTTTTGGTTACTAATATAAATATAAAAAAGGGAAAGTATGAGGAGCTAATGGAATATTTGTACAATGTGTGCAATGAAAGTTTAGAGAGTATTAGAGATATAACCATTAGTGTTATCTTTTTCCATCAGTTGAAACTTTTCGGATGAGTGGTATCATGACATGGTATTAGAGTTTTAGATCCGACAGGTCAAGAGTTTGATTTTTTGTGAAACCAAAATCAATTTAAGTTTTCGGGATGAGTGGTTTCATGATCTCAAATGTTTAAAAATTAATTATTAAATTAGTATTATGTATTTGTATATAAATATATATGATATTTAATTTATTTTTAAATTGTATTTTATATTTCAACATATATAATATAAATAGATAATTTAATGATTAATTTTTTGTATACAAAAATAATTTTTATATTGTTTCAATTATTTTATACCATGACTAAAACTTAAATTATAATTAAAACGAATTTGACATTATAAATGGTGACTGATGATAGCCTAATTTTTCGTCCGTTATTATAACTTCTTTTGCTAAATGAACTATCCCACTATCATTCTTTGGAAACATTTTGATGAAATCATGGATATATACTTGCTCAAGTTAGAAAAGAAACATCGAGTAAACTTTCTAATTGGTAGTAATATTTATGAATTTTTAATAGAAAAGTATAGGTGTATAATTTTTAACCAGTAAATTTTAAATAATCACTAATTAATAATAATTAATTTTATATTTTTTAAAAAATAAAATTTAAATAATCACTAATTAATAATAATTAATTAATATAGAATGTAAGTTAAAAATATTTGTTGACTTATTATTTGATTAAACTTCTATTAATTACTGAGCGAAATTGATTTTTAATTTAGACAAATTAGTTCCTAATAAATTTGGATAACCTCAAACTAAAAATATCAAATCCACTTGAGATAGAGAATCACAAAGATGGACGGCTGATAAATTGATGTGATAAAAGTACAGTAGTGCGAGAGAAGCATTTTTCCCTTTCTATGTTTGTATGAAATGAAATACCTACTAGACTAGAATTTGTATGTTTCGGTTGGAGATTGGCTCGTCGGTGTGCATAATGCTTTAATTTGTGGCCCATTATTGGTAGTTATCACTTATCACATGCATCTTTTCTTTGTGGATGGCCAACTTGGGTCATGTTAAAAAATTAGAAAAAATGATATTTGTACCACTATATTATACAAGTTTTTGCATATTTTTATTTTATCTCATTTTGTTTATCAATTATTTTAATACCAATGTAGAAAGTATAAAAAAGATGTACACAAAATTATTACATGTAAATACCCCCAATTCACACCTATACCGATATATATATCAAGGTTTTGAATATCCATATTCTTCTTTCTTTCTTTCTCATGATCACAATATTAATATTGTCATCATCATCATCCATATATAAGCATTTCACTTATTCTTAGGCTGTAAACTTGGAGCACAAAATATCATTTTACATAAAGTCAAAAAGCATATGGTGAGCACTACTTGTAACAAGACTAAAGATAAAGATGTGTGCATGGTATCTGATTGGTAACCAAGCTTTTGCTTTATGTTGAAATGACTACAAAGTTACAACCACCAACAATGTATATATAATTGGATGTATCTTACGAAAAAAATATTAAAATTATCAGAATTTATTATTTTTTATTATTATTTAATTATTAATTTAATTTTTTAGTATAATTTTTTTAACTTAATAATTTATAACATATTTTTAAATATTAATAATTAACTGAAAAATTAAAATAATAAATTTTGATGGTGTAAACTCAAGTACAATCGACTTCACATGATGTTAATATTTGAGAGAGAGTCGTTAGATGATTTAACTGATTTGACTAAATTCTCATCTAACGACAGATATCAACTTCACGTGAAGTCGTCTTCACCTGAGTTTTCACCAATTTTGATAATCCTCTAACATTTCTGGTAGCTGATATATCTTCGTTGACAAATTTTGTGTAGAGTATTAATAAGTTGGAGGTAGGGTTAGGGTGCAGGTTGCATGTGGTGGATGTCAATGTCGGTGTGTTTGAAGGACTTAATGTGAAGATCTCTGGTGATCTGAGTGGTAGTGTCCAAGAAGTACAAGGCGAAAGAGGTGAAGCAGGAACAAGCAAACATGGGAATGGGGCCATAGATCCAAAGGACAAGAGGAATAGACAAGTAGAAAGCCCTGAGTCCAAGGGACCAAGAAACACTTCCACGGTTCAATGTCTTTGCAACATACTCAATGAAATCCGTCTTCCCTTTGAGTGCAGGTGAAGTGATCAAGAAACTCACGTGCGCGTAGTATCTGATAGACTGCATGTTACAGAGGAATGCAACAAGGAAGCACAACGATATGGAGAGCCTCTTGATAGCAGAGTTAAGGGAACTTTTGTTACCATAAACCAATTCGGTTTCGGAGTCGGTGTTGGCGAAAACGCCGATTAGTGAACTGAGTGTGATTGCTGTTGTTGCCAGAAGCGTTGATGCCATGATGTTGTTGCGGATTGTTTGAACCGCCAGAACTCCATTCTTCAGGGGATCCTGCACCAACTTTCTTATTTAATTGTTTGTTAAAAGATTTAAACTTAAACAGATTATGGAGTGAGTAAAACTGACAGCCATGAGAGACAGAACCCATTGATAACGAGACTGAGCGTTCAAGCCAATGACGGTGCGAGAAGGGTGCCTGATTATGGTGTAGAGAAGCCACGCGTGATATATTCCAAGCACCAGCACCCCAACTGGGACCAACACATAATCCAGCTCTGCTATTTCCATCTCTCACTTTCATCTATCTTCTCTTACTCCGCTTCTATCACTGCTATATATTGCACCTTTCTGTCACTCTTTGATGGATCCCACTTTACTTTACCTAAAGTCTTGCTCTTTCAGCTGTTCCTGCACATTCTCCACCTCCCTCTTTTCATTATAATTTTCACACGTAAATACCTTTACGAAATAAAATATAAAATTCCCCTTAACCATCAAGCCTCAGGGTTGT
>NC_029774.3:128073932-128083649 GCF_000817695.3 Arachis duranensis
GTTAGAGGGTTTGTATTTTGTTTTTGTTAAGTGAATTAGAGAGCTCTTAATTCTAAATATTATCCCTGCACCAGACACCCACACAACACACTGAGGGGGCTAATTTGACCCATTTAGGCCAGTGTATGTGCCTAAATCTATAGATTATATGACCATTTTATTTTTCAAGCATTCATCAGTCTCGATGTTTAGGTTCGGATTATTTGTGGCTAACCCCACAAGTTATATATGGGCTGATCCATTTATTTTTTATTTTTGGACAAAATATATACCAAAAAGGTTTAAACAAACAATTGTCTTAGCAATTCTGGTCATGGGAGAAATTGAAATCAAGTTGATGAATTTTTATTGAAAATGCAAAACAAAAATCTATTCAACGTTTTTTTGCGGATTAACGAGGCCCAACCTAACATCACATTGGGGTGCGTAGTGACCGAATGCAAATTAAGTCGGCCGATTTATCTTCTCACTCATCTCCTCACTTCTCTTTTCTTTCTCCTTTTTTCCTCCCTCAATCCGTCGTTTATCTTTTTTGGTCTTTGTTTTATGTCCTAATTTCAAATTTAATAACCCTCTTATAATTTATGTCTCTCATTTCGTGGTGTAAAAGGAGATCTCAAAATAGTGCAACACATGTGTGTAAATCTTGAAACAGAAGAAGAAATTTAGATAATTTTGTTTCAACTTGTTAAAATTCTCACTAATTAAAATTTGTAATTATTCTCAGCAATAATTCATCATATGAAATATTTATTTAGTTTCTTGTTCTATATGATAAATGTCATTTGAGTTTTCTAACAATGAAATTTAAATGTGTGCACTGAACTGAACCTGTTAAACAAAAAAAAACCCTAAAAATATAAGAATTGAACGATTACACCAAATCAAGAAACAACAACGCTGTTCATTCAACAATGAAGTGTCTAAGCATCATTGGTATCCCCAGGAATCCAATGCTGATTTGCTGTTGTTGCCACTTGCCAGTGCTCACTACGTGTCTAAAGATTAACCATATGTCAGGTTTTATGTTAAAAAAGCTGTTCAATAATGACTTTCAAACGGAAATAGATCTTGCATAAAAGCTCATGCGGTCCCAATTAATCCAAGATTGCGCAAACATTTCATATGCTCACATGAATTATGATCCTTAATGTGTGATCAACTCTTGTATGATTATTGATGTAACAGAGATCAACTCTGCAAAATCCAATGCATTACTATCCTGGTGCATGATGATGCACCAAGTTAATGGCATTCCACAAGCATTGACATTACATAATAATAGGGTCAAAACTGTTACATAGTTATACATGATTATCCGCAGCTAAATTTGGAGACGAGTTGTTGTTACCGGGTAAGGAATAATAAGGAGAATGGAGTGCAGAGTGTGCATCATCATCATCATCATGATGAGTTGATGGGGTCTCTTTCCTGAATGAGTTACTGTGAAGATCCCTTGTAACTTTAGCTGTAGTGTCCAAGAAGTACAAACTAAATGAGGTGAAGCAACAACAAGCAAACATAGGTATGGGACCATAAATCCATAGGAAGAGAGGAAATGAGAGATAAAAGGCCCGCAATCCGAGGGACCAAGAATGGCTTCCCCGGTTGAGGATCTTGCCAATGTATTCCATATGCTCCCTTTGGTCTCCGACCGTAGGCGCCGTGATTAGGAAGCTGACATGGGCATAGTATCTTATGGACTGCACATTGCATAGAAATGCAATAAGGAAGCAAATTGTGATGCAGATTTGTTTGATGGAAGTGGCTGTGTAAGGTATAAAAGGCATGCCCTCTGAAGCGCCAGTGCTGGTAGCAAAGATTCCAATCAGAGAACTCAGTGTGATTGCTGTTGTGGCAAGAAGAGTGGATGCCATTATGTTGTTGCGTATGGTTTGAACTGCCAAAACCCCATTCTTCAGCGGATCCTGTATGTCAAATACAACTCATATTTAAGTAGCGTTTCATTTGAGGTTCGAGAGACAAAAAACTGAGACTCAATATCATATTTGTTGATTGTTGATTCAGAAATTGATATTAAAATTTCAGTTTCTATTTCTAAAATTTTAGTATTTCATTACTTCTAAAAAATGTAGACACAAGAAATTGAAATTTTTGAAGACAAAAACTGAATCTTTAATAATATTTTATATCTAAAATGTTCTCATTTTAATTAATTAATTTTAACTTTATTTTTTGTGCAAATTAAATTAAAATTTTATTCTTATTTCTATCTCTATTAGGAGTAGATTCTCTTCAGTGAAAAAAATTAGATGGTATCAATTGTGATCTCTCATCCTTCAATACGCTCTCTCTCATATTTAATTTTAACCCCACTTATAAAGTCAATGGTAAAAGATCACAGTAAATTTTCTCAAATGTTTAAAAACGGAAAAATATACATTTTCTATTTCTATCTCCCACCTTACACCAAACAACATCTTCAGACTTATTTTAGAGTTTATTTTATCAAAAAACAAAGATTGAGATTCATTTTATCAAAATCAGAATCTTAAATGATTATTTACTCGTTTATATTCAATCAAACATACTATGACTACACTAGCCAACAAGTAATGAATGCGTTCCTCTTTTGAGATAGACATACATACGTTGACCTGTTTCTATCCCTTTGTGTTCCAAAACAAACCATTAATGATTCTAAAATCCCAAACGAAACAAATGATATAAATAAAAAAGGAGGAGGAAGAAGGAATACAGACACTCATCATGCATAGAACCCACTGGTGGCGAGAGTGGGCGTTGAGGCCAATGACAGTTCGGAGAGGAGTGCGGAGAATAGTGTAGAGAAGCCAAACATGGTACATCACGAACACCAACATACCCAACGGAACCAACACATACTCAAGCTCCTCCTTCTCAATCCACATCCCCATCCCCACACCCACTTATTGTGAATGATTGTCCATCCAAGTCCTCTTTATGTTATGTTGAATATTTGCAAGTCACTTTCACAAGTTGCAATAATACTTGTATAATATTAGCCATATGGATGCGGATATGTCAGACACACACAATAAGGTTGTTAAGATGATCGTAGGACTGAAAGATTCAATCAAGTGCTTAGCGACAATAATTACACTGTCAAGTGTAAGATTATTAATTGATTGTGTTGAGTGATGACCCCACCGCCCTTCCAACTTTTCTGCCACAACTCACATGTCTCGACTCTTCCACACCACGTGAACTTCCCCGCCCAGGATTATTTCTAAATTTTAAATGATCATCATCCACATACTTAGATTATTTAGCTTTTATTGCCATAAGTAAATACAAAATGATTATAGTAAAGAATCTATACTAGTTAGATTGATTTACAGATAATAGAGGAATGATAACTTCGTCATTTTTCATAGTTTTGTGTTTAACTTCTAGCATCTTGGAATTTTTTTAAAATATTATTTTTAATATTTTTAAAAAATAAATTGATTTAGAAATTAAAATTTATATTAGAATTGATTTATGGAATAAAATCGATATCCTTTTATAGTTACTATATCACCTTGATAGAAAACTAATAAAATTTTATCATTCCTATAATTATATTAATAAAATAATTTTAGTAAATTTTGATGCATATAAAATATGAGTTCTGCTACGTATTCAAGCAATTTTACATCTAAGTTATTTAGTTTACGCTGCCGAGTTTTGTCTTGTTCTTCTTCTTTTTCCTCCTCCTCCTCCTTCTTCTTCTCCTTATACTTTTTTTCATCTTTTTTTCATTATCGTCATCGTTACCACCACCATACCACCACATCCATCTCCTCCTCCTGATTCTTTTTTATTTGAATTTCTTTGATATTCTCTTTCATTTTCTTCTTTCTCATCATCATCATTATCATCATCACCAACAACATACATCAATATTTTACTAACATCATTATTAATTTTGATTCTCTGAGATCGAATGAACCGAAAATATTATCAAAACGAAATTATTGTATAATATCAAATGAACCGAAAATTGTTCATTATATGAATTCGAATTCAGAAACATCTGCGTCTCGAATAAACCGAAAATTAGTTTAAAACGAAACCATTGTATAATACTAAATGAACCGAAAATTGTCCATTATATAAATTTAAATTCGTTGATAACGATAACGACGATACGTATTAGAAGAAGACAATGACAATAACGATAATGATTATGACGACGATGATGATGGTGATGGGAGGAAAAGGATAAAAAAGAAGGAAGAGACAAAATTCCAATAGGAAGAGGAGGAGGAGGAGTTGCTACTAATGATGGTAACCAAATTGAAAAATAATAGAAAAGAAGGAGAAGAAGAAGATGTAGCATCCAAAATAATAAAGAAGAAGACCAAAAAAAAAAAACGAAAAAAAAAAATGCATAACTCAAATCACTTAAATATAAAATTGCTTAAATATAAAAAGTTACTCATAAAATATTTGACATAGTCATATAATTACACCATTCTTTTAAATTAATTAACTATAAATCGTTAACCACTAAACTATAATTGTTCTCCGTTGTGTCTACTAAAAAAAAACTGCAAAATACGAGTTATCGATAATAAATTCACTATCAACTTACATTTCTTTTATTTTTTTAATTTTAAAGGGTTTTGCTAAATTACTATCCTAAACCCTAAAGGCATAAATTAAATATACCATTAAAAAAATATTTAAATGTTATTTATTGCTTTTATGTATTAAAAATGTATAAAAACTTATTTTTGTAATAAATAGCATTAAAATATTTTTTTATTATATGCTTAAGCTTAACTTATATCCTAAAGACATAGGATAGCAAAATCCAATTTTAAAATGTATAAAACTATGCCAAAGAAATAATATATAAATTAGTTACAAATCCCACAATTAAATAGAGACAAAACATGGGACTATGGACTATATTTTATTGCAGATAAAAAAAAAAGCTTGAATTTTAGAGGGCTGGTATCTCCCTTCTATAAGTAGGCGTCAAAACTTCATTATGATTACAGAAGGAAAGAAAGAATTGGAAAAGAGCATTTCCAAGACATTTGAAGTGGTGTATCTATTACAGCATCTAGGAACTTTTGTCAGCAGCTTTTCCTAGAGAGGTGAAGTTCAACCTGAAGAGAACAAGATGGAAAATGAATGGTTAGCCAACCAACATTAAACTATCAATTCCCATATAAACTCACTCTCATTCAAAGTAGTTTACCTGATAAGAGGCTTCCTCTGGGGCAGAGGTGCAGCTGTAGAACTTATGAATGGAGCTGTCAGCTCAGCAGGCTTTCAGGGACAAACAAAACAAAAACAAATAGTCAGAAACTCTTCAATTTCTTATTTAAGAACTGCACCATAAAATGGTTTGAACAAGATTAAGAGGGTAACCTCTAGCTCCTCCAAGCTCTCATTGGGGAGTAAATGATTTGAACAAGAGGTTTCCTTCTCAGTAATAACTGGTTCGCCTACCACTGCCAGCTCTGAATGTGAAGAGTCCAAGTTGCTCTTGTTTATGTTCCCACCTAAATTTTTAAATTGATTTCTGTACTCAACATCATCTTCAAGCTCGTCAGGTTCTTCTGGTAAGGCTTGATGTGTATCATATGGACCAGATATGATCTTTTCAATGGCTAGATTTTCTGCTTCTTTAGAATTACATGTATTAATGCCAGTAAGCATATGGTTGACTTGTTGGATGCTTCTTGCTGATCCATTGGTCTCGCCATGCCTGGAAGGACTTCCCGTTAAAGATTTCAAATCAGGCTTCTCATTCACACTGTTGACTTCTGATTCATCGCATTTCATAGAACAAGAACTAGCAATGCTAACAGGATTTCTCGAGTCATCATGAACATCCCCGCTGGAGGGAGGTAAAGATGCAAAAGACTTGGAAGTTCTTAAGTTATCAATGCTGTCCTCCGCTCGCTTTCTCTTCCTTTCATCGGCTTCTCTCAAGGCAACTGCTTGTCCTTCTTGAGACTTCTCTGTCTGACCATGTACGGAATCCCTTAATTCTGAACTTCGCTTACTGTCCCAAGTTGCTTTAGTTGGCCGGGAAGGTCGAACGCCACCAGGAAAAACAAAGTTCGGTATGCTACGCCGTTTCACATGGGATACCTGGATAGCCATTCCTGGTTTCCACAAAGTATACATGTTGACAGAATGCTTAAATTCTTCAACGGTATGTCTTATATCAAATTGTTCGCCTTCATTCACGGGAACTCCTTGCTTACGTTGCAAACCCATGAAGTAGGAACAGTGGAAAGGCTTAGATTTGTCTGAAAAATCACCAGGATGTGGATGGCACTGAAGCATGCCATATGTGTGCCGCTCAATCTGGATGTTTAAAGGTAAAAGCAAATAAATAATGAAAATGGAAGTGTTCCTACCCCCTTTCTCATAGAAGAAGGTAAGAGCTAAGTAAGAAAGAAAGTAAATTAGATGTCATAACAGTGCTATACCTTCAATGTCAAGTGGCGGAGGCGGGACTCAACCCAGCCCTTCCATTTTCTAAGATCATCAGCATTCTCTGCTGAAACATCTATCTGCAGATAATTCTTATAAGCTTCAAAAAATGGATAAGGCTCAAAAAGAGCATCCCAATTGGCATTGTTCGCCTCCATTGCCTGCGCAGAATGACAGAAACTCAGAATTATGCAACTCAAATATCATCGAAATATAATCTTAACTAATAAGTAAACCACCCTAGAAGAAACTTAGTTCCATAATAAGAAAGTCATAAAAGAGATCATTGCAGATAAAAAATTATTTTGGCTTAACATAAAACCAGCTGCAACAACCAAGCCTTGTCCCACTAGGTGGAGTTGGCCTAGATAAGACAATGCCGCAATATTTTATCTCAAAACATATTAGTGTCTAAACCATTAACAATTAAATCTCATTGAATGGAAGGGAAAAAAGAAAAAGAGAAAATTGAACCAAATTTTGTTTCATTTTTCAAACTTCATATAGCTTGACTAAGACTATTTCCTTGAATTTTCCCAAAAGCCAATATTTCTGGAGCAATCCATCATACCTCACATATTTCATTTCCCCTCTGAAACTCCTCTGTCATAATACGCAATGTACTTGATGAAACATTGTAGCTAGAGTTCATGCAAGGATAAGCAGGAGTAATTATCGGCATTAGATGGAATCTATCCTTGGGATATCTTCTAGGATCCCAAACTTGGAGTCCAAGAGATCCTTCTTCAATAGCACAAAGCAGGACAGGGTTCGGCCAACGCCACTGAGTATACACCCTAAAGAACCTAGACACTAACATATTTGGAAGTGCATTTGGAAATAACTGACATATTCGAGCAACCAGCAATGCCCAGTTTATACCACCCAAAAAACCAGAAACCTGCCGACAACATATCATGTTTTAGGTTTACCCAAAAAACAACTTATCAGAGTAATATAATTATAATTGAGATAGGAAGAGAAGGAGCTTTGCTATACATTTGAATAGACACCACGTCGCTTTGCCCAAAATCTCATGCATCTCAATGTTGTGCGAAAATTCTGCACCTCAAAAACAGACATACAATGATTAATGTGACAGGAAACCTTGATGCATAAATCTCCAACCATGTTTAGGATTTCATATCCACTACCTGAATATTTGGAACCAAACGCAGGATTTGATCAGTCACTCTACAACCATTAAGACTACGAACAGTTTGTTCATCTGCATTTTGTAATATTGACTCCTGTGATATATCCAAGTCCTGTCACACAAAATCAGCCAGCGTTAAATATGATTAACTTTGCCTATACAAGCAACATGCAGACAAACATAACACAAGGTAGACAAGAACTGTTTGTCACTCAGCATGATTCAATTTCATACATATCAAATGGAACACCTTAGGCATATTAATCTTTAATCTTTAATCTTGCATAAAATACTTACCTCAGGAATAACCCACAAAGACAATCTTGCATAAAGGAGATCAATAGAAACACCATTGAACTTGAACCCCATCACTGGAACATGAGCATCAGGCACAGGGTGCAACTCTGTTACTTCTGGCATCTCAGACAGCATCCTATGTAGTTCACCAAAGAAATCTTCCTAAAGGTCAATTCAAATAACTATTTTAGCATATCAAAGATAAAACCTGCAAATGATATATTTGCAACAAGAAATCGTAATAATTATCATACTTCTCTGGATACATGCCTAGGTGCCACACAAAGCGTGTCTATATCAGCTCCAGGGCCATGGACCTACAAAATTTGGGTGCGAACTGGTAAAATAACACAATCTGAAAGAGGAGAGAAATAAAAAGAGAGAGATGACAATAAATGTATTACAGTGATTATCAGTATTATCACTTTTTCCAGTCCAAAATTCTGTACATTATATTCAAGCTTATAACATATGACAGTGCTACCCTTACTCACCCTCTCCAATCCTTTCTCCAGAAGGATGTCCAAGCTTGAATTGCAATTTAAAGATGAACAAAATACAGGCACAAAAACAAAAATTGGAAGATAAAAACAGAAACAGAGTTATACCCCTAATCGATAGGAGCCAAAGGTGAAAATCTTGGCATTTGCTTCTTGCACCAGTTGGTCATTGAGTCCCTTTGCACGGCTAATGGTTTTGACCCAAATCTTCACAATCTAGTTCGTATCAAAACAGAAAATAAAAGATCAGCAACCTCATAAGGAACACCACCAAAATTCAAAGACAGTACTTAATGAAAATGTAACAATACAATCAAAAGATTAAGTCAAACAGCTACTCTCAACTAAAGAATATTTCTCAAGAATTTTAACATGTTCATTCAAGAAGATTTATTCAACCTGATCTAGCCTGCCAAGAACTTCCTCCCTACTAACTGCCTCCTCCTGATTCTCGTACAAGCCAGCATCTTGCAAGTACTGAACATCCACAATCCCGAATCAGTAAATTAACACTTGAAAAACCTCAAGAACTAACTAGCAATGATTTAGAATAGCCTGAAATAGAACCTTTTCGAGTTCCCGAGTCTTGATCACATCATACTCAGTTGGTCCGCCCAATGAAATGGGCTCAGTAATGCCTAATCGTTGCTGCTGTCCATTATTTCGATTGCTCAGTCCCGGACTCCCCATCAATGAATAGATGATAAGGTTCTTTCTTCTTTTTCCCCTCTATTTTCTTTCTTCCCTTTTTTTTTTTGAATTATTATTTCAATAATTTATCTTTTTTTATTTTCTTCAACAACAGGAGAGACGTGAGGTTTAAAAGTAATCCACGATATTACACAGTATTCTCCCAATAAAATCAAAGAACACAACATGAGTTAGAAAAATGATAAAAGAAACGGAAACGAAAAAGACTGCAAGAATGAGATGAGATGATAATTGTTGATTGTACAGTATTGAGGGGAGAAACAACTCAAAGCTATGAACTTTGACAAAGGATATAACAATTACAAAAAGTACCCACAACAAAGATTTCCCCAACAACAAAAAGAAAAGGAAAAAGAGAAAAGAGTACAAATTGAAAACCCTAAAGAGCTAAATCAGCAGAAAGAAAGGACAAAAGCCATAAAGAGATTATCAGAAGCGGAGAAGCTGCGGCGCCTTGGTGGTAACAGTTGAGCGGAGCTGCTGTTGAACCCCCGAATCTTGCAACCACATAAATAAACGAAGAAGAAACCTGGGAACAACGACGATGGAAATTGTTAGAGAGAGTGGATGGATAAAGATTGTAGAAAGAAAGAAGCATACGCACACAGA
>NC_029774.3:128083921-128093033 GCF_000817695.3 Arachis duranensis
TTAATATAATTATATATTTTAATTATTTTTAATCAAGATTTTTGGAGTTAAAATTCATTTTGGCCCATCAAAATTTTTACTTGATCTCAATTTTGTTCCTAAATTTCAAGTTACCAAAACAAAAAAGTTGTTGGTGAGGTGCCTACAGTAATATTGTTAAGCAAGGACAATAATGATTCGTACACAGTGTGGAAAATGAGTTCTATAAGCCTGAACCAGAAACTTTTAAGAATTCAAGTGAGGATAATTCTAATTTTGAGGTGCAGTAATAATCAAGGAGTGTAAAAAAAAAAAAATTTAAAGATATGCCTTGAAGACTTGTGGATGAGAATGAACTGATAGTTCAAAATTCTAATGCAGAAGTTGACTTGGGTGTCAAGTGCTAGTAGGAAAAGCCAATGAGGTCCAGCTTTGATACCTGTCAAGATGATTCTGATAGAAATGATTCATAAATATTTTGAAGAGATAAAAAATTCACCTAATTTGGATGAAGAATTTGATGTGGATGATGATGATACATTTTCAATGTTTATTAAGAGAGCTAAAGTTAAAAGTCAGAATGAAGTTCAATATAAAACATAATTTTATCGAGACAATAAAAAAATTTATTATATAAAAAGAGAGGTAAATCAATTTTAGAAAGAATGAGAGTTATAGAGCGAGAACTGTTTGCAAGTACAAAAAATAAGGTTGTAGTTAGATTATCTATGTTTTTATGGATCATGAGAAGACTTGGTGATAAATGAAGACATTTAACAATGACCACATATATGCTAGGAGGACTAAGAATATAATAGAAAACAGGAAGTAGATAGACTCAAAGTTGGTCAAAAAAATAAGAAAATATCCTAACCTAAAACATGGAGAAGCATCTAATTATCTTAAGAGGAAGTGTGATCTTGACTTGAATAAGTTCTCTCTGACTAAAGTATTAAGTGATGTAAGAAATATTGTTTATGGGATGTGGCAGCACAATACATGCTCGTTAGAGACTATGCACAGACTCTTCTGAAAAGTAATCCTGACTTAATTGTGAAAATAGGAGTGAAGTCGCAGCCTAAAATAACTGTTAGGCATGTATTTTAGGTTGGAACAAATTCTGATTGGATGTAAACTATTTTAGGCATGCCATGTGTTCACGCATGTGCTGCAATAGCTAGACTGAATAGAAATTCTAAAGACTATTGTCATACTTGGTTGACCATGAATTTATATAGTAGGCCTATGTAGAAGAAGTGTCAGTATAGTAAGCCTCAAGTTTCTAACATTCGGAGGAAGCCAAGTCCTTTGAAGAAGAAAAGACGGAAGGACACAGATGAAGAACCTTCAAGAAGTAAGAAGAGTAAGGTTGGAGCAACAAAACTAAATAAAAGTACAAGAAGTTTACTTGTATTTATTGTGGGATAAAATGTCGCACGAAGAGAGCTGCTCCTACAAAAAAAAAACTAATGATGTTGCAGCTACCCTTACTGTTGCATTAGCTATAATTTCTAAGAAGAAAAAAGGGGCTTCTAATGCAAATGAAACATAGAGGATGAGTCTGCACAAGACGGAGAATAAGAGGGTGACCCTACTCCAGCCACTGATGTTGCTATCTCTGAGGTCCTAACAAATGCTATTGTTTCTTTAGAGATTGTGCTATTACAGCCACCTTTTTCATAATCAGAAGATGGAGAACAAGTAACCATCCAATTTGTACTTACATTTGTAGATTTAAGATTTATTTTAATCATAGTTATCAAACCTAGATCGGACCGGTCGGTTCGACCAAAAATGTAGTGAACCATATCCTTAATCAGTTCGAGCTAGCATTCAAACCGTACAAGTAAACGAACCGATCAAACTCAAAAAATTCGGTCAAAATCGGTCCTAAACCGTGGACCAGACCGAACTGGTCAGCCCGCAAATATCAATTTCAAAAAATTTGTTGGCATTACTGCTAGGGCTGGGGTTTAAACCTGACACTATTGGAGTAAAAAGAACCTAGTAACCACCAGGCTAAAATGCTCTTTAACAATATAGTTACCTTTTTCTAAATATATTATAACTTTTTAGACATATCCTTATTAATAACCTTATCTTATTAACTCTTTTAGTCATGCAAAATTTAAAATCTCCTTATACTTTTGTCTTTTTATTCTAATGAGTAATTTTTAGGGAAAATCACCAAAATAAAATATTTGAGCTTCAAATTTACCAAAATACAACTTTTGCATATTGCATACAAAAATGTAATTTTTCACTAAACTATATAAACCGCGAGAGGGGTCTTACGGATTCTAAATGAACATAAACCGCTACACTCCTCTAGCGGTTTATGTTGAAACGCGAAATGGCCAGAAACCGCGGTAGGGGTCTCGCGGTTTCTGTGTAAATAGCAAATATGCATAAACTGCGATAAGAGTCCAGCTGTTTATGCTTGCACCAAATTCGCCTATATATACCAACTAAGAGGGAGTGGTGTGATGGTAGAGAATCATTTTCACACCTTCACAAATGGATACTGACGAGAGTTTTTTGGTTCTAGTTCACTGCTCTGGTAAAAAAAAGAAAAAACAAAAGGTACGGTGTCAAGTTCGCTGATAAAGAACCGGTGAGTGTTTTTATCCGTTCAACAAATACTTTATCAGAGCTAAAAACGAGCATATTACAAAAGACAGGGTTGTGTGGGTCCAAGTGGGTGAACAAGGTGTTCTACAAGATTCCAATTGCGGTTGTGTCACCTGGTGTGCAGTATGAAACATTTGTGATAAGGTCGGACGAAGACATGAAGGTTTTGTTTCATTGTCGGCGCAGTTTTCCGGAGGTGAGAATACACGAGCTGTATGCCAAGTTGGAAGATGGTGTCGACAATTCTGGGGACAAACTTACCTCAGTAGCATACTCCGGCAGCACCCTGAATCTCTCATGGAACCATGTGAAGTGGACCGTAAACTGCTTTACCTTATTCCACGGGAAAGCTCGCCAAATAGTTCCTGAAACCAATTCCATGTGGGTTTGCCGTCATCCATCAGCTTCTCAAAATCTGTAAGGCACCAGATACAGGTAAACCATCCATGGCATCCCTAGCTGGTATGTAACATCCTGCAGCATTATGGTACACTCCCCGAATGGCATATGAAAGGTGTGCGTCTCAGGATGCCACCTCTCAATGAATGCGCTGACTAGGGGCTCATCCAACCAGAACAACCTCGTGTTGAGCCTCGTCAGGTGATACAAATCAACCCTCTCTAGATAGGGTATGATCCTGTCATGCAGAGGCATGTTCTATTATTTTCGGACACTAATTTTAAATTAAATTTAATAAAACTTAAATATAAGACTCAAATATTTAATTTAAAATAATCAAATACTAAATTTATAATTTTAAAATTTAAATCTTAAATTTAAAAATCTAAACAACAAAACTTATAACTTTAAAGTTTGAGAATATAAAATACAACCATTATGTTCTATTTACAAAATTTAATTTTTAAATAAATTTTAAACTCTAAACAACCAAAATTATAATATTAGAATTTAAACTTACATATTTAAAACCTAAAATTTTAAATCTTAGTTTTTAAATACGATACTTAATCAACAACTCTACAAGCCTTACAATTTGAACCCTATATTTCAAATACAAGAGAATCATCGTTCTACTTAAACATTTGATCCTACCTTTA
Organism: Arachis duranensis; assembly: GCF_000817695.3. NCBI lineage: Eukaryota > Viridiplantae > Streptophyta > Magnoliopsida > Fabales > Fabaceae > Arachis > Arachis duranensis. Next base: position 128,087,590 of record NC_029774.3, read on the forward strand.
AATTTTACATCTTAACTTTGAAAACATAAACTGGTCAATCCTAAATTATGTGTCTAACTACTGCACCCGAATACTACATTTTATGTTATATGAAATACAATAATTAAAAGAAAATAAACTTACCTCTTCGTTTATGCTGTCGGCAACGTGTGCAACGCCGTTGAGCTGGTAAAGACTGCGTTCGTCCGCTATAGTCCCGGCCCCAACAAAGTCATAATGTCTTCCTCACTCTAAGAATATGAAAGTGGCTCAAACTAAATAATCCGCGACTCCCCTATCGCGTATTTATACTAAATCATAAACCGCTGGACCTCTGTCGCAGTTTATGCATATTTGCTATTTACACAGAAACTGCGAGACCCCTACTGCAGTTTCTGGCCATTTCGCATCTTAACATAAACCGCTGGAGGGATGTAGCAGTTTATGTTCATTTAGAATTCGTGGGACTCTCTCGCAATTTACATAGTTTAGTGAAAAATTGCATTTCCGTATGCAATATGCAAAAGTTGCATTTCGTTAAATTTGAAGCCCAAATATTTTATTTGGTGATTTGCCCTAATTTTTATATTTAGTTTAATTGAATTTTTTATTTTATATTTACTCATTTAAATTAATTATTTTTTAATTTTACATAATTATTAAAAAATTAAATGTTGTTAAATATATAAATTAAAAAGATAAACAGAAAAATTTTATTAATCATATCATATTTTTGTTATTGATAATTATATAATATTTATTAATATTAACTCTTTTTTAACATATATTTGATTAATATAATTAATTAATAAATTTTTAAAATATTAAAATAACTTAATTTTGTATAAAAAAAATTATTATAAAAAATTAAATTTTATATAATTATTTAATTATAACCGAGTCAACTGGTTCAATTTATGATTTACCGGTTAAACTAATAATTCGGTGTCCCAGTAGTCTGACCGGATTGATTACTAGTTCGGTTCTGATATGTAACACCCTACCATACAGAGCCTTACGCTTAAGTCGTAAAGCAGAGGTGGCAAGGTATTACGACCTCTAAAAGAAAAGGATATGTACATATATATAGTTGGATGAAATCATATCTAAGAGCCTTGAAGGATAAGCTAATCAAAAATGATAAACAGAAAATCGTGTCACACTCGCATGGATATTTGTAAAACGGACAGGAAAAATCAGAAGGAAGCTGAAAGCATATATACATGTCAGAGTTCCAAAACGTAGATAGCAAGCTCCAGACTCGACCTGCGAAGCTAAGGCCGGCCAGAGTATATGATTATATATATATACAACCCAAAGTAAAACTCAAACCACAAAGTAAACTCCTGTATCTCCAAGTCGGCCTCTAGGAGGGACAAAACACAAGATGTACATGTGGAGATTCTATAAACATGTATACATAGCCCAAAATCAAGATATGACAGTCAAAAAGGTAGTTCTTCGCTTGAAAGGAGGATATCCAGACGCTCAACGAGGTGTCTCTCGACCTGCATCTGAAAAACAACAACATAGTATGGGATGAGAACCGGAGGTTCTCAGTATGGTAAAGGTGCCCGCATAGTTAATATAAAAGGTCTCGAGAAAGCCAGAGGCATTCCTAGAACTTCGACACTCAGACTTCATCTTAATGATTCAACTAAACCAGAATTAGGTAGGTTATCTAAGGTATTTAAGTTCTGCAACTAAATTTAACCTAACATTCTACTTTCTGTCGCTTCTAATCCTCTGAATCTCCCGTAGGACAACCTTCTTCACACCTCCGCCAAGAGGGGTTTCTCAGAAAACATTCACATATAATTCAAGCAAAGAAAACACAGATAGGAAGCATTTTTAGCAAATAGAACAAGGAGCAGATAAGCAGAATTTAGCAGTTAGGCAAACTAAAACGGCACACACTCAAACAAAGCAAACAAATGCATATGATGCATGCCTGTCCTATGGCTGATGAGTCTCATCTGTCGGTTATACAGCCAACCCGACAAGTCCTGGTAGTTAACCATTGGACAGTCCCTCTGTGCGCGCATCCCCAAGCTCAATAATATTCCATGGAGTTAAACTCCAAGCTCAAATATAATATTCCATGGAGTCACACTTCAAGCTTAATAATATAGTATTCCATGGAGTCGAACTCCAAGCTCAATAATATAGTATTCCATGGAGACGAACTCAAGCTCAAATATAATATTCAATATTTATATATATATGCATGCCCATGGGGGAATCCGGGGAGTTAAAGTGCCCGGTCACATTTGCGACAGAGGGTCAACAAATAGTCTCAAATACACAAGCCACATAATAATCTCTTTTTTTTTTAAAGTACCACCTCAAATCAAACTCCAATTCTTATAGAAGTTTTGGCAGTATCTCCTCTAAAGTTCGAATTTCCGCCACCCTTCAAGGGTCCCAACTATCAAATCAAACACCTCTCAGTCCTTCAAATCATTTCCGGTAACAGATTATTTCAAAATCAAACAAATACCAATATTAAATCTTTTCCTAAAACCACCAACTTCAACAGCAAATTATTAACAACAACTAAACCTCACATTTATACCATATACACAATCCATCAATTATTCATTCATTTCATTCCTATCTTAAGGTCTTCTAGCCTAAGTTTTCAAGTGACATTAAACATTAACTACGAGAAACCAAAACCATACCTTCGTACGGAATCAAAATATTCAAAACTCCGGAGAAGCTTTTTGACTGAGCTATCGAAGAAGAAAATGTCCAGAATCGTTTATGCCTCCTAAAACTCCCATTAGCCAAACCCAAAGAAAAGAGGAGTTACGTTACTGTCAACTTCCACTAATAAAAAATGGTGCCAACGTGTAGAGGAGAAAGTTACGAATACTCTTACCGGATTAGATTTTTTATTGGAGTTACAGATTGCAAAAAATCGAAGCCGGAAGTTCGAAAGGATTTACGTCGATCACGCTCTTTTCTCTCGCCATTTCCTTTCCTTTTTTTTTTCCCTCTCGCATACGCTAATCATATATATATATATGTTAAATACACCGCCTTGACTTTCACTTTCTTTATAATATATATGGCTTACGATATATATATATATATATAACCTAATGCATAATGATATTACTAATATATATGTAACAATGTAATAATAATAGTAATAATAAACGTAATAATAGTACTAATAATAGTAATACAATGAATATAATATATAAACTTATAATGCAATTTAATACTTACGACGACGACAACAATAATAATAATAATAATAATATGAATTTGATTAAATTAAAATTATTAGTTTAATTACTGATAATAAAAATAATTTTTAAAAAATAAGAAATTCTAATTTTATAAAATAAATTATAACTTATTTATATTTATATTTTTAAAATTGAGGGTCGCTACATGATAACTATAATTTTAATTATCTGTTTTGTTTAGTTATGTTTCAAAATGATACGGATTTGTATTCTACTCATGCTACTATAGATAATTCCTGCAACGAGACCCAATAAACTATAAACTAAATAAAAAACATCTTCAGTCTGAGGATCAGCAAGTATTAACCTAATGCAGGGAGTAAATTCTAGAACATCTTTAAGGATGATTGAATTCTCATAAGAAGAAGTGATTGATCTTCAGCAGTGATGAATTATTATAATTAGGATAATTATTTTTTTAATTATGTTTATCTTGTGTCACTAGAACATAGTTATGTGTGTGTCTGAATACTTGACTATTCATGACTTTTTGGAGATATTTTGTTGATATTCTATTATGTTTATTTTGATTAGTTTATTTTGTTTATTTAATAACAAACAATATTTTTGGATATTGGCTATGCATGCCCTTTTTTTTATCCTAAATATAGAGACATGATTTAAAGTTGATGAATGGTACTAGCATGTTTAATTAATATTTAGCTTTATTTTTTTATTGTTATAACATTACATATGTAGCAGAAGAGCTAAAACATGCTTCTTTTTCATATTTGTTTTCTACCATGCTTTTATTCATACTAAATATATACACCATTAGTTACACACTGTTAATCAAATTTTAACTATACTTTCACCATACACAACATTTACAGACATACCTAAACAAATAACCGAACTTAAAATACTAATCCATAGTTTTAAATACCTAATTTTAATTTTTACTGTATTAATTCTCCATAATAAATTTATTTTCCAACTATCATCATTACTTGCAGGTTGTGATTTACCATTAAACTCTCTTTTTCTTTGACATCTGTCCATATAAAGAAACCACTGTCCATATAAAGAAACCACGTCACATTCTCCCAAAATTCTGTCAATTTCTCAACAACTAAGAAAAAGAAAAAAATGTTAGCATACCCATCAACAAAAGTACCAATAGCAACACATTGAAAAAGAAGACATTGAATTTACATTATAATTTGGATACCTATAAAAGGGTCTCTTAGGATTGGCATTCATCTCAGACTGTCGAAGCACTAAACGCATTCCACAGCTACACCAATCAAGAATCTTCCTCAATCTCCCACAATTAAGGTTTCTCACGGAAGCGCCATAACCCACGAGAACGTAATCGCATAGAGCTCCTTGAAACTTGGCTTCCTGAACTCATCATGTCTCTAGCAGAGTTTCAAACGTTTAAAAAAAAAAGAGGACTGTAAATTTGGGTTTTAACATCTTTGAAAGTGTTGAATTGAGTAGAATCAATTTTTGCCACATCTTCAACCATTATACATCCATCTTGATAAACTGAGTGCCACGTGGAAACATACTTTGATAACTTAACGTGTCACACCATATTTTCGCTAATGGAGATAACTCTAAAAACAAATATAAATCACAATCTAATATTTAGAATCTTAATTGGATAATTTAAATTTAGGAGTCAAAATTAGGTATGTCTAAATTGATCTCAACAATTATGTACTTATTGAATGAGCCACACTTATATAGACCATTAGATTTTATTAGATGAAAAATTAAAGGTTAATATAAAAGAAGAGCATTGATAGACTCTAATAAATACAAAATATCATAGTACATAAATAAATACTTTAAATAGCAATATTTTAATACACAATACTTTAAATGACAACAGAATCTTTTATTTTTAAATAATTAAATATAAAATATATAAAAACAAAATATGTGAGTATTTTTTATTTATTATAATTAATTATTATGCAAAAAAATTTTATAATATTAAAAAATTATATTAAAATAATATTTTAAACTATAACTAACATAAAAATATAAAATAATTAAAATTTTATTTTATATTACTTGACAAATAATTAAATTATTATATTTAAAATTTATTAACTAACTAAGTTTATTAAATATATTATTGTATAATATAATTTTTTATAAAAATATTTTAAAAATATAATTTATTTAAAATATTATATATAATACATGAAAATATTAACTTTTTTATTTTTTCAATTTTTTTAAAAAAACAGA
>NC_029774.3:128093322-128100780 GCF_000817695.3 Arachis duranensis
TTATGTATTAAAGTATTTTTATTTAAAATATTTATTTATATATTAGAATATTTTATATTATTTATTGAAATTCATCAATATTCTTTTTTTATATTAATCTTTAATTTTCATCAAATAAAATTGAATAATTTATATAAATATAATTTATTTAATAAATACATAATTATTGAGTACATTTTAGACATACCCTCAAAGTTAAAACCAAATAAAAATTTTAAGAACTAAAATGAATTTTATCTCTGATTTTTTTTCCCACAAAATAAGCCAACGATGACATCAATTCAGCACTTGCTGATGTGGGTCCAGCGTGCAGATTAGGGGTTAGAAAAAGATTGTATTTAAATTGACCCTCAGATCCACGATTAAAAGGATTAATTACTAAAGATGGGTTGGGACTTGGGTTACATAATAAATGAATGTGAAGAGTGAAGACTCACCCACATAATATATAAATAAATATATGAATACATTGATAAATTATATTATTTTTTATAATTTAACTACTACCAGATATAATTAACTTCAAATTACTTCCTTCTTAGTCACCAAAAAAAAAAAATTACTTCCTTCTTTTGTCGTTGCAGATAGACGTAGGTGAATTCACTTTTTGAGAAAGAGACTATCTTCTTCAAGTTAGTAAACCTTTTGCTGTTCTATTCTTTAAATTGGGAGACATAAATTGATTGGTTTTGCTTCCTTCAAAAAACTGAAATTCAATCATTTTTCTGAAATTTTAGACAGTCACAACATTTGGCTACTGATGAGGTTCGCCGACTCCATGCGGTGGCGTAGGATCTGAGGTCCAATTCAAATGTAATATTTTTTAATCCTAATCTGTGAATCAAAAAGTGCATATTAAAGTTGAAAAAGATTACATTTAGATTGAACCTTAGATCCCATACTTAAAATAATTTATTTAGTGTTTCTTTTCTCCGCCCCTTTTTGTCACAAAAAAAAAGATGGGTTGTGTTACATAATATAATACCAAAAATAATATAATACCAATATATATATATATATGTGTGTGAATATATTGTTGATAAATTATATCATTTTTATAATTTAAAAATTAAATTTTTATCTTTTCTTATTTTTTATCAATTATTTTTATAGAAAATTATTAACTATTTTAAACTGTTTTAATTTTTTCGTTCAAGTGGATAATATTCCTTGCTTGCAAATTAATCTTGAAATTTCTATATCGATCAAGAATAATAATCTATTTAATTTATTCTACACAGCTGACATATTCAATCAAGAATAATCTTGGTCTGAAATATAAATAAAGTGAATATTATTGGGCTATAATTACCTGAAAAATAAACTAGAACAATTCAGAGTTGAATACATTATTATTCCTTAGCTTTAAAATGGTGGATAAAACTGAATTCTTTTTCGAAAGAAAAAAATCAAAGGTGATGGTGATCTCATACTACAGTTGAGGCAAAAAGTGGGAAGGTCAATGATCTTGTTGGGATCCAAAGTGATGGAACAATCAATCCTCTTGTAATATTTGGGCTTCACCAATTTGCCAAGAACGTAGGCCTTGGATCTAACCACAAAGCTGAGTTTCAATGGCACCGGCACCGTTGGCATCCCCGTTGAGCTGCTAAGGCTTGCGCCGCTTCCATACAAGGGGATCTTGTTCCCCATCACTGCCACGCTCACCACCCTTTGACTCTTCCTTGACTGGTAGAACTTCCTCATCTGTTATTCATTTAAGAACCAACAAATTAACCAAGTAATGAAAACAAAAAATGTATATTTATGCTTAGCTTGCTGTCGTATTCTTACATCGCCGGAAGCAATTACGATTTCCGAATATGATAGATCTAAAGGTGTTGATGCCACATGGACCCCGAAGAATGTGCCAGTGTTACGGTAAGTGAATTTGACGGTAGAATTCATGGTGATCATGTCAGTGTTCACACCCGTAGCATCAGAACCAGCTTGAACTCTCAGATGGTCAAACTTGATGCTCTGCCGTAGACACAGAACAAGTTAAAGGGGGATATGGAGGAGGAGTGAAAATTAAATTGAATGAAATGAAATTAAAGGAAACCTTGACGAAGATGTTGGGCTTCATGGGCCTGCTGGCACCCCAGAGGATGAGAGAGAAGAGGGTGAAGAGAAGGAAGAAGGAGAGGAGGAAAGCGAGAAAATAGTAGCGGCGAGTGTGGACACGCGCGTCATGTTCGGATTGGAGAAGGCCTTCTTCTTCGATGATGGAGTCGATCTGATCCTTCTTCTTGTTGATGAGCTTGCGGGAAGCGGAGAAGCGGCTCGACGAGGACTGGCGAGAGTGGCGGCCCATGGACGACTGGGAGTGCGGTGGGGATCCCATTGGGCTGAGCACCGGCGTCGATTGGAACGACGTCGTTGTCTTCTCGCCATCGTGTGATGGACTCTGAACGTAGTACACTGCCCTCCTCGGAGATGACGACGCATCTACGCTTGTCACTTCCGAATCTGTTTTTGCATGCATTTCCGGCCCTCGTGGTAATTATTAAGCAAGTGTTTGCACAAATTGAAGCTCCAATATCTACTATAAATATATCATTGTGGCTTAGAGTAAGATTTTTTAAGCTTCAAAGGGAAGAAAAGATAGTGCAGGCAGTAAAGTTAAATAAAGGGACACAACTACACAACACGACACGGAGTGGAAATTGAAAGTGAAAATGGGAACGGTTGAGGAAGATGAACAAGTAATGAGCCGACAGCTAGCTTCGTTACAGTTGTCACTACCCAACAGTAAAACAAACACGAATCTGCTACACACTCCATCAATCAATCTTCTTCAAAATGGATCGCAAATTGGGATAATATCAATTTAAAGCGCCACCACATGCCCGCCTTCTTCATAACACCTCACTCTCTTCTACTGTACTATAATCACATCTTTTAAACCAATGTGTTTAGACACTTCTACCTTCATTATCTTTAATTGAGATGCGAATGTCGGTGCCTCTCGGATCTGTCGTAACCCATCAAGCCAGCTGACATGGGTTTCTGGAATTTATATGACTACTGTTACTGTTATTTCCACGTCAGTTCTTTTTCTGCGAAAGTCATTTTCCCATTTCATGTACTATCCATTCCTGATTAAGAAAAGAAAAAATATATCAGACTAGGCTAACAGCCTCGAGAAATCAGTATAAAAACGTGAAACCTTTTATTCTTTGTCTGACTTTTTATTCCCATATTTAATACATTATTTATGATTCTATTTTATTTTAAAACGCATTCATATTGCTTTGTAATTTAATAGCGTATGTTAACTTCTAAGAAATCAAATAAAGTAATACTTTAATAACTTATTATGCAAAAACCATAATATTGGTACTTGTTCGAAAAAGAGAACCATCCTTTCTTAAATAGCAAAAAATTAGAAGTGCGAAATTGGTCCACTACTACATCACATGCTTCGCGTGCGGCCGGTGGAGCCCACACACGCCATGCTTGAGTTCAGTCAACTAACATTACCCTAAGTTGAGAAATTGAATACAGATTAATATTAAACTAGATTCGCAATAAACCTCCAACATAATCAGAAATTGAATTGATATCTAAAATCTAAAATGGTTAACCATGTTAATCAAAAGTGCATCGCAAGATGACGACAATCATTGTGCACACCATGCACCTAACCTCAATCAAATCTAAGATACAAATGAACTAAGAAAAAAGCTAACAGAATATCCACAAAGAGAGAGGGGAATGGACAGCAGCATTATTACAGGAAAAATTTCTAGCTAATTTATAAAAATTGTCCCCTTCACATTAGTCCTGTTCCTGCATGGATTTACAACCAACCCCTGATCCATTAAACAAACAGATCATGCAGTTGCTTCACCTTTCCATTTGAACAAATCCTGTACGACAAATTCATATGGTTATGTTCCGCAAAACAACCATAATGCATTTCTAAACGTGCAGTACAAGAAAAAACCTAGATTGGGAAGCACCTCTAATTAAACAGCAACATAAAACAGGCCAGAGTAATAAGGGTATATAAGAAGTCAACAAACAAACTTTATCCAACCAGCTTGGTCACATAATCATCAGCATTGCCCATTGGGTTCTACCGGTTAATTTATACTGACTACTGAGTACTGAGCAATCAAGAAGTCAAGAACACTAAGAATGTAATGCATGCACATGAAGAATGATTGCATAAAGATTTACCAAGCTGGTAATATCTATTGTTTTGCGCTGCCGTTCTTTCTTCTGACGAGTGCACACATTACACCAGCTAGAGAAATCTGATTTATACCTTTGCAGCTCTCTAAAAGCAGAACTGCACAGAAACAATGCAACTTTCAATCTTTAATTTGGAGAACAACAAAAACCAGTCTAGATTGTTGAAATATATGAACATTATTCTTACAATCAGATCTAATATTTGAGTATTGAGTAAATAATAGTAGCATTCTCACAAAAATTGCAGAGATGTAGAAATTTCCGTGCAAGAAAAATTACAATGATATAATTTGTAGTGCAAGTGAAAATACCTTCGGCACCAAAGAACTAGGTTAACCCGATGACCCCATGTAGTGGCTCTAGCACCATGGCGATGACGACCATGATGAAGGACAGCTTGTCCAGGGACATGCGAATAATCAAAGATCTCCTGCTTTGAAATATTGAACTCCATTAAAGAGAATTTAAGTGATAAAGAACTGTTTACTAAATAAGAAAAATTTTATCACAACAATTTTATTTTATTTTTTACATCACCACAATCAACCATCCAATCTTTATGTTATTCCATCTCCGTGACTTACCTCTGCAATACTTTCTGTATTTATATGTTTATCACAACGCATGCCCCGAAAAAACAATTCCCCTCCAGAAAATTGCTTGCCCAAGCAAACATTCAAGGTTATGTCTGCATCATCCACATGGAAACCTACAAATGTAAGAGTATGCATTAGATATTAAAGGAAAGTTCAGGAAATATTAAATAGTAAAAGAATCCTACTTCCTACGTTATTGAAAAATCTATATGCCAATAGCTTATATAGCATGCTGATATGGTTGTTTGTAACATATGCAAGACAAGAGTAACTCACTAGTTTTAAGACAAACTCGAATGCAACATATGATATAAGTGAACTGCAGAGAAACTCTACCCAAGTAGAACTTGTACCTAAGTCAATATCTCTATCTTTGCCATATTCCACAATAAACCCATGATGAGCATCCAAGGTTGATCCACCAAGTTCTGCAAAAAACACTGCACAAAAAGTGATTAATTGATGAACATGTCCTATGAGAAATGAAAATGAAAATCTTAATCTCTTGTGGCAAAAAAATTATGTAATTGGTCAAATCAGCATGTGTTAAATCTAATCATTGAGACTTTATTCACCTTTAGACAAAGGACTAATGAAATTTTCTCTAAGCTTGGCAAGCATAGTTTGAAGGCCAAAGTCATCAAGTACAGTACCATACTTATTCATTGTATTGGGACGTATAATCTGAAATTTTGTTTTGAAAGCCCACCTCTCAAAGCTTTCAACCTGGGGAGGCCAGAGATAAATTTCAACATGTACAAGATATGAATAAATACAAGTACATGCTTCTGCTTCCAAGGTCTAAATTAAAGGAACAGAATACCGCTAGTTAAAATTATAAATTACCTCAGATAACAGCAATTCACAAAAGTGTGGCTGAAGCATTTCAAATGTAAAAATGCCAGGGAAGGGCTCAGAAACTATACTTCTAAAGCTGTCTTCATTATTATCACTAATTGCTTTCAGGAATGCTGGGACAAAGAATGCTGTAGGATTCATAGCGTACAACTCTTTATTGAGAGGCTGAAAATTGTGATACGAAAAAACCGGTAAGTCTAGTTAAAATGAATCACAAAAGAGGATATGTGAAGTTTATCATTAAACTTCAGCACACCTTAATCTTAATCATATCTGTTGTTTTGAATTGGAAAATAGCTTCTTTTAGCAGCTGGATAAATTAGGTTGAAACATAGACAAACAGATGCCCAAGAAAATTGAATATTTGAGCTCACGTTTAATATTTAGTAGGGGACTGAGAAAAACTGAATCATAGAATCTATGATATCCATAAAATGCACTTCCATTATATATATATATATATATAAAAGGTGCAAGTACTTAACAGCTTAGATATTGCATACCTTATAATTTGATAGTATCATCTGTGTGTATTCTCTATACTTTTGGTCCTGCCAAATAACATCACAACCATCATGAAAACAAGTGATAGAATAATAAAAGCAAAAACAACATTGATAATAGTAAATTCGAAATCATAATCATTTTATAAAAGATAAACAGAAAAAAAAGCCCTATGTACATCTGTTAAACACCATCAAATGCCACAAGTTAAAAATCACACATTCTTAAGTTGACTTTTTTCGGGGAAAAACAGAAACTCACCATATATCGCAACACAGTCCATAATGCTACAGTACAATATCAAATATTTATGCAGAACAACCCTAAATCCTCTGCTTTCATTCTATCCAGGTGTTGTAAATTAATTTTACAATGACACCCAATTTAAACCCTTAAACCTGAAGCAGAAGCATCACCAGTTGTCTATCCTGTCTTATGCTAATTAACAAAATTTCTTGTGACACAAGGTATGCAATTTACCCTACCACAACACTACCAATATTAAAACACACAATCCTTTCCAGCAATAAGCTTCAAGAAACAAGCAAGAATGACCAGGAAACAAGCCTTTCAGGTAAGGACAACGAAATGAAAAACATTCAAGAACACAAAACATGCTAGCAAGAGCGACCAGACCATGAACGAGAGAGAGAGAGAGAGAGAGAGAGAGAGACCCTAATGCGAGCGGCAGGAGGAAGATAGTCCAGGAGAATGGTTCTGAGGTACTTGAGCTTGTCCCCGCGAGGTGCATTGAGCATATTCATCGGAAGGTGCTTCTCCAGAGAGCTGAAAATCGAAGGGCTGAAATCCAACTCCAATTCATCGTACGATTCCGATACGTGGTCTCTGATCGGGTTCACCCTCAGTCTCTGGCTCGAAACCGCGCCACCGTATGCGCACCCGGGGACGGCGTTTTCGGCGCCCCTCAATGCCGGGGACGCCACCCTCCAGTGGTCAGTCGATTCGCTGCGGAGGGACATGGTTCGAACCCTGCATTGCAACAATCAGCGTTTTTCTCTTAACATAGCATTCATGGTGCCAAAGGAAATACTTTAGGGGAGATTAGGGTTTTTGGTGAAAATGCCTGTACCTTTTTTCGTTTTTCTTTTATTTTTATTTTTATTTTTATTTTTCTTTTGTCAACTCTTACTTGTGATTGTGATTTGTGAATGCTGTTCATCTTATTTTTTAAGTAAGGCATTATTGAATTTTTCTGTTTATAAGAAGTTTGATTATAAAAAAAATAGACAGCAATACCAAAAAAAGAGACTAAATCACAAGATAGTTTTGCAAGTAGTAG
>NC_029774.3:128100901-128101499 GCF_000817695.3 Arachis duranensis
CTTTAAAATCCTCCTTAAAAAAAAAAAAAAGTCTTCGTTATCTAATTTTATTCTTGAATCTCGTTCTTTCTCCTCTCCCTTCCACGTTATTATCATCACTGCGCCACCACCACACTACAAGAAAAATACTGAGTACCTAGATTTAGTGTTGTAAATTAGTGGCAGATTTACCGACGATAACTACGTCAAATTCGTAAGGTTAAGTAATTACCGTTCGATTCTTTTTTTCTAACAGTAAATTCGTCTATAATATTTGGAAAGAAAATAAATTAGATTGGCGCATTCTTTACTTTCGAAAAAATCCGACGGTAACTGAATTTAGTGAAACAATGCGTTTTGGTGACCCACAATGGTTTACCGTAAAAAATTTCTGACAGTAAAAAGGGCGTAAATTCAAATCATGAACCTCTTGTCCCTCATTCGAACCCTCACCGCCATCACCATCATCCCTCTCTCTGGCGTTCCAGCTGCCATCACCATCGTCTGCCACGGCACTGAGACCACCGCCGTCGCCACCTTTCTCTGTCGCTGTCAACCCTTTACGCCGACGCCTCCTTCTTCTTCTTCTCTCTCCCTCCTCCTCCGCCTCCTCCTTCTC
>NC_029774.3:128101523-128133937 GCF_000817695.3 Arachis duranensis
TCACCACCATCTGCCGCCACCGCAACTTTGGGACCAAGGCTGCAACATCCACTTCTTTTCTTATTTCTTGCTCTGTTCTTCATTACAGGTTCTTAAGCAACTCTTTTCCAATTCCTTTAATTTTAGTTCAATTTAGTTTAGGTTTGAGTTGAATTTCAATTTTAATTTTAAATCAGTTTCAAAGTTAGTTTAGTTTAGTTTTCTAATCTTAGTAGATTTAGGTTGATTAATTTAGATTAAATTCAATACATTAGGTTTTGAATTGTTGAAGTGTTTGAAATTCTCTAATTTTGTTATTTTTTGCATTGAGTACTATTTTGCTGAGAAATTATTACTCAGATTGTTTGATAATTTTTTAACTTTAGTTTAGGTTTGATTAGAATTTCAATTTTAATTTTAAATCAGTTTCAAAGCTAGTTCACTTTAATTTTCTAATCTTAGTGAATTTAGGTTGATTGAGTTAGGTTAGAATCGATATATTAGGTTTTGAATTGTTGAAGCGTTTAGAATTGTCTAATTATGTTAATTGCTACGCTGATGATTGTTTTGCTGAGATATTATTGCTGAATTGTTTGATAATTTGATATTTGCAGACATGTCTACATGTAGACGTGCTGCGGATCAGGCTACTGGTCGTGGTCATAGCCATGGTCGAGTTTCTTTTGGTACCTTCGGGACTTCTGGATTCTCTCCCTCTACTCCAACCACCACGGTGACGCCACAGATTGCAGATTTAGCAGATCAGCAGTTCATCATGGTCCCTAACCCCAACTACATGCCTCCGTCTACAGCGACGACCCCGCCTCCTATTGCTCAACATCCCGCAACCACATCGACACCGCCTCCAGCGATGGATACTGCGGCCCTAGAGTCTAGCCACATAAGTGAGGTAGCAGCTGATGCCTCTCCACCACCTCCCATCATACGGTTGAATATTTGGCCTAATGACAGCACGAGGTAAGTATCACATTGAATCTCATGTATTTTCTGTTTATGGTTATCGCTGAAAGTGCCTAAAAATTTATTATAGTTTAGCGGATTTAGGTTTGAATGTTGGTTAGTGTTTTTAAGTTTCAATAATTATGATTAACTTTGTTGCTGAAATTTAGTGAAAATTGATTTCTGTCTAGTGGATTTAAGTTTATTTGGTTGGCTGTTAGTGTTTTTATGTTTCAACGATTATGATTAATTTTGTTGTTGAAATTTAGTGAAAATTTATTACTGTCTAGTGGATTTAGGTTGATTTGGTTGGTTAGTGTTTTTAAGTTTCAACGATCATGATTAACTTAGTGGCTGAAATTTAGCGAAAATAGATTCCTGTCTAGTTGATTTGGTTGCCTGCTTATTGTTTTAAGTTTCAATTATTATGATTCCTATTTAGTGGATTTAGGTTGATTATTCATGTTTGTAAGTTGTTAAGTTTGCGCCGAACAACAACACGTGTAATCAAGAGATGACTAATATCATCAAGCTGTGTACAACCATCCCTGGTCCAGCTATACGAAGATTCCCGCTGAGACCAGGGAGCGATGGTTTCAGAAATGGGCGGTAATTATTTTTTTAAGTTTCAAATCTTTTAAACTTGTTTATATCTTTTATCTTACTTAACTAATTTTAAAGTTTCTTTGTTGCAGCTGTACTTTAGGTGGGACGCAGAACACGACCTCACCATCACGAAGATATTCGACCATAGAATGCATCGGCGGCTCTAGCAGATGCTGGATGATGTTCGTCAGGGGTGGGACCACCGGATGACCTGGCTAAGACTAGACATAAAAAAGGCTTTATTTGTTCATTAGGAAATCAATGAGGGGTTCCGGCATCGGCATCTCACCAACAGAGCAAATAGGGCCTTAACCAAGTCGTCCAAGTATACTGGCGGCACAGTGACCTTCATGAAGACCAAGGCTAGGTTGGTATATAAAGTAACTTTAATTTTGTTAATAACTTAGTAATATTCTCTTGTATATCATTACTAGGCATCTTAATCATATTGTTTCAATGCAACATGTGTAGTCGGAGTCGTTGAATTCCAAGGCGACGTTGGCGGAGACGTTCAAGTACACCTACACACTGAAGGAGATCAAAGAGACATTTGCTGATCAGCAGTCTTAGTACCATTATGTGAGTAAACATACATCTAGTTATCTTCTGCTATAAAACTATTAGAGATTAACCGTATATCTGTCATACTAATCACAATAACTTGCGTTCCTTACACAGAAGTCTTACACACAGAGACTAGAGGCCACGACTCAACAATCTCAGCAAGGTGGGAAGGACGCCACCGATGGCTCTGCAGCTTCATTCGTTAATTCCAATGCAGTTTGGCACGAGACCGCCTCAGCACCGTACAAGAACCGCGTATACAGGATGGGGTCGTTCTTTGCCAGTAGCCTCCACACATCCACGTGACCATGTTGAGGCCGTCGTCAGGATCCAATGCAACCTTCAGCAGGCAGGCTCTAGTTTAACGATTATCGGGAGATGTATCAGGAGATCTTCAACTGTGTGACATCTTCGGATGACCTTAGGTTGGAGTAGGGGGAGTCGCTGGAGCGGATGCAGCGTATGGAGGCTCGGATGGAGGTTTACCAGGCACAGATGTGCGCCGCTGGCATCGACTTTGCTGGTGGCAGCGGTCCTTCTAGTGGCAGACGGACATCATCGCTTTCTGCGGCACCAACTCAGGGCCACGGGACCGACGACGACAACTACATGGATCTGTAGTTATTAGTTTTTTATTTTATTGTTTTATTGTATTTATTTGATGTACTTGACTTTTAATTTATTTGAACATTGTATTATTTATTTTAAATATTTTTTTCACTATTTATGAATAGAGCACTAATTGTGTCAAAAAATTTTGACATTACCATCGAAATTACCGTAAGAATAGTTCAATGGTAATAGTGCCCGAAACAACATTTTTTGATTTTTTGTTTTATTGTTTTGTTGTATTTATTTGATGTACTTGACTTTTAATTTATTTGAACATTGTATTATTTATTTTAAATAATTTTTTTCACTATTTATGAATAGAACACTAATTGTGTAAAAAAAAATTGACATTACCGTCAGAATTACGGTAAGAATAATCCGATGGTAATAGCGCGCGAAACAACATTTTTTAGTTATACATTTTAAATTATAAATTCTTAATGTTAAAATAATTGAATTTTTTATATACTTAATATGGTTAAAAACTAATACTAACTTTATTATGGTTATAAATGAAAAATGGTTTAAGAAAAAATTTATAGACAGAAAAACAAATGAAATTTAGGAGTAGCTACAATGCAATACAATGCAAGAAGAGCAGCTAGTACTAAAGAAGTACTACTAGTACTTAGCAATGAACTACTTTAAAATGAAGAAAGGCCCTTAACCTACACATGATTACTGCCATTTATCATTAATTTACTATTGTCTTTGACCTATACGTGACCACTACAAGTACTTGCCATTTGTCACGTTATACCACCTACTATTGCCATGTATCTCTACCTGAAAAGTGACATGATCAAAATCTACGTTATAGATCATTAAAGTTAGTCATATAAATGACCTTATCCAAATTTTGAAAGTATCTTTTGAGTCTTTATTTCTTTCCTCCTTTGAAGAATTAACCAGAATAACGTTTTATATGTTATATATACTTGATCTATTTTTACTTTTTATACTGAGATATAAATACAAAGATAATAATAAAAATATCTCAATCTAAAAAAAATATAAAATTATTTTAAGTATTATTATTATTTATGTTTGATAATTTTATATTAAACTAAATTATAATAAAATAAATATTATTTAGATTATATTATTTAAAATCATATTTAGATTAAAAAAGATATAAATTTATATTACTTAAAATAATTTGTTAACTCTTTTTTTTGCTATAAATTTTTTAAAAAGAACTTAATTTATGTATTAGTATTTATTATATTTTTTGTCAGAATTTTTAATATTTTTTTTTGGTACAAATTATCTTAGATTAAAAAATTTTATATCAATAATGAATATTAAAAATTAAAAAAATAATAATATACATCATACAACATTTAAAATTTTTTTAAAAAAATAACAACAACCATAATATAAATAGAAAAAAATTAGTAAAATGATATAAATAAAAAATAATATTTTTGCTTGGCATAAGCATAAAAAAATCAAATATAAAAATTCTAATAATTGTTATATATGTTTCTATAGATGAGACTGAAAGATAAAGTTGGTAAAAAGGAATTATAGATAAAAATTGATATCTACTTGTTTAATAGTTAAAAATATTATCAAATTAGCTAAAATTATTAAATAAATCATCTAATAATTTTTAATTATCAATTTATATAAAGACAACTGCACTAACTTAATAACAGAAACAAAAATTATAATTTTTCTTTTGTTTCAAGTGAATGAGAATTTATACATAAAATCACATATACATCTAAAGATAAAAAAAATAAAAAACAAAAATTTGAAGAGTTAAAAATTGAACCTGTATTTTCAGACTCTGTTGATAAATCAAACAAATTCTTAATCTCTCGGTAACGTTGTTGATTATACCACTGAGTACAGAATTGCTAAATCAAACAAACTTTTTAGTTTCGAAATTATTCATGATGTTGCTGATTACAGCACTGAGTTATATGTACGTGCCTATCATCCCGTATAAACCGACTACATGCAATACAAATACTCAAAATCCCTCAAAAATTCTTACACACTATTACATTGGAATGTCACGCATTCTCAGCACCAAAAAATCATGAACTACATATTTCAGTAGCAATTTCAAAGCACGTGAAGACTGAAACTATTCCTAGGTGAGTAGTTTCTTCTGATTTTTCAATGTTTTCATTACATTTAACTAGTTTCTTCTCTTTGTTAAATTATTTTAGCTCTGTTTTTTTTTTCATCATTTCTTTTGTCTTCTTAGTAGCTTTCAATTGATGTTTCATTGTGGTAGGGGAATTTTCTTTCTATAATTCTTATATGTTTGTATATATGAATTACTATATTTTTTGAATTCTCATGCTTTATTAACAAACCATTTTAAGGAGTTGAACAAAGTTGACAGAATTTTGATTTTGTTTGATGTAGAAAAAGAAGATCGTGCAGGAGACGCAGTGGAGGAAATGATTTAGTAGAGAGTACTCTTGAGAAGTGGAAGGAGTACAATAAACAGCAACAACAACTAATCAGTGAAGGAGATGAGGTTAAAATAATTCACAAGGTTCCTGCAAAGGGATCAAAAAAAGGGTGTATGAAATGCAAAGGTGGACCACAGAATTATGTTCAGGGGTGTGAGGCAGAGGATTTGGGGCAAATGAGTTGCGGAAATTTGCAAACCTATAGCAAGCATGTTGGTAAAGAAGCAAACAGGCTTTGGCTTGGAACCTTTTCTACTGCACTTTAAGCTGCTCTTGCTTATGATGAAGCAGCAAGTACCGTGTATGGCCCTGACGCTCGTTTGAACTTCCCTCAACATCATAGCATAGAATTAGTAGATTCTAATGGATCATCTACTAGTCCAGTATTTGATCAGAAATCACCAAGTGGAACCTATATAGATACTTTGAATGGTGGTGATGTTGCAAAAGTTGACGGATTGGAGGGAAATCTTGATATAGGTCTCGAAACAATTCAAGTTTTCTGAGATAAATGAATTATTGGAAATGGAATGTGAGGGAGGAATTCTTCAAGGACCTTTTAAGTATGTAACTGACGAAGTTGCTGGAAGAAGTGAAGGACTTGAAAGAGAGTTAGAGGAGGTTTTGAAGAACTCTGGTTTAGTTGAAGAGTGTAATAATTACATGCTAGAGGATTCTATGTGCATGGCTATGAATACAGGAGCTGATTATAACTCTTGTGATACTGCTGAACAAGGGATTATGGAAAAGAGTGAAGTGGAAAGTTACAAATCCTGTAATGAGTTGAGCTGCACAAACAATTGCTTTGGATACTTGCATAATATGATTCCAAACAGTAATCCTATGATACCAAATGGTAATCCAAAGTATGAGCAGTTCAGCAATCTCAAATCCGAGGTAGCTATTCCGACAAAAGATATGGAGAAAGTACTTGCAGAAATTCTGCAGTTTTGCAAGCAAGTGCTCCAAGGTGAGTAATGTTCAGTCACAAATTGGTCCATTCACATATAAGTAATATGATGTTAGTGATTGCAAGAATGAAGTAGCCAATATAATAGGAGATTCAAAAAATCATTTAATTACGAGTAGTACTTTTGGATCAATTGCAAAAGTGTCAGAAAATGAGGCTTTGAATATTAATAATACTAGTAGAAATTCTAAATTGCAAGAGAAAAAAACATGAAAATTCAGAGTCCGAATGTAGCACTGGATAGAGTAGGAGGTGTTCTGATATTTCGCAACAGTTGCAAAATCTGGGTGGTCACTTGTCTGAATACTTGAACAATATACCATTTGCCGACATGAAAATAGGTCATGATTATAGTTTCTAGAATCCATACTATGACTTTGGTCTATTAGAAGAGAAGAAGTTACTTGATGTGTGCGTTTCACGTAGACGGTCTAGTTCCTCATATTTGTTTTCTGTAATTTATAATGATAGGGTTAATGCGTGATGTGCTTTTAGTTTTTGTTTATTTTTTCATTTCGGTGGGGCAGTATGTTGTTTTTGCCCCACTAATTATTCAAATAAGGCCTAATTTGTTATCTTTTTCCACATCTCAATTACTATATATAATTATATACTGTGTAAGAACTATGCATTAAGCTATAAATGTTGAACTGTGGTGCCATTTTATGTAAAAATTAGAGATTTCTCATGTTAATTGAGGGTTTGAACATGTATGTACTTCAACCTCAAACATAAAACACATAAAATTGCAAACCACACCTTTTTTCTATATTTTCATAATTGTTTAGTAATATGAAAATTACTGACTTGAACAATGCAAAGGATTATATTCCATTTAGAAGAATCATATATCGAAAGAAAAAGAATGCATAAATTGTCACAAATATGCAAGGTTACCATTTCCTACGAATACTAAACAAAAACTGTGCAATTTCCTAATGAATATAAATTTTTTCTATTACTTGTTCACTCTCGGTGTACTTCTTTGGAAACTATATATATTCTATTTTAAAACAAAGGAAGCTCGACACATGAGAGTTGAGTATAAAACAGATAGATACAAAAGAAAACTATATATAATCTAACTAGCTGTATCAACAATATTTTCATAGATTATCAAAACTAGTAAGATAGATGGCCTTATCCAAATTTTATCAATGTCTTCTGGGTCTTTGTCCCTTCCTTCTTTTAAAGGGTTAACCTGAAGAACCTCTCATATATCATATAAACCTGGTCTATATTTACTTCTAAGGCTCAGATATAAATATAAGGATAATAATAAAAATATCTCAATTTAAACAATATATAAAATAATATGTATTAAGATAAATTTTATAAAAAATTTACTTTATTTTTATATTTAGGAAAAGTTTAGGGGGCAGCAATTTTATTGCATTTTGGCCAGCATGTAACCAGCAGAGAAATGTAAGCCATTGGATAAAATCTCACACTAATCTCATACCATCAAATCATTATTAATGGCTAGTTGATGGCTATCAATCACAAATATTGCTGGCCCCTAGCATTGCTCATATATTTATGTTTTGATGTTTGTTGTGGAACCAAATTTGAATGTTCTTTAGCGTGTATTTTGATTAAAATTTATAAATAAAAATTGGTATCAATTAATTTTACAAACTTAATTTATATTAAGATTGAGTTAGTGTTACTATTATTTATGTTTGATAATTTTATATTAAACTAAATTATAATAAAATGAATATTATTTGAATTATATTATTTAAAATCATATTTAGATTAAAAAAATTAGAGAAAATTATACTCTCCTCTCTTTAGAGATGCTAAAATGATACTCTTTTATTTTTTATTTGTAAAATATACATTCTCCTTCCTTATCATTTTTAAAAAACTTTCTCTTTAATCCATTTTAAATTTTGTATTAACTAATGTTAATCTTATCTATTTTTCAAGAAAAAATAAATTATTTTTTACAAAAATACCCTTTAACAAAAATTATATTTTTTGTCATTAAATTTTGCTTATCAAAATATCCTTTAATAAATTATTTTTTTATTGATATATATTGATATCGAAAAATTAATAGTAAAATATAACTATAATTGTTAACAAAAATTTTAATAAAATCACAATTTAATAATTAAAAAATTATTGAAAGGTATCTTAGAAAAAATTAATTTAATTATTAAATTTTTTAAAAAATATTTTGGTAAAAATAATTTATTAAAGGGTATTTTGGTAAGTAAAATTTATTCACAACAAAATAAAATTTTTGCTAAAGGGTATTTTTATAAAAAAAATTATTTTTTCTTGAAAAATAGATAAAGTTAACATTAGTTAACACAAAATTTAAAATGGAGTAAAGAGGGGATTTTTAAAAAGTTATATGAGAATGGAACGTACATTTTACATATACAGAAAAGGAAATATCATTTTAACATCTTTTAGGAGAGAAAAGTGAAATTTTCTCAAAAAATTATTTAAAAAGTTATAAATTAATATTACTTAAAATCATTTGTTAACACTTTTTGGTACTCTTTCTTATGTAATTTGGTCTTCCTAGATTAAAAAATTCTATATCACTATTGAATATTAAAAATTTTATTAAAAAAAATAACAATATCCATCAGACAATATTTAAAAAATTCTAACAAAAAACAACCATAATATCAGTAAGAAAAATAAAAAAATTAGTAAAATGATCTAAATATTTTTTTTACTTTACATGAGCATAAAAAAAATTAAATATGAGCCAATGAGTTATAGATCAAATGGCATAGTCTTTCCATATTCAAATGATTGTTATTTATGTTTTTTTTTGTATAGATGAGACTAGACGATAAAATTAGTAAAAAAAAATAAATTATTGATAAAAATTGATGTACAATCGTGAAATTGATAATTAAAAAAATTATCAATTTAGTTAAAATTTTTAAATTATCTTATCATTTTTAATTATCAATTTTATATAAAGATAACTATACGTAACTTAACTATGGAAGAAAAATTATAATTCTATTTCAAGTGAATGATAATTTATACATATCACATATACATCCAGATAGAAAAAATAAACAAAAAAAATTTGAAGAGTTTAAAATTGAACCTGCATTTTCTGACTCAATTGTTAAACTAAGCAAATTCTTAATCTGGAAGTCACCAATGATGTTGCTGATTACACCACCGAATGGCTAAATCAAACAAACTCTTTAGTCTTCAAATTACTCATGACGTTGCTGAATACAGCACTGAATTCTAAGAACGTACTTATCATCCCATACAAATCGACTACATCCAATACAAATACTCAAAACCCCTCAAAAATCCTTACACACTGTTACATGAGAATGTCATGCATCTTCAACAACAAAAAAAACCTTTGAATTATATATTTTAGTAGCAATGTTTTCATTACACTTAACTAATTCTTCTCTTTGTTGAATTATTTTAGCTGTGCTTTTTGTTCCATCATTCTTTTTTTTGTCTTCTTTTTAATTGTTGTTTCGTTGTGGTTGGAGAATTTTCTTTCTATAATTCTTACATATTTCTGTATATGAATTTTATCTTTCATGAATTGTCGTGCTTTATTAACAAACCCTTTTAAGGAGCTAAACGAAGTTGACGGAATTTTGATTTTGTTTGACCGAAGTTGATGCAGTGGAGGAAGTACTTCATCAGAGAGTACTCTTGAGAAGTGGAAAGAGTACATTCAGTACAATAAGCAGCAACAACAACTAATCAGTAAAGGAGATTGAATTGAATCACTGTGTTGGTGAAAGAGCAACTTGTCTGAACACTTGAATAATATACAGTCCAGTTTGCAGGCATGGAAATATGTCATGATTATAGTTTCTTGAGTCCACTGGGTGGTTACTTGCCTTAACACTTGAATAATACACAGTTTGCAGACATGGAAGTAAGTTATGATTATAGGTTCTTGAGTTCAGACTATGACTTTGGTCTATTGGAAGAGAAGAAGTTACTTGAGATGTGCTATTTCATAATGATAGGATTAATGCGTGATCTGCTTTTAGTTTTTTTTATTTCGGTAGGGGTTATTGCAGTATGTTATTTTTGCCCCCACTATAATGATTCAAATAAGGCCTAGTTTGCATTATCTTTTTTCACATCTCAATCACTATATATAATTATATACTACGTAAAAACTATGCATTAAGCTATAAATGTTGAGCTGTGGTGCCATTTTATGTGAAAATTAGAGATCTCTCGTGTTAATTGAGAGTTTGAACATGTATGTACTTCAACCTCAAACATAAAACATGTAAAATTGCAAATCACTTCTTTCTTCTATATTTCCAGAATTGTTTAGTAATGTGAAAACTACTGACTTGAACAATGCAAAGGACTATATTCCATTTAGAAGAATCACATATCAAAAGAAAAAAATGCATAAATTGTCACAAATATGCAAGGTTGCCTTTTCCTACCAATGCTAAACAAAAGACTGCAATCTCCTAATAAATACAAATTTCTTCTATGACTTGTTCTCTCCCTCTCTGTGTACTTCTTTGGAAACTATATAAATTCTATCTAGCTGTATCAGCAACATTTTCATTTTGAAAAACTGGTTTGCAGCAAGTACTGCAACATTCCAATAACTTGCTGCTCTAGTCCTACACTGTTATGTATTCTATCCAATTGCAAGGGTATGGAAATCAGGCCTATTTTTCACAACATAGAGCTCTTGATCATGCTCTGGCCATTCAAAAAGTTTGCCTTTATTGGATGACTTCAAAATAATGTCGGTCAGTTTCCACCGCCATCTTTATACCAGACCATACTCCACGGGCCATTTTTGCTGCTCAACCTGTCAAAACATGTGTTTAAATTATGTAGATTTAAATCACTTTCCATAATTCCCTCTAAAGTTTTCTCAAGTCTGCTTATAGCTCTAGCTATAGGAGTAGGACTATGAAAAAGATTAACTCCAAAATAAAGTTGCAATACATTTTCATACATGTAACAGCATGCCATATCACATGCTGACAAGCATGTCCAGTTTCATGCTGGGATTCTTTTTGGTGCAAGGTTGCCAATATGGAAGGTATAGTGAGTCATAACAACCAACAAAAAGTGTCCCAGTTGTCACCATAATAATGAATTAGATGTGTCAATGCCAAATAACTACCTCCATGTTCCGGCGAGAACACGCATAGTCATGAAGAGAAACAACCCTGCCCAGACTCCAGGAAGTCCAAGTTCTGGAGCAGCTACCAGCAAGAACATTGAAGAAACTAGTCCAACCAGCATCTACCCAATAACGAAACCCAAGAAACAAAATGTAAGGATAAAGGAGGGAACAAACGACGAGAAAAAGATTAAAGCAAAATTAGTCATGAGACTTTTTAAGTATTTTTAATCATCAGGTTGCACAATTACCGTTGAGTACGCAGCATAACCATAGTCTGATACCCCATAGTAAAGCCCATCAATGACAAATGCCAAAGCATTCACTGGTTGAGTTCCAGCCACAAACTGCACAATATGATTAAATTTCAGATATTTCAAACATTACTGATACGTACATGCGTTCACAGTCAGAAAGGAGGATCATGCATAATATAATAGCTGAGTAGACATTTAATAGCCACGCTGAAACTTACCCTAGCTAAAAATAAGATATTATATTTCAATCAGTCCAAGAAGCTTTTGTCATGCAAGGTACGATTCATCAGTACTAGAGTCGCGATAGTCTGATGTTACAAATATATAAACATACAACAAAATGAACCTTCAGTTATTAGCCAACCAACAGTAAACCATTTGCTTATTTAAATGGAGCTCAACACTTCACAACAATTTATACTGGTTAGTTAATGTCAAGTCTAACCTCCCAAAAAGAAAAAAGAAAAAAATTCCTGAAGATAATCTAGCTAAGATATAAGATTATACATTCATCATCACTAAGTAACCTTGAAAAGATAAATTGTTTGTGACGCTCCATTATTTGGGAGGAAAAGAAGGGAAACAAAAAAGAGTTGATTCTTATGCTTTGCATGAAAATGATGTCGCTAGAAAAAGATGCTCTCCAATTAATGTCTTGAACTGGATTTCAATTTTTAGTTGGTGTTAAGGACCCGACACACAAACTTCAACTTCTGCAGTCTCGTTGCTTTGACTTTTATATCAATCCAAGTCAACAAGAATTGTTATTTCTTACCAATATGCCTGACCGAGCAACACTAAGAACTTCCAAGTCTGTGGTAAATAAGCTTGAAAATGATCCAAACCCAAAGAATAAGATCACGGACAAAGTAATTCCTGTTCCTAAACCAATCTGCTTGACACATAAAAGAGAGTAGGTGAAACGAATTCTGGATGGATCTGTGTACAAGTTATATCATTCAACTAAGAAAGTAAGAACAAAGTAAGTTACTGGAGGCAATAATCAAGCACCTGTAATACTCTATATGTAATGAGGCGTGCTTGCTCGTAATTTCCCTGTGAGTAACTGCTGGCAAGAAGTGTCTGTAAAATAAATGTCATTACTCATTACAATATTACACAATAACAGGACATCATTTTGAGCCCCACTTAAAATTTTGAAAAGACTTTGGCTTATGAGCAAAAAGTCTTAAAACTTGACCATACCCAACCTGCTTGTTTACTTGGTCGGGAAAGCCCCCAAATGTCCATAAAATAAACAAATGCAGTTCATAATTATAAAATAAAACTTTATTCGACTGGATTCATTTGTGTCTTGGAAACTGAATATGATAAACTAACGAGAGATATGTTTTGATCATGTTCTCTGCGGTACTTTGTTACTTCATAGTCATTTATGAATGCAAGATCTAACCTGACCAGCAAGTGCCAGAGCATCAGTGAGCAAAGATATCGGCAGCCAAACTTGCATGCAAATTTGATGACCAGCCATAGGTATAGGGCCCTGCTTAGCTGCCATAGAGGTTGACAGTGTCAAAGTCAGAAACACAGCCACAGTCCTGCCGATAAGAAGACCACCTACAATACAAAATGCAACAGTCAAAGTAAAACTAACTGCCTAATTAGCTAGGTTATGTCTTCGACCCAGTTAGAGTTAAGAAAACAAAAACCATATTTCGTGACTAAAAGTACAAAATACACATTATAATGTGTGAACAGACACAAAAGCCCTGTTAAAATGATCTATTCAATCAAATTCCCCTTTCAGGAACAATGCGATCATAATATTCTTGAAAAATGAACTCTATGGGATCGTAATTTTCAAATGAGTCAATCATATCTGATCCTATCAGCAAATCCTTCCAGTTTCTCGAAATTCTCATTCCAGTTTACTAGTTACTAAAATGCGCAATCCAACTTGAAGCTACATGTAAAATCTATAGCCAACAGTAGCAATAAATACAAAACCACAAATAGAATACACTATCCATTCAAAGCATGAAATCAAGAAAAACTGAAACTATTGATCCCTGAACTCATGTTAATCTGATTAGTTATAAAGCTAATAATCATGCAAATTTGAAGTTCATCTTGAAATTTTCAATGCATTTGTACAGAAAGAACTAGTAACAATTTTTCCAATCCACTCTGATAATTTTATTATCATTACCGAAACAAAAAGCTTCCTCTGTATATGGACAGACTTAGCAACACTACGACTTAATTTAGAAAGAGGTACCAGATTTCAGATAGCTGAAAATTTTTCTCCCATCAATGTGAAAAGGCGTTAGGAGCACATTGCCGGTCAATTTCCATAGAAGAATAAAAGCAATTAAGTATCTGGTGAGCAAAAGAAAAATTGCGTCAAATGCAGAAGATTACATAAATTCAGGGGCATGTGCAAAATGCACAGATAAAACTAAGTTTACCACATTGTTGACGTACTCAGAGATCACTGTAGCAGCTGCAGCACCACTAATGCCAAGACCAAAAAAGAATATTAATATTGGATCCAATATCGCATTAAGAACATTGCCAGCACCTGAAAATTCAAGCGAAGCAATCTCCATCAATACATCCACAAATTTTTCACATCAACAAGACTAAAGTGCAGACGTAAGTCTACAAAAACTAAATATACTCGAAGAAATAATTTGAGAATCTGCTTGTGCTTCTTCTATGCAGTAAAGAGTCAAGAAATGAAAATGAGAACAGATATTCCATATAAGCTATTTGCTTTGTCATTCATTTATTAGCCTGTGTTGTAAGATTCCATTCTTTCTGGATTGAGTATAATAGGAAAACACAGCCTTTACTAAGAGTGCAGACTGTTGAAAAGAGGAGGAAAACAGGGCCGTTACAAAAAGAAAAGAAACCATGGAGTTAAAAAGGATGGAGTAAACCACAGAAAATGCCACGGGAAGAGGATGGAATTCTAGTATCACACGCGGGGAGGATTTTGGGGGGGGTAATATTTCTAATTTTCAATCAAATTTGAGTGAGAAAAGATAAAGGTATAGGATGCTGATGCAGTACTTGCCAACAGCATATAGAGGCGTCTTTGTATCCTTAAATCCACGAAAAGTGCCTTGAGCAGCTAATGCAATCACAATTGCTGGAGCGCCAAAGGCCCTTAGCATAAGAAAGTTCTCAGCAGGTCCACGCATAGGAGAATCCTGTACAAAAAATAAATGGATTATGGAGTAGATGATATTAATAAGATTTTTATCAAGTCTAAGGAGACAGAAGTAAGGTTCAATTATAGATAATGAAATGTTCCATGAAATGGTTTTCCAAAAATGCAATGTTTATTTCTATTAAGCTCAGACCAACTAAAAGGGGAAAAGAAATACTGGGCCATAGAAAAATCTCTTGTTATGCATATAATGATTGATGACAGAGAATTTGAAGCAAGAAAAAGTAAGTTTACATTGATTGACTAATTGTCAATATATTTCTTGAAGTGGATGGCAACATAATTAATTAACTGAAAGGTAACTAGTACATAATGATATTGGTGTTATAATAAGGTTCTCACCCTTAAATATAAGAATTAGTAACAAGAACTATCACATGTCTATTAGAATTGAACATGGATTTGGAAATGAAATTCAGATCCTTTTATTATTGTGCAATATTGACGTTAATTCATCAAAAAAGTTATGCACCACTATATAGAATAAAAAGAATGGCTTAAAAGAAAAATGCAATGACTACTTTTCAAAATAGATTAAGAAAAAGAAAAGTAATGAATCTGCAACTGTGTAACAGGGAACAAGCCTATGAGAAGCAAATTGAACTTTCATGATTCAACCTAAAGTAAGATTGCTTCCAACTGAGATTTTACACAATAGTTCTACAGAGAAGTTGTAAAAAAGCATTCACTGATTTATATTACATGGAAAAAAAATCCATTCTTCCACCCTCCCCCCCTTCCCTTCCCTCTCTTTTTTTTCCTATTCATATGGTTGGCCGGGTGGTGTTGTCTTGGACAACCAAGTGTAGACTCTGAAGAAAATAACATGCTGACACAAAATAAATATACAAGGTAATTATTGATCAATAATCAGCCAAGGTTGACATACAGCAGGTATACCCATGATGTTCATAATGATGCCAGAACCAAGGGAAAGAAGCAGAGTTTCAGCAATTCCAAGAGTAGCAGCAAGTGCTAAAGAAGTTGATACTGAAGGAATACGCCTCTTGCTTTGGTATTTGCCACCAAAATCTAGATGATACCAAAGTGGAACAAAACCGTCAGTAGAGGCATCTAAAGAAGGGAACCTATGACCATGTCTGGAAAACTAGTCAGATTATTAAAGAGGTGTAGCTTTCTTATAAAGCTTACTACTTTCATCAGTTTGACTGGAATCCTTGCTGATCAGTGCCTGTTCCTCGGCAACAAAGGATGTGGTAATATTAAGTAAAGGAATGTTAAATATTTTTGACACCAAATTAAACACAGAAGTTGAAACCCCAACTGCAGCCAATTCAGCAGGCCCTGCATATATAAATATAATTAAGAGGGATTTCTCACTACAACAACAATCATCAATCAAATGTATGTCCAACCAAACAGAACCTAAGACAAGCAAATACTTGTAACCATCATCACCAACTACAATTACAAGAATACAACTATCTATTAAATAAACAACAAACTAGCAATTCAGAATGGTTGGCTTCCAGGGTGAGAATAAACTTAAGCCAAATAAGCTGCAGGCAGATAAATTACAATTCCATACTTTCGAACAGTTTAAAACAAGAAAATGCAAACCAATAAATAAAATTAATTTAATCAAATTAGCTTACTTTATACAAGAGTATGTTTGAGTTAATGATTTAAGTGACTATTAACAGAAAGTTACTAATAACTAACTAACTAATTCACCATCTGTAATAATAAGTACCTATGTGGCCAACAAACGCTGTGTCGATCAGTGAGGTAAGTGGATCAGCTGCCAATGCCAAAGTTGCAGGTAGTGCAATGGACAGTATTTCCTTCCCCAGTTCATCGAATTTAAGCCACCCATCTCTGTTCAAAGCAGGTATATTAAACTTCAAAACTCCAATTTACATGCAAATAACCTAAAAATAGAAAAGAAAGACAAACTTTTTAACTGAAAATTCTCAGTCACACATTAAATCAGATTCAAAGAAAGAGAAGGCAGAAACTTTATCAAATTAAATCCTCAAAGTTCAATCTTAATTAAAATCGAAGAAACAAACTTCAAAATCCCAAATCACAAATAAATAACATAAGAATAAAGCCATAGACTAATTTCAAAAGTTCCATTTACATGTACGATTGAGCTAACAATAGCTTCATTAATTTTAAATCTCTTTCAAAACGAAGAAACTAACTTCAACTCAAATCCCAAATTCTGCATCAAATTAAATTCAAACAAAGCTCAATCATGATCAAGTTAAAGCCACACATTTCAGCTGAAACCCCAAGAAACACACTTTTAAGCCCCAATTACGCATAAACTAAGCCCAAAAAAAATAGAAAAAAGAAAAGGAAAAAAATCCAGCTCTGATAGTAACTCAATTGAAGCATTACCCGAATCGACGAAGAAAAGCAAAGGAATCATCCGAAGAAGACGAATTGCGAGAAGATTCATCTTCAAGGGAGCTAGTTTCAACGGAATCATTGGTGGTGGTGGTGGTGGCACCGTTGTTTTTCAAAGAAGCTTTTGGTGCGATTCGGATTCGAATGCGAGAAAAGCAATGATAAGGCTTTGGGATTAAAGTAGGAGATTTGAATGGTGGATGACAGCAATGGTGAGGTTGAAGTTGCAGAGAGTGAATGCAAAGAAAGCGGTGACATTGAGAAGATGCCATTGAAGCACCTGCACCACACAGTGGAGAATGAAAGGTGACGGAAATGTAACGTACTGAATAACGGCATAAGTAACATAACCATATATTTATTTTCATTTTCATTTTATTTATTTTCCTTCTTTTTTTTCATTTTAATGGACACGTAATTTTACTCTGTCACAAAAAATAAATAAAAGCAATAATAAATATGTATTTGGTGGGGCCATGTACTGCTTGGGCCTCAAATGATTGTTAATGGTTTCGGCCTCATATTCTGAGATTTTCAAATTGGCAGTGGTAAAATATGAATCACAAATTTAAAATATGAATTTTGTGGGAAAATTTTTTTTTATAAAGAATAAACTATCATTTGAAACATTTAAGGGTTAATTATTGTTCATTTTTTAACTCAATAATAAAGTTAGATCTAAAGTGGACAAGTCTAATTTTATAAAGAGAAAAGATTCAAACAATATTTTTTTGTCTATCCAACCTACATAAAGAATAGATTTATTGGTTTCTGTGCCTGACTTTACGTATAGAATTTTAACTACACTTATGAATTTGACTAAAATTCATTAAAGAATCTCAACAAATTCCTAAACAAAAAGGAAATAACTATCAATTATTATAGGTGAATAAGTTGCAGAAAGATAGCAAAATTATCTTTTCTATTGTATAAATATATCCCATCAATCTTAGGTATTTTTCAATCTCAATTCACTTAAATCTATTCAAAATTCTAGCTAATTTAACCATTGGAGTCCCTTACAAGTACTACTCCATCATCACTCAAAGACCTTCGATGTAGTGATGGACTCAAAAAATTTATGTTAAGAGAAAAAAATAATGCACATTACTTTCAAAAGATATATTAATCTAAAATATATATAAAAAAATAAAAGTGCACATTAGTTATTCGAATACGAAAAAATCAAATAAAAATTACATTAGCCACTAACTTTGTTCTCTTCAAATATTGAAGGTCTCTTCTTGTTTTCATATTTTAAAAATGTTGAATGATTGTTTCATTCTCAACATGATTATGAGCACTATCATAGTTTTTAACATGTGTTTGTAATCGCTCCTTCTTTTTTTAATTTGAAAAGCCATCTTTTATAAAAGCATCACCATTCACATCATCAAATTTTATAAAATTGCAACAAAGATGCAACACCCTACCACACAGAGCTTTACACCTAGAATGTAAAACAGAGATGGTGAGGCGCTACGACCTCTAAAAATAAAAATTTAATATATAATATAATGAGAAAGGTTTATAACTAGGAGCCTCTGAGGAAAAAGGGATAAATCAAAACCGTTAAATCAAAAAGTACAATACTCTGATTGATAACGTAAACGAAACAGATAAAGAATAAGTTAGCGCGAGAAGATATACAAGAAAGTGCCAAAAATACAGATATCAAGACTCAAGACTCGGTTTGCGAAGATAACCGGTCCGAACATAGAAGTATCAAAACCTGAATCTCCAGTATCACCTCTAAGAGGAATTAATACAGCATACATATAATAGGTGGAGATAATAAGTATCTAAGCAAATACAATTAACCAAAATAAACCCAAGAGATAAAGATCTTCACAACATCAGAAGCTTCCAGCATGCCTCAGCGAGGAGCCTCACGTCCTGTATCTGAAAACCACAAAATTCGTATGGGTGAGAACCGGAGGTTCTCAGAATGGTAACAGTACCCACATATCTAACATATAATGTCCTGGGAAAGTCAAAGACAATCCTAGAACTTCCAACAGATAATTAAAACTTAAAATAGAACTAAACCATGAAATTAAAATATGCAACTAGCTAAGGGTCTTCAGAGCTATCTAAAACTCCCCTTTCCAACTCCTTCGAACCTCCCAACTGCCTGCGGAACAATGCAACAAACACCATTATTACAAACAGAAAAATCACAAATAGGATTCAATATAGCAAATAATCAAGTAGCATTTAGTTATGCAATCACTTAGGCAATCAAAATAAGACATATAAATGCATATGATGCATGCCTGTCCTAGTGGTTGATGAGTCCCATCAGTCGGTTATAGAGCCAACCCGACAAGTCCTAGTAGCTAACCATTGGACTGTCCATCGGTCGAGCATCCCCAACTCGAGTAATTCTCAATCATAAACATAATCATAATCATAATCATACAACACCCACACTGGTGTTTATCTATGGGGGCGAGCTCATCCGAAACTTTCATAGTGTCTGGCCACCCTTGTGACATAGGACCAGCAGAGTATCGAGTCTCAACCTGGAGCACGTGGTGGCTAGTCACTGCTTTCATCCAGGGAAACTCGTATCTCAGATAATCATTTCACATTTTCATTCATAACATTCCATAATCATTCATTCTGACCATATCATCACACATCATAACCCGGGGCAAGTGGGGGCAAAACCACAACTCTTGCGCTCACTCGGGAAACCTCTATACTAACCAACCTGGAGCAAGTGGGGCGAAACCACAATCCTTGCATCTACCCAGGAGGTACGTTCTCATATGCCCAGGAAGAACCAAGGAGGGGATCCTAACCTCCCACCATCTCGTTGGGGGAGATTTTACAATACCAGGGGGAACAAGGAAGGAGATCCTCACCTTCCACCATCTCTCTGGGGTCGCACTTTCGAGAAAGAGAACTTAAGATAAAATAATCATTCACATTTTTATTTCCAACCATAAATCATAATTTATCATAGCCATCTGGCTCATAACATAATCCATAACCAGCCAATAATCATTATTAAATACAGCCCTTCGACTCATGGCATACACCGCACTTCCATCATCATCCTCAGCAACTCATACAATCATCATTAATCATAATTCATCATTAACTCTCCCCTTACTTCACCCTCAAGCTACCACTCTTCCTAGCTTCCTCTCATTACTAGGCATACTATAAGGATTTAGGACTAAACGAATGAAAATGGAGGTTTAGAAGTTTAAAATTCGGTTTTAATAAACACAAAAGTCATATTTGCTGAAAATAGGGTCACAAAAGATTATAAGCTTGCTGGAAAGGTGAAACATTTAAAAACAAGGTTTTTAAAAAAAAAACAGGGCAGTGTGCGTACGCACAGGAGTAAAATTTTCCAATTCTGTTCGCTTGCACAAGGCGTGCGAATGCCCTCAACTGAATATGCTTCCCAACGTGTGTGTGCGCACAAGGCTGTGCGTGCGCACAACTTGCAAAACTTCATTGGTTGTGTGCGCGCACAAAGCGTGCTAACGCTCCCAGCAGGAGCCATATCCCTGTGCGTGCGTACGCACAAGGCTGTGCGTGCGCACAAGTTCAAAAATCCACAGAGTGTGCGTGTACACACAAACCAGAAATCACAAATTCTGCAGAATTCACAGAATTCAAATTTCAGGCCCCAACTTTCAATGATCATATCTATCCAACAAAGATGACGTAAGCTCGGACCAGAACGAGCTCAAGTAGTTGAAGAACAGGCTCAAGCCCTAGAGGCTGGATTTATTAGGGAAGTCAAGTATCCGACATCGTTAGCAAATGTGGTGCTGGTAAAAAAGCAAAATGGGAACTGAAGGATATGCGTTGATTATACCGACCTCAACTAAGGCTGTCCAAAGGACCCATGTCCCCTACCCAATATTGACGCCTTCATAGATTCCCCTTCATGATCCCAGTACCTATCGTTCATGGACGCCTACTCGGGATATAATCAAATCCCGATGGACAAGTCGGACCAGGAGAAAATGTCGTTCATCACAGCTAGAGTAAACTACTGCTACGTGGTCATGTCATTTGGATTGAAAAATGCAGGAGCCACATATCAAATATTGATAAGATGTTCGCACCTCACTTCGGAAACCTAATGGAGTTATACGTGGACGACATGTTAGTGAAAACCAAGGATAAGGCAAACCTCTTGTCCGACCTCTCACATGTCTTCAGCACCATAAGAAGACATGGGATGAGGTTAAATCTCACCAAATGCACTTTTGCAATGGAAGCAGGAAAATTTCCAGGGTTCATGCTCACGTAGAGGGGAAGTGAGGCCAACCCTGACAAGTGTAGAACAATCTTAGAAATGAGAAGTTCGACTTGTTTGAAGGAAGGCCAACAGTTGAATGGCCGACTTGCAGCCTTATCCAGATTTTTTGGCAGGATCAGCCTTGAGATCCTTGCCACTTTTTTTACTACTTAGAAAAGGATGTCAATTTGAGTAGACTTTTGAATGGGAAGAAGCCTTTCAGGAATTCAAAAAATTCTTAAGTCAACTACCCATCCTTACCCGGCCAGAAATGGGTTAAGAACTAGTGTTGTACCTAGCTGTCACTAAGAAGGCAGTAGCATCAGCACTAATACGAGAAGATGAGGTCAGACAGCATCACATTTATTTTACTAGTAAAGTCTTACATGGGCCAGAATTAAGGTATAAAAAAATAGAGAAATTTGCATACGCCTTAATCATGGCCTC
The DNA here is from genome assembly GCF_000817695.3 of Arachis duranensis. NCBI lineage: Eukaryota > Viridiplantae > Streptophyta > Magnoliopsida > Fabales > Fabaceae > Arachis > Arachis duranensis. The sequence goes on from NC_029774.3 coordinate 128,123,324, forward strand.
TAGAAGACTCCAACCTTACTTCCAGGCACACACTATAAGAGTCCAGACAAATCAACCCATCAACACAGATCCTTCAGAAGACAGACATAGCGGGTCGGATGGTACAGTGGCCTATAGAACTATCCGAGTTTGACCTCAGGTATGAAACTCGGACAGCCATTAAAGCTCAGTGCCTCACCGACTTCGTAGAAAAATATATAGGTGATAAAACTGAAACTTCTACGACCTGGGACATCTATGTAGATGGGTCCTCCAATAAAGTCGGCAGTGGTGCCGGCATCATCCTGGTCAATGAAGAAGGAACTCAAATAGAGGTTTCCTTGAAATTTGAGTTCTTTGCTTCAAACAATCAGGCTAAGTATGAAGCCCTAATTGTAGGCTTGAAACTACAAAAGAAGTCGGCGCGACTAAAGTAGTAGTCTTTAGTGATTCTCAGATAGTAACTTCCCAAATCAATGGAGATTACTAGGCAAAAGATTCCAACATGAGGAGATACTTAGAAAAAATGCTTGAGCATCTACAATAATTCCCTGATACCGAGGTTCGACATATAACTTGGAAACTTAACAGCAGAGAAGATGTCCTTCTTAAGTTGGCAAGTACTAAATCCGAGGGAAATAATAGAAGTCTCATACAATAAACTCTCCAGGAGCTTTCAGTTTTCAAGTCGAACAACAAGACAGACATTCTACCCGTCTCCGACTAAAACCTCGAATAGATGACTACTTATGTCGAATATCTAAAATTCGACATCCTTCCCAAGGAATAAAAGGAAGCCAAGAAAATTCGAAGGGAAGCACAAAGTACAAAACGTCCTTTATAGAAGAGGAGTTTCTGCACCCTTACTGAAATGTGTTTCGACTTGTAGAATTGATGAAGACCTGGAGGAAATACATAATGGCATTTGCGAAAACCATCTCGGAGCCCGATCCTTGGCTAGAAAGGTAATCCGAGCAGGATTCTTCTGGCCGACTTTGCAAAAGGACGCAATTGACTTTGTCAAAAAGTGTCTGCCATGCCAGATGCATGCCAACTTCCACATCGCTCCACCCGAAAAGCTTATCAGTGTAACCTCTCCATGGCCTTTTGCAAAATGGAGGTTGGACCTACTCGGACATTTTCCTCAAGCCCCTATACAGGTTAAGTACCTAATTGTGGGAGTGGATTACTTCACTAAGTGGATAGAAGATGAACCATTAGCTACCATCACAGCACAAAGAAGTCGGAAGTTCCTAACTTCCTATATAAGAATATCATTACACGGTTTGGATTTCCTCGCTCCATCCCCACAGATAATGGTACACAATTCACCGACTCTACATTCAGAAATTTAGTGGCAAGTATGAAGATCAAGCGCTAGTTCATGTCAGTGGAACATCCTCAAGATAATGGGCAAGTTGAAGCAGCCAATAAAGTTATATTAGCTGGGTTGAAGAAAAAGCTGCAGTATGCAAAGGGAGCTCGGACAGAAGAGCTCCCACAAGTATTATGGGCTTACCGAACAACACCTCTTTCCATGACTGGAGAAATACTCTTCTGACTTGCATACAAAATAGAAGCCATGATCCCAGTAGAGGTCAATGAACAAAGTCCAAGGATAAGATTTTATGATGAGGTCGGGAATGTTTAGGCCCACAAAGAAAAATTTGAACTCCTCCAAAAAATCTGAGAATAAGCCCAGATAAGAAAAGCAACACTAAAGCAAAGGACGTCGGCCAGATATAATAGAAACGTCATACGAAGAAGCTTTGCCAAAAATGACCTAGTCCTGATGAGAAATGACATTGAGACAAACAAGTCGGGCAAAGGGAAGCTTGCTGCAAACTGAAAATGACCTTTCAAGATAACTGAAGTCTTGAGAAAAGGCTATTACAGAGTTTCTGACTTAAACGGAGCTGAGCTCCAAAGGTCATGGCATGCTTGCAATTTGAAGAGATATTACAGCTAGAAGCGCACCTCGCTCCCTGATGTAGTCTTTTTTCCGACTTCACGGTTTTTTTCTGAGAAGGGTTTTCCTGAAGGGGGTTTTAATGAGGCATTAAAGCGGGGACTAGGGGCAAGAAAGTTATCCCTTAGTAGCAAGCCATTCTTGTAAATGACAAGTCATCAATAACAATATCTCTTTTTATTTCATTACTGTTTTTCTACGGTACACACTGACTTAAGCTCGAAAAATCACAAAAATCTATTGCCCGACCTACATGGTCGACAAAGATAAAGTGACGAGGTGCAAGTCGGTGTAAAGAGGCTATGAAGGATGATTATATGAACTCGGAGAATAAACCGACTTATAAGTCGAAAAGCACCCGAGCAGAATAAAATGCATCACAAAAATAACCTAACTTACGAAAACAATTCAATAACAAAACAAATTGGTCGTTCGCACCGAAGTAATGAAAAACAAAACTTCTCTTTAAAAATCCCAAAGTAAAGGATACTCATTAAAGGCTTCCACAAAAGCCTCAAGAACAGCTCAACAACAGATGAGAAATTCGACATGCAATCAAGCATATTAAAAATCCTAAGATAAAAGGTAACTCATAGATATAGGGACCTTTTTCTAAAGAAACAATTATGACTTCTTAGAGCAAAAAACAAAAGTTGTTGGAGTCCTATCCGAAAGGACTAATATCCTCAAATAAAGGGAAATTGTTGTTAAAAGTCCTTTTATAAAGGACCAAAGTCAACAAAAGCATATAAAAACTACACAAAATGGAAGTGTTCGTAAAGAGGACCCACAAGTCAGGCCTTAACTGAAATATTAAACATAGCCAATTAAAGGATTCTGATCATGAGCTGGAGAAGAATCAGGTTCGGCGGAGGAAGTCGGAGGATTCTCTTCTGTTGGAGTTGCTTTTGGCTGAAGGGAGGAACTCAGCATCACCTCCTCGGGAGCAACGACTTCTTGAGGAGGAGACTCAACCAAGCGCTGACCAGCAGTCTTCAGCTCGGAGTCAGTAGGTGGATGGGGAGGAGAGACGATCTTCCCGTCAACTACGATCTTGTCAGGATGAAGAGGGGATAAGTCCAAGTCGGGAGCAAGAACCTGAACATGCTTTTTCGAAATTTCAAACACCTCTTCTGTTCCCTCAGCAACTGACTCCTCCAAATCAACATAGTCCTCCCTAAGTTGCTTCACCTCCTCCTTTAAATCCATGTTCTCCCAAAAAATTCAGTCATAGTTTTGTTCGGCCTTCTTCAGTAAACATTCGGCCCGAGCACAGGAAACTGAGGATTGTTTTTCTTTTTCCCGAGCTTTAGAGAGCTCGGTTTCCAGGACAACTTCTCCTCCTTCAGTCCCTTCTCTCTCTCCCAAAGAGAAGCCACCTTGGCCTAAAGGGCGTCGAAAGAATGCTAAGTAGCATTCAAAGGAGTCCTCTCCAATTCTTTCAGAAAAGTAGAGCAAACCCAAGCAGTTCAGATCCCCCCTCAGATCAAGACTCGGAGATGGTTTTTAATCGAAACATCATCCATGGCAACAAAGCTATGAGGAAGGATGTTTTTCTAACAAAGCTTAGTCCATCAAACACAGTATCATAAACAATGGAGCCACTAGATTCTGAGGTCTTTCTTTTCTTAGAACTCGGCTTTGAAAAGGGAGGAACAGGGGGGTGGAAGCAAAAGGAGGAGGAGGAGGAAGAATGTTTTCCGATTTGTCCTGAGAAGAAGTACTCGTGTCGGACTTGCTTGGGGAAGGGGTATCCGACTTGCCACTCTCCTGCAGCTGAGCAGCTCGAGCTCGGGTGTTCCTCTTGGCCTTTTGGACTTTTTGGTAAGCCTTGGAACAGCTTTTCATTTTTTCTACAAAAAGAATAATAGACGTCAACCCACAAGTCGAAAAAACGAAAAAACGAGCAAGGTATACATAAAATAATGATAAAAACTACCTAGCTCGGTATGAACATAACTCGGAGTCCCGAGAAGGAACTTTTTGGTATCAAGGTTTGGAGCCCGTCCCCAAGCCTCTCGGAAGAACTCAACTATAGCCTCCTCAACCTCATTCAAGTCTATCAAATTATATTTCTCGACAGGGGCTGCTTCTACCCAGTACAATGGGAAATGGTGTTCATTATTCCCCTTCAGAAAGAAGGGATGGTAACCCTCAACAGCATGGACTTTAAAAAAAAAGTTCTTAAAATCATAGAATGACTCGTCAAAAATGGAAAAAACTTTTCAACCTTGGATAACTCGGAAGGAAACCCACTGTTGTTTATTTTTATTCGAAGTGGCGCTGAAGGGTTTGTTAAGATGAAATAAAAAGAAAAAGATCTTCAAAGAAATCGGAAAATCAGGCTCGCGACTCACAAGCTAGTAGGTCTTCATAAAGCCCCATAAATTTGGGTGCAATTGGGAAAGAGCGACTTTACAACAAGACAAAACCTCAGTTTCAAAATCGGAAAAAGGAAATGTCACCCTCAGTCGGGTGAAAAGACAATCATACATGAAAATAAACTGTGATTCTGAATTAACAACTCGGCCAAAGCAAACTTGGTCTTCAGGGTTAGGGGCAACTAACTCATACTTCACCTCATCACCATTACAACTACAAAGCCTATAGTACTTGTGAAACTCATCTACTATGGTACTTGTGAAACTCATCTACAAAACCACTATCTACCATAGGAACCGCACAGAGAACCGAAGAATCTACCCATCTCAACAGCTCCTCAGGAACCCTCGAATACATTTTTGAAATAGTTGGGCGAGACATTTGGAAAAGATATACCTACATTATAGAAAAAGAAAGCGTTACTACCAATCTCAAACAAAAGAAATACCTTTTACATAACAAAACAACAAACAAACACAGAGGGAGTATCTTTGTGGAAACGTAAATGATATTGTTCTAAAAAAGCCACAACAATCTCATTTAGGGATATCTTAACACACAAAGAAGATCACGGCAAAAATACAATGAAATTGCCGTAACCGCCATAAAACTATCAACAGTCATAGGTTCACTGATAAAAATTTTGCATACAAACAATGATTCCTAAGGCAGTGAAATACTACATAAAGTAAGAAATCCAACCTTTTCTCGAAGGAGTCAAAGGAAGATAACGGCGTGGTAAGAGCAGCAAAGAAGTCTTCCCAAATGCTCCACGCTCTTTACAGTCCTTAAAAGAAAGAACAATGTTTCCACGCAGGGAGTCTGGAGAAGAAGGAAAAGAAGAAGGCTTTAACGAAGGAGAGAAAAGAAAAACTTAAGGGAGAAAACTTAATTTGATATCGCAGCTCCTCTATATTTTGTTACATCACATGCCAATTCTGATCTTTATAATTATAGATTATAAGTCAACATTAGGTAGTAAATTGTGGGAGTAGGCGCATACAATATATATATATATATATATAGGGACGGATCCAAAAAATTTTGATAATGAGCACAAAATATATATAATGTTATAATAATTTTCATAATATTTTATATGTTATAATAATTTTCATAATAAAAATATTATGTTTATATAAAAAATTAGCTATCAAATAATCTATTATAAATTTGTGTATAAATACATATATCGTTTAACTTATTTTTAATATGTATTTCGTATTTCCAAATTTATATTTTAAGGTTTATTTTATATAAGTGATTATTTTATGTAAATATAACATAATTATTGTTATAATTATATTTTGTGATCGTAAAATATGATTAGGTTTCAAAATATCTAATTACAAATTAAAATATTAAAATAGTAATTTAAATAATAACATATAATTTAAATTTAAATTTTTTATATTTCATATTTTGAAACCTTGATAATATAATTAAAATATCTTTTTTTGTATATGTCGTAAAACAATTATTTAAAACTCAACTTTCATACAATTAGCTCTTGATGATATTCATAGTTAAAAAAGTTTATTCAATTAGTGTAGTTATTATGAAAAAAACTAAAGCTAATTTTAAAAGAAGAAACACAAATGAATAGATAATATTCTTTCAAGTCAATTTCTAAGAAAGAATATCAATCTTATTTAAATTTAAAAATTGATCATTATAATAGACTTCTAATACGAAGTTCTCAAATTGACTATCAAGTGTCGAAAGTTGAATAAAAAATTATTGTGAGGTCAAATTTAATAATTTAATGGGAGCAAATAAATATTATTATTATATACTACTCAATAAAATTCCAAATTATAGTGGGGCACTTGCCCCCACACCCACGAGTGAATCTGTCCCTGTGTGTAACTTATAGTTAGGGGTAATAAGGGGACCTAGTCAGGCCAGCTAGCGTAACTTGTTAAAAAGGTGGACGGGCTAGAAAATTAAGACAGTCATACATCAAAAGTTCGCCTAATTCGCACCACTTAAACTGTGGGTAGAGGTGGAAACAGGTTGGACCAGGCCAGACTTTACTCCTAACAGGTCTGGCCTATCATGTAATCAATTGGCCTGAGCATGGTTGCAGCCTGTTTTAGGCTTATTTTAAAGTACTAAATCTAGCATGTTATTCAGTCTGGCCTGGCCTATGATAATTTTTTTTACAAAAATAAAAATATTATTTAAAAAAATTATTTTTTAATAAAAATAGTTATATGTAATATATCATATATTTAATATTTATAAAAAATTTTAAACTTTTAACAATACAAAACTATTTATAATTAAATATAATAAATTTAAAATATCTCATAATTTTGTTAATAATAAAAAAATTATTTATATATATATAATTATGTGTTAACAGAGCCAAGCAGGCTTGACAGGCCAATAAGGCTAATTAGTGAACTTAGGCCTGGCCTATTATCATAATAAGGTTTTTATAAGAGCCTGAGCCTGTGCCTATTTTATAACAGACAAGGCCAGGCCAAGCCAAACACAGGCTAGACTACAAGCCCCTGACAGGCTGCCTGACCTTTTTCCACCCCAACCGCGAATTTTGCCAGGGCGGGACGGGCTTTCTCGCTGAGCTCAGCTTTTTTGAAGATATTCTAATTCAGTGTTTTGAATTATGTTTTACTTTTGGTTGATTATATTCTAAACTTGTAGATATTTTAATAATATATATTTTGGACAATATTTATTTTACTTTGGACAATGTTGGTTTTATAATTTTGTTTCAAAAGACTTAGTTTATAATTATGTTTATTACATATTTATAATTATAAAGACTTTAATATTTGTGAATTTAGAAATTATAATTTTTTACGTCTTTAGAAATTATAAATTTATTAAAATAGTTGTGAAATTATATATATTATTTAATACTTAATAATAAAAAAATAATATTTGACGGGCTTAACCTGCCAGTCCACTGTTAAATAAGTCAGAGTAAACTTTTGGTAGGACGAGACGGGACGGATTTCTCCGCTTGCCATCCCTGCTCACAGTGTGTGCTCAACAATGCTTCTAAAATTTTACGTTTTTCTTCCACTTCTGTTTTCAAAGGTAAATTGGTTCTAATTACTATAGATATGTTGAAACACCTTAAGAAATAAGAATAGAATTTTCACACACACAAAAGAAAATTGTCATGAAATACAATAAAAATGTAATTTTTAATTTTTTAAAAAAATTAATTTTTATATTAATGTTCAAACTAAGTCAGAATAAAAAAATCTTATTTACAATTTTATTATTATTAAAAATTAAAATATTTAAATTATTCCTAATAAACAGATAAAAAAACCACAAAAATAAAACAACAAAGAACACAAAATTATTTATCTTATCCATGCAATAAGTTATTCTAAATTATGAATTTGAATTTAAATGTTTTCTCTACATTCTTTTATTTTTATATTTATAATTTTTGTGTATTATATTTATTATTATATTTTTATAATAGAATTTATTAATCTTATTAGGTAAAATAAATTAAATAAAAAAATTAATCATAAATAATAATAATAGTTAAAAATTATAATGTATTAAAAAAGAGTACTAAGAGTATTAAAAATATACTATATAAAAAACATATAAAAAAAAGTATATAAAAAAATTAAACATGTATAAAAAAATAATATTATAATTTAATATCATGTCTTTTTAAGTAATTATCTATCTAAAAATAATTTTAATTAATATTATCCAAACAATTTTTATTTTATCAAAATTAATTTTGGTAAAGAGTTGCCAAACATAAATTATGTTGATACAAATTTACTTTTATCTAAAATCAATTCTATAAAATCACTTTTATTCAAACTCCGATTTGACTAACCATAATCCAAACACACACTCAATCATTGGATCATCTGTTAGATTAAGTTACTAATTAGTTAGTATTATATTTTTTAAGCATACTTTTAGATATTAAAAATATCATATAACTACGATGAATAGAAAAACTACGTTATGACCAATGAAAGTATTTTTGTGTTTTTATAATTTATAAATGTTCAATAAAATTTAATATTTATTTTAAGAATAGTATATAATAAAAAGTTAAATTAATTTAATAGAAATAAATATAAATATAAAATTAAATAAATATAAAAGTAAAAAAATTTAAAGTATATATATTTAATTAGCATATATATTAGCAAAGGTAAACTTAGTTTAATAGCAAAAAAATCAAGTTTATCATTTGTCAAGGATATTTTGAAATTAATTCCAAAATCTTTACCACTATACTAGTCTACTAGAAGTTTCTTTCGTACTTTAGTGCCGCATAACTTTTACACAGAATAGGCCGTATCGGATCGAATGGAATATAGTTTAAAATTCTATTAGATCTGCACTGTACTCATCGGATCGGATCAGATACGATATCCGTAATTTTATGTCGAATCCGATCCGATCTAATCCGTAAATATGTGGATTAGATCGGATATCGAATATATCCGCATAATTTAAGAAAAACTGTTTTCAAATTCTATTTGGCTATTTTTACAAAAAAAAAAATCATTTTTCACGCGTTTAAGTATATTTAATTCTAAAATATTATCAATAAAAGTTCTTTTGAATAAAAAAATAATAACACAAGATTTAAGTTTAATTATTTTAAGTCGAAGTACAATATAAAAAATAAAAAACAAGATATCATAAAATTTATAAAACAACACACTAAAATTCATATCACATTATGATTTATTTTCTTAAATTATGTTATTTATATGTGATGTGCGGATATACGAATTTGCAAATCGGATCCGCGGATATCACTGTCAAATCCGCAATCCGATCCTATCATACTGTGGATCGGATCCAATCCAATCCGATAATTTTGTAGATCGGATAATATCCGCAAAAATTTGGATCGAATACGGATAATTACCGCGAATATACGGATATTATCCAATCCATGTGCAACTTTACTATTGGCAGATATGATTCGATTCTAATATCAATGCCAACTATACAAAAAAATTAAAAAAGAAAATAGAATTTAAGACCATAGTGACGATTCATTTGTCTCAAAAGTAATTACACCTAATTTCAAATTTTAGTTAAAACTGCATCCAGATAAAAAAAACTTAAAAATATTGTATGCATAAGCCTGTGCGAGTGATATTTTAATGTTTAGAATTGAGGTTGTTTAACATTAAAAAGGCCATAACGCAGCGTTTGTTTTTAGTAGATATATCTATTAAAATATAAATAAGAGATTATACGAGAGTATTTATATTATTAACAATTATGAAAGATACGGCCATATATAGATACTAATTAAAATTATATTTTGTGTTTTTCTAAAATATTAAAACACAAATGTTGAAAGATACTAATTTTTTTTCTAATTTTTTGTCCTATTTAATTTATCAAACATAATATAAAATTAATGTCTAATAAAATAAATGTACTTGTATTTGTATAATTAATTATGGCACTGTTTAATTAATTTTTTTAAATAAATTTAAATATTAGATCGTTAGTAATAAATGTACTCTAACAAAGATATTGGATGGCTAGTAAACATCCTATGTTTAGGGATGACAAAATTCTTCGAGACGCGGAGATCTCTGTCGGACTGTCCCGAATGGGGATCCGACTATGGAGAATTTTTTCTGTGACAATGAGGATGGGCGACAAAATTTTTCCGAGGCAGGCGAAATTCATAAATTTACTGAATTGTTCTTAATAATTTATTTCTCATATATATTTTTTAGTCATTTCACACACACATACACACAATATATATATATATATATAAACCCAAAACTCCTAATCCCCGTTTGCATAACTCGTTTTCAATTCAGAAATCCCTAACGCTGTCCATACTCCATCCAACTTCTCTACAGTCACCTCTCGCCGCTTTCCCTTCTCACTGCATCGTCGCACTTCACCGTGCCATGATCCTCACTGCGTTGTGCTCTCTATTTGCGGCGTTCCTTTCCGTAACTTTCTCGTTGTGTCCATTCTCCTCTCTTGCCGCGTCTCCCACCTTGTCCACTTCTCGTTCCCCCACTACGTCATTTCGAAAGAAGTCACCATCTTGTCGCTTAGATTTTTTTGTATAAAATCTTGTTATTTTTGTATAGAATGGATACTTACATCTCTATTCATATGGAAATTAATAATTAGTTATAACTATCATATAGATGAGGAATAAGGTCCCCGCGGTGAATGAGGATGGGGAGCAATATTCTCCCACGGTAGGAAAGCATCCTCCGCCCTGCCCCGCCCTGTGGAGGCAGGGATGAAGAGCAAGAAAGCATCCT
>NC_029774.3:128133968-128137288 GCF_000817695.3 Arachis duranensis
TTTAATTATTTTTAATTTTTTTTTAAAATGAGTCCAAATATTAAATGACTAATAAAAGCCATACTAATAAAAATATTGTATGTCTAATAAATATTCTATATTTTATACTGATATTATTCTGTATTATTCTTCCATGGACTAATTTATATATTCTTAAATTAAAACTTCTGGGAAGATAAGAGATATGTTTTTGGCAAGTATAGTTCATAGTGAAGGTTTTTTTCAAACTTCAAACACTTTCACTTTTTTTAAAGTCCTTTGGATTTTCCTGACCTATTTTAAAAAAATTAGAACAAAAAATGCAAAAAATTAAAAATAATTACTGTAAAATTAAGTAATAGTTACTGTTATCTTTTTATAAAAAAAATGAAATGTAAAATTGGTAAAAGAAAAAAAATTTTCAACTAATTTTTTATCGGTAACCAATCACCATGAACATAAATGCTGAAACAACACATTTTAACTTCGCGTGGTATTACTTCCTGGCGGAGGTGGAATCGCTTCTTCCTTTGGAGAAATAAAAAATTGCGAAACATAAAGATATAACATTTTCTCTTCTCTGGCATTTGCCAAATACACTTAGTGTGTGTTTGGATTACAATTTGTAAATTGGGGTTTGTATAAAATTGATTTTGTAAAATTGATTTTGATCAAAAGTGAGTTAGTATTAACGTGGTTTATATTTGGTAATTTTTATTCAAAATGGATTATAGTAAACTAAATATTGTTTGGATTACATTATTCAAAATCACTTTTAAGTGAAAAATTACAGAAAAGGACATGAATTTAAATAATTATTTTATGTTATTTTATAATTTTATTTTAAATATTTAAATAAATTTTAATATTTTTTTAGTATTTTTAATATTGTTTAGTAGTCTAATAGGATTAATAGAATCATAATACAAAGTAAAAAAATATTTCATGTAAAAAAGAAATAACAATAACAATAAAAAAACTCATATAAATAAAAAAAACAAAAATTTTATAAAAAATAATAATACGCATAAGAGAGTATTAAAAAAAATATTATAAAAAAATAAACATATGAATAATGAAGGATATAATTGGTACACACAACATAATTTTTAATCCAACGTAAAAAGCTAAACGGAAAAACTAGATTTTATAGCTTTTGGTAAACGTGGGTTTAACATAAAAATCACTTCTACGTTTAGAGGATAAAAATGTTCTACGTTTAGAGGATAAAAATGTTGCCAAACATAAAGATGAAGCGTTCAAGAAGCTCAAACGCACTTCTCTCTTTCCCAACGTAAATCCAAACACACCCCTAATGTTGTTGTCTAAAACATGTACAGGTATAATCAACGTTTTATCACATAAAGCGCTATGGGCTAAACCCATCTCCGGCTTCTCCGCAGTCGCCACAGCGTGTCAGCGTATTTGGGGTAACACTGTTCTTTAAACGCACTCAAAATTACAAGCCAAACATTGCGAAACAAAACAAAAATAACGATAAAACCCAAAATTTCCCTGTGTTTTCACCCTGTATTAGGGTTGAAAGATAAAAATTTGTCTGGTGGGGGTTTCAATTCACATTATTAGCCTTTATCCTAAGAAACAGGAAGAACTCACATCATGAAAAGAACAGAAAAAAAAACTCGTAAACAGCAGAACCCCTCGGTTATGTCGAAAATTCCAGAAAAAGAAGACAAATTCAAAGCAATTTGAGCAAATCATCAGCGCCACTGAAAGTGAAGGCACCACCTTCTTCCAAATTGAAGACCTTAACGACACCGTCTTCCGCTAAGAGTGCGTACCTCCTTGACCTAACACCAAGCCCAACGGGCTTATCGCTCAGATCCAACTCGCACCCAATGGCCTTCGTGAACGTTCCGTTACCGTCAGAAAGTAACAGAACCTCGTCGTTGACTTTCAGGTCCTTCTTCCATGCCTTCATCACGAATGCATCGTTGACCGAAATACATGCGATTGTGTCCACGCCTTTCGCCTTCAGTTCCGCTGACTTCTCCACGAATCCTGGAACGTGCTTCTGCGAGCAGGTTGGTGTGAAGGCTCCCGGGACTGCGAAGAGGATGGCCTTTTTGCCTTTCGTCAGGTCGGAGATGGTGGTGGTTTGAACCTCGCCGGCGTCGTCTAAGTAGGAGAAGGTCGCTTCCGGGAGCTTGTCGCCGACGGCGATAGTGGCAGAGATTGTGGTGGATTTGGTGGCGTAGGAGGGAGTGTGAAAGGTGCAGGGTTTGAAGGGTTTGGAGTGGTTGAATTTGAGGGAAAAAGGGGAGAGGGGGAGTTTAGAAGAGAGGGATTTGGGTGGGAAGAGGGCGGTGGAGGAGAGATAGTGGGTGGTGGTGGGAGAGGCGAGGAGTCTGGAGAAGGTGAGAGATGCGGCCATTGAAGAAGGAGGAGGAGCTACGTGGCACTAAGAAAACGAGAAGTGTAATGTGTTAGTGTTAGGTGTTTGTGTGTGTAGTGCGAAAAAGGTAGGTAGGAAAGTCGTTAGGAGAGTGAGTTGGGTGAATGAATGGTTGTGGTAGGGATTGGCTCAGTTTGTGACTTCGTGGTGTGGTGTGCAATTGTGAATTGTTACTGTTACTGTCTTTTTTCGGGTTTGGGCCTAAGTTTGGATTTCATTTCGTAGTTGTTTGTACTAAATTGACGATACTTAGTACATTTAGAATTCTTCCTATAGTATATTATATGAATAAAAGAAAAATTGTACATTATATGTTAAAATAAATAAAGGAATGGTGGTTTAAGTAAATTCCAAATTTTAAATACTAATTTAATAATTTTAAAGGATGAAATTATGCGCATTTTTATATTTAAATTAAATAAATAAAATATTAAACAAAATATGTAATAGGTAGACAATTTATCATTTTAAGAATGCGTACATATTCGTACAGAGGCTAAAGGATACTACTTAATGTGTATCTTATAGAAAAATTTTTAAGTGTATGGTGATACCGGTATTTTATTAATTTTTAATCATTGATTTTAATTATAAAAAATATATATAATATATATAATTAAGATGAACGATTAAAAATTACTGAAACACTGGTATGATAGGACATTTAAAAACTTTCCTATTCTATATACATGTTATTAGAGATACATGTACATTAATGTATCAATTTAATTAAATATTATATACTCGTATTATTGTATTCATATAGTTAATTAAATATTTGATTTAAAAAAATAATAATAATTTAAATTTTTTTAAATTAAAAAATTAACCATTTAAAATTTTAAAAATTATCTAATATATCTGCAAAGCTTCTTTTATACGGTGCTATAATATTTTGGACAGTATTATAGCGGTTTGATTTTAA
>NC_029774.3:128137343-128138004 GCF_000817695.3 Arachis duranensis
CAAATATTTAATTAATTAATTAACCATATAAATAAAATAATACGAAAAATATTTAGTTAAATTAATACGATAATATACATATTTGATATACATGTTATTTTTTTTTGGTGACTTGATATACATGTTATTTGCATCAGTACAAATATGTACGTAATTTTAAAATAATAAATTATTTACATATTACATATTTAAATAAATATTTTATTTATTTAATATAAAAAATTCGCGTAATTTCACCTATTAAAATTGCTAAATTAGTATTTCAAATTTAAAAATTACTTAAACCACCCTTCCTTTGTTCATGTAACACATAATATACCACTTTTTTATTTTTATTCATAGGAAGAATTTTAAGTGCACTAGATACAACATAATTTTATTTATGTAACACATGATTTTATTGCTTATACTATGTTAAAAGTAGGGTAATTTATCTATATAAAATAAATAGAAAAAATGTTGAACCCTTTCACGTTTTATTACTAAATCGTGGTAAATTTTAACGGTTTACAAAAGAAGCATAAAAAACATAAATCGAAAAAAACTTTCACTGATTATGAAGTGAACACTGTAGCCATAAACCGTGTAATCTTTCTACGGTTTATGAAGAGATTATTTTGGGTATAAATTGTGGTAGTCTCCAACGATTTATGAGTACCTC
>NC_029774.3:128139329-128147946 GCF_000817695.3 Arachis duranensis
TACTTGTTTGTATGTTTTTGTTAGTAATTATTATTCATATATTGTATTATTTTATTTTTGTTTTTAGAAAAAATTTGATAAAAAATATTTTAGGAATAAATAAGTTTAAAAGTATGAAAGAAATATTTTTATTGAATATTTTACATAGAAATATAATTAAAAAGAGAATGTTCAATTACGCGGATATATTCGATATCCGATCCGATCTGCATATTTGCAGATCGGATCGAATCGGATTCAACACTAAAAGATGTGAATATCATATTCGATCCAATCCGATGGAAATTGTGCAGATCGAATCGAATGTTTGGCCATATTCAATCCGATCCGTGTACACCCCTATAAATTGCGAATCAGTCAAATCTACTTAAAAGTTAAAACATGACTTAACCCGATGCAAAATTATACAAGATAAAATGACAAATTCGAATATAAAAAATTGCAATTCAGGGGTTTTGAATCTTGAACACCCATAGGCCTCTAGTCAACTTTTGAAGAACTATAGAACTAAGAGTTAAGATCATTGCCCGAAATCAAATCCAATATTAAGTAATGATTATGTAGTTTGAGTTAACAAATCTTGTTTTCTCTCGTTTGCTAGCACAACACCCAAACAATATATTGTCACCATCAATTACTCATTTAGAATATTCATTTTACATGCAACTAAAATGTTAAAATACTACTAGGTGTTGTCTATCGTGAGGAAAGTAGTAACAAGATGTTAAAAGACCAGACTAGAATATTTTATTCTAGTGACTTTGATTGATGTTGTACAAAGGGGTATAAATTGCAAAAGCGCCGATAGCACCAGCGCCGGAGGAGCTAGGCCGAGGCACCGACATATTAACTCCGTGAACGGTTTTTAGGGGGGTGTTTGGAGATCATGGAGGAAAGCAATGTCTCTGGAAAAGCTTGCTGAGCAATGGACCATTTCCAAATGTGCCAATTTATTTATGAGCATGCTCATTTCAATTTTCATTTTCATCTTTTTATTTTGTTTTTGCAATTTGCGGTTGATCTTAATGTTATTTTTGAACAATTCCTTTCAAGAAATCTTTGATTTATGGTATGGGAACGTTGAATTTGGTAGTGATATTTTATTATTGTTATGTTTTATCTTAATTTTCGACAGCCATTGCAAATGATGATCGAGATGAGTTCATATGCTTAAAACTTATATTTACAAAAGAACCTCCCAAATTAGGTGAAAACTCAGGTGAAGTCGACTTTACGTAAAGTTGATATCTGAGAGCCGTTAAATGAAAATTTAGTCAAATCAGTCAAATCATCTAAGGCTCTCAAGTATCAACTTCACGTGAAGTCGATTGCACGTGAGTTTCCACCCCCAAATTATTACTAATTTTATTATCTATCTTGATCCTTTAAGCACCAAAATATATTTTCACCACCCTAGAAAGCTCCTACAATAATACTATTGTATCGATTTTCTTTGAAAACCAATAAAATATTTTATCTTTTAAGAATAGAACAATTTCATATTATTGTTATTAAATTGCATGCCAAATCCTACGTTAAATTGAATTCATAGTAAAAATTGAAGAAATTACTCTACGATGATAGAAAATCAATACAAATAATAATGTCACTAAAATCATTACAAAGGAGATGGTGGGAACATGGTCATGCAAATCGGAAGTGGATCATTTCCAATGGTAAAAAAATTGGATACTATCAAGTGTTTAATCTAATCTTTTATTATTTTCTCTTTTCTATTTAATTTTAGTCTCACTTATAGAATTAAAGATGAAAAATCACATTTTATTCTCTCAAGTATTTTTTCTACCGGAGAGGATCCATTTCCATGCAAATCATAGAGGTTGGCCACTCTCTAACTACCTGGCTAACGTGATCCACCTTCAATTTGTCTCCCTAAAATATTACATTTAAAAGTCAACAAGCACAACAAATTGTATATAAATAAGATTTTGTAGTCTGATCTAGAGATAACTTAGCATATATGTTAAACGCTTATATGCCTTTGTAATAATATCGGTAGCTGCCGATAATCACTTTATAAAAAAAATGAACAATTTTGAACGTTCCTTCGGATTGTCCCTCTCTATATAAGCACATCTCTTTAAGTATTTCCTTTATCTCCATACCCAAGTCTAAGTTGCTGAACAAGAACACAGGAATGGAAAGTGTTATGACAAAAAAAGTGAAGCTTCTTGTGGCATTAATGTCCCTTCAGTTTTGTTTTGCAGGATACCACATTGTCTCTAGACTTGCACTTAATATTGGTGTCAGTAAAGTTGTTTACCCTGTTTATCGAAATATAATTGCCCTTCTTTTGTTGAGTCCACTTGCTTGTTTCTTAGAGAAGTAAGTTTCATGATTAAACATGCATATTATAGTTTCCTATAGTCTCTTGTCACTTTTTATGTTGGCAAGATTTTAACATGAAACAATGAACAGGAACGAAAGACCACCTCTTACTTTTTTTTGCTGTTTCAGTTTTTCCTATTAGCATTGCTAGGGTAAGCAATAAAAAAAAAACCTGCAATTTTCGAGTTATTTGTTTCTGTTTTATTCTTCTAACATTATTTTTCATTGGCTGTGCTAGCATCACTGCAAACCAAGGGTTTTACTTGTTGGGATTATATTATGCTTCTCCAACTTTAGCTTCTGCAATGCAGAACTCAGTTCCTGCAATCACTTTTGTCATGGCCTCAGCTCTAGGGTATTTCATTTCACATCTCCTTCTGAGTTTGAACATTTTTGTCATCTGATCGTTGTTTTTTATAGACTTGAGGAAGTCAACATTGCAAGAATAGATGGATTGGCAAAAATTCTAGGAACCATTGCAAGTGTTGGAGGTGCAACTGTGATCACTCTATACAAAGGCCCTCCTCTTCTCCACCTGCAGACACCTCAGATGCAAGACGATAGCTACATACATCAGTCATCAACCAAAGTTCAGAATTGGACATGGGGTTGCGTATACTTACTTGGACATTGTTTATCTTGGGCTGCTTGGATGGTTTTTCAGGTATCTTCGTCATAATCATCATTGATCATGAGCTACATGCATGAAACTGCAAATTAGTGAACGCCTGGCTTCATTCTTAATAATGTTGCACTGACTCTATTTGCTTAATTGTTTTCTTATGTTAAACCAAAGTGGTTAAACCCTTTTTTCAGGCTCCTGTGGTGAAGAAGTATCCAGCAAAACTATCACTCACTTCCTTTACATTCTTCTTTGGATTAGTTCAGTTCTTGATTATAGCAGCCTTTTTAGAAACTGATATGGAACGTTGGAAGATAATATCAAAAGAAGAGCTTCTTACCATCCTATATGCTGTAATACTCTTCACTTCATCAAGAAATATAGTTCGGATGTTGATCATCTTAATTGAAAAAGTCACGTGAATATGTGATTCATTCTTATCAAATCTCAAATCATGCAACTTGGTGTAAGTCAACTGAATTCATTTATGTCTTGATGATTCCAGGGAATTGTATCGTCTGGGGTTGTAATATCTCTGCAAACATGGTGTATTCAAAAAAGGGTGGCCCTGTATGTGTTGCTGTCTTTCAGCCATTGCAAACCTTTTTAGTTGCTATAATGGCAGCCATGGGGGAAGAGCAAGAGCAAAGAGAAAAATGCGACCAATGCAAAAAAGTGATTACTAACAGAAGCCTTGCTCAACGATGAGGAAGAGAATAAACATACTGATGCAGCACCTAAAGGCATACCTTGACATCTCGTTCCATTGACATTGACAAATACATGCAATCATGCATACCATGGCATCTAGTTTCTGGTGTGGTATCAGCACAACACAACCACTGAAGTAGTCCAGCTCTTTGCAGCATTGCAACTTGTGCAAGAATCAGCTATTTTTCATTAATGTATCTTTATGCTTATTTTCACCTAGTAAATCATATACTAGATATTCGAGTCAAGGACTCTGAGGCAAAAGGCCTGGCTAATGTTAGTTTAAACGACAAGATAAAACTGTCCGTTAGAATCCATGTGCTTTTGCTTTACCCACTGACATGTACATCTGAATTTATGTATGAAAGGTCATACTCACTATGAACATTTAAAAACCCACTTTAGATGAATGATGAGTCTAAATAGATGAGTTCTCTATACATGAATGTTAAGTTTACCGTTCCTTTTACAATTTTATAAACAGCATGCCAGCAAAAAGAAAGAACTTACCACGCAACTATTAACAAGGGGTCCAGAACTCAAACCCAACCGAGAACAACAGCAACTAAGAGGCAGTCAGCACACTCAATGGCCACCGCAGCCAATCAACCACTCAGTGATACATCAACCGAATCCACAATTCACACAACTGCTAAAACTATTCAATCCAAGGGCTGACAAGAGAAAAAACCTTCCTGGTGCTTTTCAATAAAGTCTCGTCATATCCAAGTGGATGACATCACTGCAGCAGAGATCTAAAGTTTCTGCATGAGTACCAACCTGCTATTCCCACCGCAGCAATCAAAGGGGTGGACAACCCCCTCATCAGTAAAAAAGGCAACACCAAATATCACTGGTAACCCTAGCCCAGTTTTACAAGAGTTTACTCAGAAGTAGATGCTGAAAATAGTTCTCCTTCCCTCTTGTAAGAAGCCATTCTAATGATATATATATATATACACATCCCTATCGTATTTTCTGATTACTAAAGAAAGTGAAAATGGTTAGACATAACACACCTAGAGACTTGCTACATCAACAGAAGAAATGAATTAATATTAATAGACTCTAAATGGATAACATCAAGTAAAAATATTGCTGGTGACACCAGAAAGCACCACAATTCAGAAGGGCATCCAAAATTTTAGATATAGAAGCAAAAGCAAGTTGAAATTACATAATCAAAGTCACTAGCAAGCACATACACTAGGAATTTAATTAAAACAAAGAAAGGCGTAAGATGATGACTCTTTAATCATTTAAAAAAAGGATGACGGCTCAATTTCTGTAACTATTCACTCAAATCTACCTCACAGTTACAATATCATCAATCTTCAGAATCATCCGCACACACTCTGTAGCCAAGGTGATTGCACTCGTGCTTACCAGCAGTGGCTGCACCACATTCTCCTCCAAGATGTTGGTAATCTGACCCTTCCTCACATTGATTCCGGCATTGATCTCTCCCTGCGCGTGCCGATTCCTCAGCTCAGTCACAATTGCAATGGGGTTCAAACCTGCATTCTCAGCCAAAGTATAAGGAATGACTTCGAGCGCCTCAGCAAAAGCTCTAACACAGTAACCCTCCATCCCATGCAAAACCTTAGCCCAGGCACCAAGTTGCCTTGAAAGCTCAATCTCGGGAGCACCGCCACCAGCAATCAGAAACCTCTTCGCAACCAAACACCTAACAACACACAAGGCATCATGCAGACTCCTGTCCGCCTCATCCAGCACCAGCTGGTTGGACCCGCGGACAAGCACGGTAGTGGTCTTCCCCATATCCTTAATCCCAGTAATCTTCACAATCTTACCATCCCCAAGCGAAACCTCCTCCACAAGGTCAGCATGGCCCAACTTTTCAGCACGGAAGTGCTCAATGTTGGCAATGGGCAAGCAATTCAAAGTTTTGGTAATAAACTCAATGTCATCCCTCTCAACATCCTTAATCACCAAAATCTTAGCTTTAGCAAGGTAATGCAAAGACAAATCAGTAACAGCATCTCTCAGAATACTCTTCTGAATTAACAACACATTACAGCCAGTGGCCTTAATCTTCTTAATCATGCCCAAAATATAGCTCCTCTCTTCCTTCAGAATCCTATCCATCTGAGAATAATCACTCACCACTATACTCTGCTCAATGTCGGTCTTAGGGGGCGAAATCTGGAACTGAATGACAGCAATCTTGGCATTCTCCATGCGGGTAGGTCCACCGGCAGCATGGCTGACCTTCTTGTCAAAAACGAGACCCCTCACAAGTTCAGTATCGTCGACTGTTCCGCCAAGCTTCTTGACGATCTTGATGTCGCGGAGATCGACCATGTCAGGGGTGGCAGGGTCTACAACGGAGAGCACGGAGTCGACGGCGAGAGGGGCGAGGAGCGTCGAGTACTGGCTGACGACCTTACTGTTTAGCGAAGTGCTGGCAGACTTGACGAGGGAGTCCTTGTCAGAGAGCTCAACGGGGACGGCCATGGCGGAGAGAACGTCGAGGGCCTTCAGCGAGGCCTTGTGGAGGGAATCTGAGATGACCGTGGGGTGGATGCCGTGTGAGAGAAGGATTAGACACTGCTCAAGGAGTGCGCCGGCGATGACGACGACGGTGGTAGTGCCGTCTCCGGCGGCAGAGTCCTGTGACTTGGAGAGCTCGACAAGCATCTTCGCGGCGGGCTGGAGGACCTGCATCTTGTTCAGGATGGTGGCGCCGTCGTTGGTGATGATCACCTCATCGGAGGAAGTGGAGATCATCTTGTCCATGCCTTTGGGGCCAAGGGAGGTCCTGACGGCACTGGCGACGGCGCGTGCAGCGACAATGTTAGCATGTCGGATGTCCTCCTTGCGCTTGTTGTCGACGTAGGACTCCGTCTTGGAGGAGCGGTGCTGCTGAGGGGCTGTGACTGCCGCCATTGTTGAGTGAGCGAGCGAGTGAGTGGGAACCCTAGTGTGAGAGGGATGAAATGGGGAAAAAGTGAAAACCCTAGATTTGGGATTCAGACTCTTTTTTCTTCTGTTGAGCGGGGTTTATGTCTTCACTCTTCCGGGAGCCGCGATTTATTTGGTTTTTCACTTTTTCTAGACTCTTTCAGTTTCACTTCATCATTTTAATGATTATTGAATATTGATTATTGTATATATAAAATCTGGATAAAAGTTTTAAGATTTTGATTAATTTTTCTTTCATTTTTTTCCTATCTATTTTTTTAACTTTGCAAAAACTGAAAACACTTCAGATAAATTATCCTCGTAAAAAAATTTCGGACAACTCAATGTTTAATATTAAACAAATGATTAGGGTGTAATATTATTTGATCTTGGACTAAATTTTAATTTAGTTTTTAATATTTGAAACATTTTATTTTAATCATAAAATATTTTGGATATTATATTTTTATTTTAAAAAATTTTAAACGATTTTAATATTATCATATTATTAAATTTACTGCTCCTCCGTTAGAGAACTAACTATAAAAATAGTCAATTAGTTAAAAAAATAAGGGGTCTGCTACACATACAAGTAAAAAGGCTATACAAGTTTTACAAGTTATCAGCCCAAACTTCATTAACACGCGCATTAACTCATTTTGATTGGAGCGTAACTACACGCGCCCCACTCAAACGGTTCCTCTTCGTCTTCTTTTTTTTCTTCTTCTCTTCTTCTTCTTCGTCTTCGTCTTCGTCTTCCTCTTCCTCTTCCTCTTCCTCTTCTTCTTCTTCTTATTCTTATTCTTCTTCGTTTTTTTTTTCGATTTTCATGGTTTTTGAAATTCTTCTTCTTCTTGCTGCACGTTCTTCTTCCTCTTACTCTTCTTCTTCTCCTTTTCTTTCGTTTCTGTACGTTCTTCTTCCTCGTTTTCCTCTTCTTCTTCTTCATTTAAGTCTTTTCTCTCTGTTTTCTCTTTTTTTTCGATTTTTCATGGTAAAATTGTTTTTGAAGAAGAAGAAGCAGCAGAAGATGAGGAGGAGAAAGAGAAAGAGTTCTGAATTATGCATAAGATGTACTTCAACGAATTTTGGGTGTATTTTTTTAAATTCTTTGGGTGTATTTTCTGTAACCCTTTGGGTGTATTCCTATAATCGTTTGGGTGTATTTTCTGTAATCCTTTGGGTGCATTTCTGTAATCATTTGGGTGTATTTGAGTGATATCTGACTGATATCTATGGGTGTATCTAACTCATATCTATGGGTGTATCTTACTGATATCTATGGGTGTATTTTTCATTTCAGAAAAAATGGCAAGCATTACAGAAATACACCCAAACGATTACATAAAATACACCCAAGAGATTACAGAAATACACCCAAACGGTTACAGGAATTCACCCAAACGATTATTGTAACACCCTAATTAGCCTAAGCCTTACCTCGCGTCGTAAAGCCAAGGTTAATCAGAGATTACGACAGTTCTAAACTCAAACATAATATATATATAAAGAATAGTATAATCTAGAAGCCCGATAAAAGATATAGCTCAAAAACAGAATTTCGAAGCACAAACGTACTAACGGAGCTACTAGCTTAAGGCATAAGAAACAGAGAAGATATAACAAAAGATAAGTATATAATATCATAGGGAACTAGTCACGACTCGCGGAGTTTAAGCCGGCTAGCCATATACTGATATACAAAATCATATAGTGAAAACAACTTATACAAGTTTTGTTCTCTCAAATACATGCCTCTAGGCAAAACAAAATACAAAAGGAGAGATGTATAAACAAAATAAACCAAAAAGAACTCCAAAATGATCCAAGATTCTCCGCTCCTGTCACCAACCAAAGCAACTCACCGAGATGGGTTGCGACCTGCATCTGAAAAATACAACAACAATATGGTATGAGAACCGGAGGTTCTCAGTATGGTAACAGTTCCT
This sequence comes from Arachis duranensis, assembly GCF_000817695.3. Lineage (NCBI taxonomy): Eukaryota > Viridiplantae > Streptophyta > Magnoliopsida > Fabales > Fabaceae > Arachis > Arachis duranensis. Next base: position 128,147,886 of record NC_029774.3, read on the forward strand.
AGTGATATAGGATATAAGACCCCGGGACGCCAAAGGCAATCCTAAGCTTCATATCCATCAT